>NW_028141171.1:2824521-2913067 GCF_030444845.1 Prenolepis imparis | reverse complement strand
AAGCAGTGGTATCAACGCAGAGTACTAGGTGGTCATTCTTTTGTCTTTGAATGTATTTTTCGAAAAAAATATTTAAAAAATTTAAAAAAAAATTTAATAGTGTTTTAATCAATTTTAATCGGAATTTTTTTTCTCAATGAGACCCCTTCGATTTTTTCAAAAAAATATATATCATTCTAGGCTTAAAAACAAAATTTTTGAGCTAATGGCGAAGAGGGGATTCAAATATTTTCGATTTTTTAAGACTACTTTTCGATTTTTTTCAATTTTTTTTTTCAAAAATCGCACTTTTTGATGTTTTACACAACTCTGATTTAAAAATAAGTCTACAAAATTAACAGGCACTTATTTAAAATTTTAAGGGTTTTAAGGGTCAGAAAAAAAGAAAATTCCAATATTTTTAATTTTTTAACATATTGGAATTTTCGTTTTTTTTTACCCTTTAATACTTCGAAATAAATGCCTATTAAATTTGTAAATACTTATTTTTTAAATAAAAGTGGTGTAAAACACCAAAAGTGCGATTTTTGAAAAAAAAATTGAAAAAAATGTCGAAAAATAGTCTTAAAAAATCGAAAATATTTGAATCCCCTCTTCGCCAATCGCTCAAAAAATTTTGTTTTTAAGTCTAGAATGATATACATTTTCTTGAAAAAAATCGAAGGGGTCTCATTGAGGAAAAAAATATAATTTCGGTTAAAATTGATTAAAACACTATTAAATTTTTTTTTTATTTTTTTCAATATTTTTTTCGAAAAATACATTTAAAGACAAAAAAATAACCACCTTATCAATGACAACATTTTTATTTTTCTTCAAGTTATAAATATTTGAAATTTTCGAAAATTGTTAAAATCAATTTTTTTTTAAATGTGTAACTCGGAAATCGATAAAGATAAAAATCTAAAAAAATTAATGGAAGCTACTTTCAATGGATATAAAAACATTAAAAAAATGAAGCAAATAAAAAATGGTCGGGGAAAAAAGTCGTTGATTTGGCGTGGAATGCCCCATATATATATATATATATATATATATATATACAGGGTGCTTTTATATATTTTATATAAAAGATCCATACAAATATTTCGTGAACAATGCATTTTAGACAAAAATATTTCAAACAAAAGTTGTAGGATTTCGAGGAGGAGAGAAGTTATTGGCGCTATTGACTTTTTCCTAAATATTCAAGGTGATATTCAAGGTCATTTAAAGATCACTTATGTTTTTTTAAATGGAACGACTAATTTTTTTATATAAATCGATTCCTCGCAATATTCACTATAAAAAGTTATAAAGGTAAGATATGGCCAAAATAAGTGAATAGTATGAGCTATGAGATACTCTATACTTTAGTTTAATTACAAAACAATTATAAACTATAAAATATCTCGTAAACTATTTATTTTTTGGTCATCTTATTCTTATAACTTTTTATAGTAAATATATATATCGCGAGAAATCGATTTATATAAAAAAAAACAAGGTAATTCCATTTTAAAAAAACAAAATAATTTTTAAATGACCTTAAAAATCACCCTTTAGGAAAGTCAGTAGCGCCAATTTCTTTCCCTTTCGAAATCCTACAACTTTTGTCAAACATTTTTCTCTAAAATGTTCAAATATTTGTATGGATCTTTTAAAATGGAACACCCTATATATACTACTTCTAAAAAAAAACCCTTTTCACACCCTAAAAATTAGGCTATTTTCAAATCGCTAAAACTCGGCGAAAAATTACCGTAGACAAATAGTTAAAAAAGCATTTTGAAGCTTGAAGTTTCAACTTTAACGCGCTCTCGGTAGTTTCATGGTTCAGAATAAGGAAGATAAATTTTTAGCGCGTTAAAGTTGAAACTTCAAGCTTCAAAATGTTTTCTTAATTTTTTGTTTATGATTATTTTTCGCCGAGTTTCAGTGGTTAGAAAATAGTTTAATTTTTAGGATATGAAAAATGTTCCCTTTTTTTTTTTAATAATGTATATATATGTATACTTACTAGAATCATATTCCATAATGTTGAAATGACACTTGATAGTTTGAGGCAATGGCTGAATATAAACGTTGATCTTTGGAAACATTATACTCAATCGTTCTAAGATAAGTTTAGTTAATTCCACTATGTTATGTTTCAGCTTTGGTATACTCATAATGAATCTGAGAAACAAAAAAAAAGATACATTTTTTCGTTAATTATACACGCAAGTTGTTTTACAGGGTGTCTACTTTAATTTTATGAAAAAATTTCCTGAGAATTCTCTGATCTTTTAGATATTTTCGTTTAAAATTCCAGATAAAATAAAATTAATTTCTTTATTGTACGTGCTTCCTAATGTTTTCTGTTCAAACAATTGCAAAAAAAAGTTATCAGAATGCAGCTTTTTTAGCACTTAATAATTTATTAATCATAAAATTAATTTGGAGGATAATACAATAATAAAATGCAATATATCACTATTAAAGATATATGCAAAAATATAAAACAAAAATTAATTTATTATAACGTCTTAAGGAATACTGATTTATTTAAATATTATTAAAAAATTGAACAATTTTCTATGAAACTTACACAAGTGTACCTTGATATTAAAAAGAGATTATCATTAAAAAATCACATGAGATTTTAATAAAAACTTAAATACATATAGCAAAGATATGTTAGATATATTTATTATTAGATATGTTTATTAAGTGCTAAATAAGAATAAGATTATTAAAAACAATTTTTTTAAAAATTTTCCTGAATTTCAATAAAATTCCATGAGAATTTCCGGATTTTCTAAGTAAAAAAAATCTCTGATAATCTTCGGTTTTTCCACTAGACACCCTGATTTTAGAATATTATATATAGCTAATTATTAAAGCAAATCTTTCTTTCTGTCTGTGAAAATTTCCCATTTATGTACTTTATTGTTCAATTTTTATCTACATATACTTTTTTTTAAGGAAATAAGATAAACAAAAAGATTTCTAATCAGCGACGAAATATATATAATTAAATATCTACGATTAAAAATAAACTTTCAGGCAACAACATGCTTTCTGATGGAAAAAAAACTTGGCAGATACACTTAGTGCATCATAAAGTAAAGAAAGCGTTAAGCCTGAGAATTTGATGTGATGCTTACCGGGAGGAAGGTGTTAAATGCTTAGGATGAGTAAACGCTCGTTGAGAGATATGTACAACATTTCCGACTACTTTGTATCCCAAAGTGCGAGTTTCTACCTTGTTACCAATGAGACTACCAAGACGACATGCATGATAATGTTAAACAATATCACAAGCAATATAATTATAATTAGTGAATTTGTTATAATTAGTAAAAACATCCAAATTGATCGAATATACGACATGCAAATATATATAAATACATATATAAAACACCGTGCGTAGCTCATGCAGTGAAATAAAAGATAGTAAAACTCAAAATCAATAAACTTTTAAGTAAAAAATCAACAATCAAATAACTTTTATATATTATTTTCACATATATTATGCGTGCCTAATATACAGGGTGTCCAATATTTTAATCTCGATTTTAATCTATACTATCACCCCTCGTAATTTTGCAGAAAGCGAGCGTAGAGAAAAATATTTCACATGAAGGTCACCTTCAATTTCTTAAATGGAACCTACTATTTTTCATTGCATATTCTTGTAGCTTATCTCGAGAGCTTTCCAAAACACCATAAAGTATTTTTCTCTTAAATACTTTTTGATTTATAAGGTTTGAAATTAACAATTTTTTGACATAAAATGTAAAATATCTTGTAAAATATTCAGTTTTCGGTAATCATACCTTAATACTTTTATGCACAGAATATATGAGATCAATCAATTGGTGTAAAGAAAACACATAGTTGCTTTTAAGAAAAAATACGCAGCTGCATGTTGCAAATTACATAATTTTTTTTAAAACATATATCCCCTCAAAGTCAAAAAACTTTTGTATAAAACATTTTTCTCTATGACCGCTCCCTGCAAAGTTACGAGGGGTGATAGATTAAAATTGGATACCCTGTATTATATCACATATATTATAGTTTTGAAATTCTCTCTTTCTCTCAGATTATTGAAAATTTAAAATATTAATTTACTTTGTTAGTCGAATATACATATACACTAGCAGATCCTGACGTCGATAATGAGGGGGGCAAAATTATTTTATTTAATATTTTTGGTTTCATGATTAGCTTTTATTCCAGAATCAACGACATCGATAGCTCTTTAACATTTGTTTTTCTTTACTTATATTTTTTAAACAAATTCAGCAAAACTGTTTCTTTTAATTTGCAAGGGGGGGTTTAATCCCCCCCCCCCCCTTAGGATCCGCTAGTGTACATATATATTATGTATATATACGCGAATCATATTTCATAATGTTGAAATGACACTTAAATATCTTAAAGAACAGTGAATTTATATGAAATTTAATTGTTATATTTGAATAAAGAATAATTAAAAAATATTAATTCACTAAAACATATACATATTTTTCATTTAAACGAGAGATGGCATGCAACATCTCTCCCTAAATTAAATAATAATTAGACATTAATAAGCTAAAACTAATATAATATTAGTTTACATACACACGCATGTGCATTACTTTAAAACTAAATTGTATGCATTCGTAAAGCGGTGCATTTACATATTTAAATAGTTGTACTTACTTTGTAATGGTGGCGTACATTACATCTGCTGGTAAGGTGTAGGGCAAACTCAACAACGATAAAAGTTTCATACTACGATGTTTGAACAGCCAATTAACAAGTCCCTTATTGGCGGAGTCTATGGCATCTTGAAATATCGTCATAACAGTCTCTGGCAAATTAGCTACCAATGCTTCCTATTAAAAAAAAATAATAATATAGGCTCTCTTATGCATATATGTATGTAAAAATAAAATATATCTAAAATATGAAATAAGAAAATATAAAATAAGAAACACTTAAGATTTTGATTCACATTGGTTAATAATACTAAGGATGGGATCAAGTTAATATTTAAAAATCCGAGTCGAATCCAATAATCAATATTCATTTTCTAGAATTGAACAATAATACTCATTATGAAATAATATAAATACAAAACATATATATATATATATATATATATATATATACATATATATATAAAATATATTTTCGCATAAGTATTCATAAAAGATTCAAACTTAAGATATGTTCCAGATTCGAAGTACTGCTCTTGTTTTTCAAGATACTTATAGAGAGTTTGAACTTATCTCGTCCACAAGTGCGAGTCCACTTAAAAAAAAATTTTTTTTTTTTTTAATAAGTAAGAAAGTTTGAAATCATGCAAACAAATTCGAACCTATTTATAAGATATTTAATCCCATCGCTAATTAATGCAGATGAAACTGAATTTAAATTTCGATACAAATAATGTGTATGTAAAATGAATAATATTATTGATCGAAGAAGAATTTTATTACAATACATCGCGAACCTTACCTGTCTATGCATCTTACATTCTAGGCATTCCGGATCATATTCCATACTATCGTCGATTGTTTCCTGAACCACATACGTCGATTGTACAGCGAGACACCTCGTGCAGTTTAGCATATTGTTACGATGTAAAAATCTCAACGCATCGTCAAATCCTTGCTTACACATACTGGAAAGAGTCTACAAAATTAAAAGAAAAAATGTAAAATTACATCTTACATATCACATTTAAGCTAATTATATATGCAATATCAAAGAGGACAGGTAAGATTTTTCTTTTACCTCTGGTTTAGGAGGAAAGAGTATCTTCGTGAACCTATATATGTTTTGTCTAGAGAGCTCTATACTTGTGTTGGCGAGATTGACCTGCAAAACACAAATGAACAATAATTAAAATAATTGTCGAAATAATCAAACAGAGATACGCTCACTAACATAATTTTTGTAGCAAAAATTACTTTATTAACGAGTACGTACGTGAAAAAGCTGAGACGAGATATCCCTGGGACAGATATCGCTTTCTCCGCAAAATGGACTAACGGTGATTGTATTTTCGTCCAACGTAGGAAGATTATCGCTGAATCCACCATCCATGTACCTAATACCGTGAAATCGCGGTGGCAGCAAACCGGAAAAGAACGGTACAAACGAAGTGGCTAGTAGGGCCTGTATAAAAAAAAGAAATATTATAGTATTTTACAGAATAATGCAAAAATACAAACTTAACAAAAAAGATTGTTACAATTTATAAAAAAAAAATTGATTTGCAACTATGACAAATTTTCTTCAAATAGGGGAGACTGGGGTAAAATGGTCATCTTAAGGAAAAAATGCTGTAGTTTTTATATTAATTTTGCTTTCTTTCTCAAACTTTGCAAAATTGAAAAGACATTTTCTTCCTCTTTTTAGTGAAATAATTACAAATTATTTATTAGTTCAAATTTTTCTGCAGTCAAACATTTTCTATATGCCTCCATAGTGACCATTTTACCCCAGTCCCTGAGGTAAAATGGTCCCCCAAAAAAAATTTTGATACAGGTAATAGTTACGATTGAATAATTATATTTATAGAATAATTATAATTATAATTATAATTCGAATTTATGTAACAAAAATGTATTTTAAGCATTTTTGATCGAATAGTGCATTATTAACTTAATGTTGCAAAAAAAATATAGCACTGAAATTTTAATTGGGCTTCAACTTTGTTGTGATTTTATGCGAGAATGATTTCTAGGCATTTTTGTATTATATTTGCAACAAAAACGCAGTGGGTCTTACTAGCATAATAACTTTATATAGAATCTATCTTAATCACAGGACGTACAATAAAACAAAATAGGAAGTTTACCTTATATCAGATCTCTATAAAAATCAAATTTTTTTTTATCTTATTGCTAAACATATCCAATCGCTTCAGCGAATGTTCACATGATGACAGGACAAAGATAGAAGTAATATAAAATTCTACACGCAGATAACAACACTGGATCGGAGAGATAAAAGTACAGGATACCATTTTACCCCGGGGGACCGGGGACCATTATAGACGGGTTTCCCCTAATAAGAATTACTTTTCACTTTTGCTATTATATAATAATATTTCGTTTTAAGGCACCTGGCTCTTCGCCGACCATGTTGGAATTGTGACGTCAGAGGCGAGAAAACATGCTAAAAATTCTTAGATGCTATTTTGAAATAAAAAGAGGTATTTAGATGAAACAGCACTTCAGATGGCTTTTTAGCACACTCTTAAAATACTTCGAAAACTATCCTTTTTTCTTTATAATCAATCAACAGTTATAAAATGACTATAATATGAGGCCAAGTCCGTCTAGTCTTTGCACATGCGCAGTCATTCCGCATGACAAAGTCTGATATCACGATCATTTTACGATTGTTGATTGACTGTCAAGGAAAAAGAATAGTTTTCGAGATATTTTAAAAGTGTGCTAAAGCCATCTGAATAGACTTCATCGAAATATCTTTTCATTTAAAAATGGCATTTATATATATATAAAACAATTTTCTAAGAATTTTCAGCATGTGCTTTCTCGCCTCTGACGTCACAATAATCTAATGACCGCAGCGAGGATGCAGGAGGTTTAATTTAAACAAAAATGATAAATTTATTTTTTGCATTAATCTAATATGCTATAATAATTTTGATCTTTGATTATAAGTAGAGAGAGCAACGCGAATTATAAAAGTGATTATACAGAGTTAAAAATAAATTTTCTTACCTGTAGTAAGTCCTCCTTTGAATTATATTGCGAGACGATCACGTTTTTCCCGTCATACACTCTTGTCAGAGAGATGTGTAATTTGCCACTTACACGGATATGAGCGTCGTCTGGTAAAAACTAAAATAAAAAAACAACATCCGTTTTGCATATCATATTATCATAACAAGAAATCTGAATTATCTTCTTACTCTACTCACTTTCAATAAGCTCTCCAACAAAAAGTGTTGCACATTGAATGACGGACTAAAGGGTCCGAGCGCGTGTTGTCGCGCTTCACGTGTTAGACGTAATACATTGCTGGTTATCTCCCCTAAAAGAAATAAATAAACAAATAAATAACAAATTGATCGTGTAAGCGCATCAGAGCTAATCGAGATTATTAGGATCTTCGTGAATCCACAAATTTCATTATTTATAAAACTCGATCCGAATAAAACGAAGTCGATTTTTACAAAGTTTTCTCTTGTAAATACGAGTATTTATAAGATAAATTCATGTTATAAAAAACAATCACATGTAATTTTATGTGAACAATTCTCTAAAATTATTTCATATAATATACTGAGGCTATATGCAGGGTTTCTATAAAGTCTGTTGTCACCCTTATATTTCGCAAACTGCTCATACGCGAAATACGCATCCCTTGGGGGGACATCCCCTCCAACTTTCTTAAAAGAGTAGCCCCTCGAAACGTTCATACATGTATTTCGCGGTTTTTCATAATTTTGAGTCGTTTGCGAAATATAAGGGTGACAATAGACTTTATATAGAAACCTTATATATCAATTTATAAATTAATTTTAATAAAAAACGATAAATTATTATTACAATTATTATTATTATTATTAAAATATATATCTATAATTTGTGTGCGTATACATATTTATATAACTATAATTTGTGTGCGTATACATTAATTTATGCATTGATTAACAGTTCATATGCATATAAATATTACCCATAAATAGTTAATATGTATATGTATAATATATATTTATATTTAAATATTTCTTTTATATTGAAATATTAATTAAATATTTAAATGATTACGCATATTTAATTCAATAATCAAAATGTTCGTAATTTTTAATAAAAAAGGGACCAATCAATATAGGATTAAAAATAAGATATATTTATAAGATATATTTACAAGATATAAGATGTTTGATATGAATGATATTTATAAGATATAAGATAATAATAATAATAATAATAATAATAATAATAATATATACATATAAGATAGTATATAAGATATTTATCAATCAAGTTAAATAAATAGGATTATGAAAGAAATATATTTAAAATTTTAGAAATTGTTTAACAATTATGTTCTTCTATATATTTTTATTATACGAATATTTATGAAGAATCATTTCCCCGAGATTAATAAATCTTTATTTTGTACATATAAAAATTTCTCTTCGGATCGGATCCAGAACGGGTGTGGGACCCTTAGTTCGGATCCGAATCCGATCCGTTGGTTACACGTTACACGACTGCAGATCCATCTCGGACCCGATAACCTGTTCAGAGTTTCTGATCCGATCCTCACCCGACACGGATCGAATTCGGAACAAAGTCGGATAGGGATTTTTTTTCGTAGTACAGGCATTACTGTACATAATCCGAATCCGATCCAGAGCAGGAGGTCCGGACCACAAGCCATCGTTGGCAATTCGGATCCGATCCAGAACCTAGCTTGGGGTAAGCTACGGAAATTTTTATGCGGTTTCCGAATCCACGTGTTTATTAAATAGGTATAGTTAATAAATATATCAACACTATAATGAGAATTGCATGATTCATTCTTTTAACGATTAATAGCATTTCTAATCAAATATTTACTATCTATACTCCGACTTCATTTGTTAATCTTTCCAAATAACTTTCTAATAGAATATCATTGTTAGTATATATATTTTGAAAGTATATCCAATATAATAATGAAAAAATGAAAAAAATATATATTCAATATTAATAATTAACAATTTATATCGGCTCGAATTAATATAAGAAAATAAAATGCTGCGAAATAAAAATAATGTGAAATAGCCAAAAGTATGCAAAATTACAAGAAAAATCTACATATTTCGACTTCGATGGAGAGACGATATTGCAAAATATTCGAAGATATATCTATATGCAAAATACGCTGTTTTTTTTTCAGAGACAAGCGTGTAATATAAAAGGCTAATGACGTTACCCATATATATCGTGATGCCCGTGTTAAGTCGATAAACAAAGACAGATATGTGTGCGTCTATTAAATTTATGCAACATATCTTACGATAACGCGTTATCCTCCTTTCTATCTCTTTTGACATTTGCTCCGAATAAACTTAGAAACGAGTCGACGTCAAGCTATGTCAGGAAAGAAGGAGCGATAGGAAAAAAGATAAAAAAAATATCGTTGTTGATGTCGATCTTCCGATCGACCACGCGACAATTTTTCTTTCAAATAACGTTTCAAAATCTCTCTCTCTCTCTCTCTCTCTCTCTCTCTCTCTCTCTCTCTCTCTCTCTCTCTCTCTCTCTCTCTCTCTCTCTCTCTCTCTCTCTCTCTCTCTCTCTCTCTCTCTCTCTCTCTCTCTCTCATACGATTCTCTCAATGAAATTGAGCTGCGAAAGTCGCAAAATAATTAATAGTACGCGATGCGAAGCAATCAATCTTAATGATGCACTGAAGAACTGAAAGATCTCTTGCAACGCTATAATTATTTCAGAAGCATTAATTAATCTCGCAAATCGAAAATTCTGATTTTGATGAAATTTTACATTACATAATTTTACGCACATGTAGGGGGGGGGGGGATAAAAATAAATAGATGAATTTAGAAATTTTCAATTATTGCTGCACTTCTCATATGAGAGCGATATTTCTCGAAAAATACTCGAGATATAAAAAAATATTTTATACAAAAGTTTCATGGTAAAAACACCTCTTTGTAATCACATTAATAAAATTTTGAAAAAATTTCTAAAATTTTAAAGAAAAATGTTTTTAAAAATTATTTGTTTTTATAAAATAATTCAAATATTAATATGTGATTGTATTTGCCGTGAAAATCATGATATATCATTTTTTTCAAGCTCAATTTTTATTATTTTGTTTTTCCCCGTATGCTCGCGCACAAAGAGCGTATTTTGCCTTCAAAACGCAACGCTTGGTGTATTCGAATGTTTTTTCCGATGAATTCGCTCATGAATTTCAGATTTTATCTTTTATACGTCCAGCTGTTGCATATGACATGAATATATTGGTCGATAAACATGCGCGTTTGCGTAAGGTTGTAATAATGTTGTAATGTTTACGTTGAAAATAATCGCTAGTGTGATCTTGAGCCCAAAAAGATGAGCAACCTCTGGCTAAACCGAGATATACCGTGACGGATTTTATTTCAGATTTCTCAATAATCCCGAACAAACGTCATGAACTACTGTAAAGGAACTGATTACGAGGGAATAAATAATATCTCGCTCGAGGTTATCAGATGATGTACAAACGTTAACCGCGAACACGTCAGCATATGTGTCGCCAGAGCTTAGTTAGTTAGAGTGAGGGCCGATAGAAACAGCATCGCTTTGTTCGCCGTATCTCTGAGTGCCCGGCTGTAGAGATACCGATATACAAATGAAGCTGACATCATACGGAGATGACAACTGGGATGAGATTTCAGTTCTACGCCGCGAGTAATTAATTATATTACGCAGCTTGGTATAGGCTCATAGAAAAGCGAAATGCCACCATTGATTAATGTTCCCTTTCAAGATCAAGACGGAAGTCTTTAGTAAATGACTCTTCATAAATAATGTAGAGAATATGTGTAGAGAGAATATGTAGAGAATATGTAGATGTGGTAATTCGATGATATTATGGGCGATGAGTGGCCGATTGTGAATCAGTGGCTGCCTATTGAAAGAAGTTCTATAGTAAGAATTCTGTTTTTTTTTCTGTTATTCTAACTCTGACGTAATATTGGATCTGCGAATCCTACAAAAAATATACATAAAAGATACTTCTGATGAAAGATAACACTGGTCAACAAAAAGAAACTTTTGTTTTAGTTGCCAAAGATGTTTGAATGAAAGTTTAGGGTATTTTGGAGATGTTGAATCCAAAAATGACAACAGTTTTGCCGAAGTGGCTCTAGTTTTAGAGATAATGGATACTCAAATTAGGACTTTCCCCAATACGATTTGTAACTACTGACATATGCATTAAAGTTCGGTCTGTCTTTTTATTCTTTAACATTGTTTTTATCTCCAATGTAATCCTGATGACCTACAAAGAGAGAGATGACCCTAAAAGAAAATCGTACAAACAGCATTTTTCTATGCATTAATTGTGATTAGCTGAATCAGCTTACTTTGTTTTTATGTTATTTTACTGAATACAACGCCACTAGGTATTTCATATATACTTTTGAGATGATTTGAGACAGTTTTCATATGATTTGGGGATAAGCTACGCCTGACCTCTTACATTTTTTGTTTTTCATGGGGCATTCATTACCTCAAAAATTAGAACCAATCTAGAAAAACCAATACGTACCATATTCGGAATCAATGACGCAAAGTTATCCTCTAAAATCGATTTAATATAATTTACAATAAAATCAGTGTTGACCAGTGTAATGTGGGCAATTCATTTTTAATGCTAGCTGATTGGATTCCGTAAATATAGTTTATTCGCAAATATATATTAAAGAATAAATAACTGGCACCTAAATTGTGCACGTAATTATGCATTAGGCGGTACTCAAAATACACAAGAAATATTGTAAGTATTCATAAACGATGTAGGAATAAATAAGTAGAATTGAATAGTGAATGAAATGGATGAGGGAAAAATCACATATGCATGAAAGCCAATGCACTCATCCTATGAATACATTCACCGTTGAAAGAGAGACCGTTAGTTCATATCGATAAACGATATCCTCCTAGTCTTATTATATACCTTTTAACTCTGTTGTATTGATGAAACTACCTGGAATTTCGTCCCGAGTTCTGTAGAAATTTTTCACATAATCTAAACCCACTTAGAGAGCTAGTCATCAAAAAACAAATTTTGAAAAATTAGATAATAAAATAATTTATTTATTATTATTATTATTATTTATTTTTTTTATAGACAAATCGTGATGTATACATATAATTCATGGAAAGGAGTGCGAAGACGATATAGCTTTATTTATATTTCATAAGATAAAAATTCTTTTTTATCAAAAAATAAATGTGCAAATTTAAATACACGTGCGATCAAAGTATATCGATAAATGTTGCAAATCTAATATATCTCTGTGTGTGATCAACGGTACGAAAAGAAATTTTTTTAATTAAACGTTTTCATGATTCGCTGTTAATCGATATGAAGATTAGTACATTCGCAAAGATACGGAGTACATGTGCAAAGTTTGTCATTGCACGTGAACAATAGCATCTGGCATTTGCAATTGTTAGTATCAGGTCGATCAACCTGCGTGTAAAGATCACAGACTTTTAGACTTTAGACTTTAGTCCTTCAATAAACATCATTCGAATAAATGATGTCCTTGATCACGATGTTGTATATTATCGATATTGGAAAAGAGAAGACAAAGGTATATTCGCAGAGGCAATCACAATCACATTGCATCGATCGATCATGAATCATTCTTGGAAATCTACAATAATAAAAAAAAAAGGAACAATTAATTAATCAATTCAAGTGAGAGAGCGTTCCGATTAAATCATAATATTGATTTTACGATTACATATAGGGGAAATGTATTACAATTAAATTTCAGTTTAATTCTGTGCTGATAAATTAACGTTCTTTACATTCTTTTTTCATGGAAAGAAAACAAAGAATGATGTCACTATTGTTGAAATGCGTGTCAAGTGGTTAAACGGGTTTCGTCTCTCAGACCTTTTCCGTAAGTCCACCTTAAAACATTAAAACGTGCTCGCAAAGCACTTATGTAAGTCTCGTTTCTGCACCGTCGGCATTGACCGACTTTGATTTCGCGTCATTTTACATTGGAAAGATACATGAAACATCTCGTATTTTATTTCACGCAACACATGTATCAAGCACTCTTCTTATGTGCAATAAAACCGATCAATATATTCCCCTTCTGTCAGTTTTCAAAGAGTGTAAAGCACAATACAAAAGTACAAGCAATAGGAGCAAGGAATAGGAAATATCCACCAATATAGGAACAGGGAATAGAATAATATCTACACTGGTCAAATAAATTATCGCAACACGTAATTAATATCAAAATTTAGCATAAATTCAAATAAGCGTATTTCCGCGAAAAATTGTCGTATTTCAAAAATGTTTTTTTTTGTTTTAAAGGGTAAAGTCTCTACTTTAAGGAACTTTCGTTCGATTTTGATTTTATCCTTTCCCCCTCCCTCTAACCCTTTAAAAGTAAGGACGTGTTTTTTTTTCAAAAAATTGCATAGTTTGACGAACTCTATGGGGTGTAATAAATATTTTTCGCAAATATCATTCATAACTATCGTAAAATATGGACTTTTCTCTACAAATTTTTAAAAAAATTGAATGCCGTACAATTTTTTTTCGCGAAGTTACGACGTATCAAAGTTACTTATGCATTTTTGCCTATGTATTCAGTTACCGCCAACATTAGCATTATCCGATGGGCACTACGGGGAGGTTGCTGGTTGGATTTTGCCCATCGTGTGTGTGTGTGTGTGTGTGTGTGTGTTGTGGCAGAGATATATGTTCGTATTTAAAATTGTGTATTTCTGCCTCGTCTTCGGATGACCTCTTGTGGGACATGATGGGAAGATGGCTGCGTGATTTTGAAAGACTACCAACCAATCTCCAGCAATTGGAAGCAGCCCTACATCGAATATGGTTCGAAATTCTGCAAGAGATTCGACCAAGAGGTAATTTGCCTGCACTTCCGGTTCCTTTGAGGTACAAATGATTTGAAAGGAGGTACAAACGGGTACAAACGATTCTCTTTCGAGTGGCGTTGGCCATTTTTCGATATCTCAAAAAATGACGAAACTACCTCTTGGTCGAATTTTGAAAAGCTTATACTTCCGGTTTCTTTGAGGTACAAACGATTTGAAAGGAGGTACAAACGGGTACAAACGATTCTCCTTCGAGTGGTGTCGGCCGTTTTTCGAAATCTCAAAAAATGACGAAACCACCTCTTGGTTGAATTTTGAAAAGCCTGTACTTCCGGTTCCTTTGAGGTACAAACGATTTTAAAGGAGGTACAAACGGGTACAAGCAATTCTCTTTCGAATGGCTCTAATGAAATTAAAATATCTTAAAGTTGGGCGCTGGCGATTTTTTCACCCCCTGGTATTTTTTAACCCTTTGAGATACAAACGAAAAATCAAACGATACAAATAGGTACAAACGAGGTACAAACGAACTGTATTATTTATTTTTATTTTTTATTAAGTTGGGCGTTAAGTTCACACCGGTGCAAGAGGTCATCCGAAGACGAGGCAGAAATATACAATTTTAAATACGAACACATATATCCCTGTCCCAACACACACAAACACACACACACACGATGGGCAAAATCCGACCAGCAACCTCCCCGTAGTGCCCATCGGATAATGCTAATGTTGGCGGTAATTGAATACATAGGCAAAAATGCATAGGTAACTTTGATACGCCGTAACTTCGCGAAAAAAAATCGTACGGTATTCAATTTTTTTTTAAATTTGTAGAGAAAAGTCCATATTTTACGATAGTTATAATAATATTTGCGAGAAAAATTTATTACACCCCGTAGAGTTCGTCAAACTATGCAATTTTTTGAAAAAAAAAAACACGTTCTTACTTTTAAAGAGATAGAGGGAGAGGAAAAGGATAAAATTAAAATCGAACGAAAGTTCCTTAAAGTAGAGACTTTATTCTTTAAAACAAAAAAAAATTTTTTTAATACGACAATTTTTCGCGGAAATACGCTTATTTGAATGTATGCTAAATTTTGATATTAATTACGTGTTGCAATAATTTTTTTGACCAGTGTATTTTTCTGTTTCTATTGTGAATATTTTCTATTTTCTATTATCTAGAAGAGATGTCCTATAGGTCCTATGATTAAGTCCTATTAAAACTCCGATATTTTATATTTACTCGAAAAAGACCTACTAGATCTATCGCGCAATACAAAAGTATAAGTACAGGCAATAGGAACAAAAAATATATAATATTCACAAGAAATATCAAGATTCTATCAGAACTCGACGACCTAGGATCTCTCCTTTCATTATCAGTAATACCCACTGCCGGTAAATAACCACTTTGCCAGAGAACCATTCACCCCATGATATTCTTTCTTGTGCTCACTTACACAGTCTCTACAAAAGAAAGATTTTCTTTTCCCACGAAATATATTAACAAAAAAAAACTTTTATTTAGTTGCTCAAGATATTTGAACAAATTTAGGGTATTTTGGGGATGCTGAATCCAAACATGACAACAGTTTTGCTAATATGCTTTTTGAGATAATGGTATTCAAATTATGATTTTGCCCCAATACCTATAACTGCTGACATAAGCAGCAGAGTTTGGTCTGTTTTCTTACTTTTATTCTTTAACATTGTTTTTATTTAGTGTAATTTTTCATCTTGTCGTTAATATTATTTTGCAAGTACTATGATTAATTATTCAATGTAATTATAAACTCATAAACTCATTCAATGTACGTGCATTGTATAAGCAAAACAAATAAGTGATTAATTGTAATTTCTTTCTTGATTTGTCTGTGTATCGTCTATACAATTTTATTTTTCCATTCCTTTTTTTTTGTTTTCCCACATTTTGTCTACTTGTAGTTTCATTACATCCATTATTTCAAAAATTAAAGCCAATCTTAGCAAAATCAATACCATATTCGGAATCAGCGACATAAAGTTAACCTAAAATCGATCTAATATAAAGGTAACCTAAAATCGATCTAATATAATTGCATGGTTATATAATTAATGTTGACCACTGTAATCGACAAATATCATAGGGATTAGTACACATTTTTTTCTTGCCCATCTTTATCAAGGGCAAATTATTAGATAATGTCATCGATATCACTGGATCACTGATAATTCTTCTACACTGACATCTTATCACGCAGATAACCCTCAGGCTACAAACAAAATTCGTAATTATCGCTGAAACAATATCTAACAGCTCTTATACTTCGAATTTCCGTGTATATCTTGCATATCTCAACAAACAACAGATTTTTGCGCCTCCACTGATAACGAAGAAGACATTCTTAAGTTTAGATAATTGGAGCACATTACTAAATCGATAAGGTCAACGCGTTACTTTCGGTCAACATCGAGATTGTGTAACGCAATGAAAAATCAAAGAAAACTATTATTATATCGGCCGTACAATTATACATATATTTCTCACAATAAACGTGCAGTTGTAACCTAGTTCCAATGACACCGATATGCGCATATCTAGGCGAGAGAGCCAATAACAAATAACAGATCTAATCCTTTCACCAATGTTTATTCTCTCACTCGCGTCACTTGACCATGATTTTGATCTGCGCTTGAGGATTACGAAAACATACATACATATTTGTCGTAAGCTTGATCGACTAGCTTGTTACATGACACATATTCATATTAACGTTATACGATCTAGCCTGATCTTGTTTGTGCGTCACAATTGAAAATTAAAATCTCTATGAAAATAATGCATGTGAAAATAAGACGGAGAAGCAAAACTATAGAGATTAAATTATTTTCAGCGTTTTAATTGTAAAATTAAGGCTCCTTGCCGCGGCCATGTTAGATTGTGACGTCAGAGTATCAGAGGCGAGAAAGCACACGCTGAAAATTCTTAGATGCCATTTTTAAATGAAATTTCGATAAAACACTACTTCAAATGACTTTAGCATCTAAAATACTTTTACTCATAACTTTTAAAATATCTCGAAAGTGCTGTTTCATCGAAATATCTTTATTTCGAAATGGCATCTAAGAATTTTTAGCGTGTGTTTTCCACAAACGTATATATATTACTAGACTGCTAACTCCTTATGTACAAAGTGTCTCGATTTTTATGTACTAAATGACTATGTATTGATACATATACAGGATGTATATAGGCTGGATTCCATATGTGTGCGTGCATATATCTATAGTGCACGTCACGTATACTCAGGGTTGGCCGGAAAAGTCCAGTAAATGGAAAAAACCATGGTAAATTCCGGTTTTTACCGTCTCGGACTTTTTTATCCAATGGAATAAACTGGCAAAAACTATAAAAATGATTACATTAAAATATATTTATATAATTTTATGAAAAAATATGCGTTTGCTTTAATTAATAACCATATTAATCACTATGATTAAAAAAATAAGAGAAATATAAAATCTTCTTTAAAAATTAATATATAATTAATATATAAAATACATTTTTTTAACCTTTAAAGATATAAAAAATTTTTTTATTTATTTTATTGTTTTTATTAGAAAGTACCAGTTTTTGCCGTTTTTTTCCGGAAAATACCGCTTTTTACCACTGGCATGGACTTTATCCAAAAAATGTGGAATTTTGCCAACCATGCGTATACTATATGTATATACACGCGCAGAATAGAATACTTTTATGCGCAGAATAAGATACTTTTATACATATTTTTTGCAGCTATTTTATACTATAAGCGAAATTTAGGGCGTTAGCAGTCTACTAATATATAGACATCTGTGTTTTCTCGCTTCTGACGTCACAATTCCACATGGTCGGTGAGGAGCCAGGAGCCTTAATACACTAGTTTAAATTCCAAAATTCTATTTCCTATTTACATAGACTTGCAACTATAAACATTATGTTTCACTTCGTGAAATCATTATCTTAAAAATTTATTTTAATTTTTGGAAAATTTTTTTTGTACGTATTTTAATCATCTTAAGAAGATCCATCTCTTTCGATGGATCTTTCAACACCTTTGCACGTATATCAAAAGTCGAGTGGACTTCCGCATGTGAACCAATAATAAATCAGTGCCGTTATGAGCAAACAAACAGCTGTGTTTTTACACGTGTGTGCTAAAGTCTAGCGAGTTAATTCTCGAATGGGTACACGTCATCCCATCCAGCCTCTTCCCCTCTCGATTGTGCTTGTTAGACTACATCTCTGAGATCTATACATAACTCGTCTCGATTCCGTAATTAGGAGTTATACAAGACGACGATGGGGTGAAAAGTGGCCCCGCATGTTCAGTATCTGGCTGACATGTGGTGGATCCCGGGTTCGAATTCAGTTCGAACCAAACACCCCATATGCCTGCTCGGGACTGGTGGAAGAAAGGAAAAACGGAGTCGGTGAGAAAGGGGGGAGAGCAGGATGAGTCAGGGAGAGGAAAAGGAAGAAGGAGGAAAGGAAACAAGAAGAGGGAGGAGAAAGAAGGAGGAAAGGAGGAAGGAGGAAGGGAGAGAGACGATGAAGGAAGGGAAAGGAGCCGGAATAGAGGAACTTGGAAAGATGGTGGAAAGATACAAGGAGTTATGGAGGAGAGGAGAATAAGGCGGAAGACGGTTAAGAGTGTATAGGTCATTGTAATAGTATGTTTGTATATATATATATATATATGATATGGTAGAAAGGAGAGGAGATTGTAAGAAGTTCGGGAACTCTTCAGAAAAAAGCGCCTTCACTCCTCAAAGGGGAAGAATAAAGATATTATTATTATTACAAGACGACGAAATGCTATATGATGCTTAATCTCGTCATTACATCAGAAACCAGAAATTATTCATGAACTTTCGCATTATTATGCGAAGTATACAAAAAAAGTTAAAAATATACTTATGTAACATCTTGCTTCACTTGAACAAAAAGTGCAATTATATTGACTTTTGCGGATATTCAAATGTATAATATAATATCGCGGCAGATACTTTTTGTGATACAAAATAATAAATAATATGAGATAAATACAAATAAAACTTAAAAGTAATTGTCAGTAAAAATCTAAAATAATATTAAGAACGATTATAGAAAGAGAAAACTTACTTTGTTTTAAATTTATAAATTTACATTATGCTAAACGTAAAGAAAATATTAAAGATTATTTAATTTTATTAATTAATGTCTATCCATTAGTTATATTAATTTATTTTTATTTTATATTAAAATTAGATTGTTTAATTTATAACTATTAGATAAAAGTGAACTTAAGTAGTTTAATGACAAATATTAATTTGTGGAGTTAATGATATAAATTATTACCTTAAATAATTAATAATTTAATTGATTATTCATTTTTAACATGAGTAATGTTTTTTCTTCGAAGAATCACTTTTATATGAATAATATTTTTAATATGGGTAGTATTTTTTTTTTTTTTTCAAAAAGTAAAAAAAAACAATTGATTTTTAATATCAATGCGCTCGTTTACGTTGCATTCATAAATTCGATAATATACAATAATGCGGAACAGCGCAAATGGAGAGATACGAGGACGTACAGACAAGTGCAAGTGTTTATTCCGTTTTTCACGATAATAAAGGCAACACACATCTGTGTGCATAACTGCGCAGAGAAACAAAACATTCCTCTCTTGTGATAAACTTCGCGTTACAATATTCGCAATAATAAACTGCATTCGTCTATGCTTCTATTACGTGACCTATTTATGCGAGATTGGCATTAGGCGATGACGTTCACGCATATATTTGCAAATGCAAATGATTTCAGGATTCGAAAGCGTGTCAGCGATAAGTTTGATGCATCGATCGAGAGCGAGCTTCTAAAAGTTCGATCACATTTGCGCAGCGCGGAAATTATCACAATGTAATCATTACAATTATCGTGTTTACAAGTCATATTAACGACGATAAGAGTGCTCTTCTCTTCCACCCTGTAACTATTATTACAAAGTTAAATAAAAAAGCAAATTCCTTTTATTTGAAAGATCTTAAGGGAAAAATATAAAATGTGGATGTTCGCACAAAAATTTAAGTTTGCAAGGCAAATAAAGAAACTTTACTTTGTCTGTGATCAATTTTAAGTAGTCTGTAACAGTGGTAGCTTTCCAATCTTAATTATATATTTTAATTAGCTACTTCCTTTTTTAATACAATGACTTTTTGATTTTTCTACAAATCAGGCTGACATTTGTATTACAATAAACGAGCCGACAAATCTTAACAAAGTTAAATAAAAACATTAAAAAAAAAAAATACATAAAATATAAAAAATATAATCTTTTTTTAATATAATGTCTTTTTATTTTTCTATAAATCAGGCTGACCATTGTATCATTAATTTCCTTTTATTTGAAAAATTTTGATTACGTTATTCAAAATGTCATTCGTGTATTTAGAATAGAACTAACAATGCGCGATACAGCGGCAAATCAAATGATAGATAAAGGAGAAAGGAGCAAAACATTACAAATTTTAATTATTTCTCGCTAATTAGTCCCCGTTTGTTCTTATGTTATCGCGCAGTGAATTATTGACGGAATAATAAATCCATTTGTCCATTTCATTGACTCACTCATTGTGAAATAACATGTAATTTTATTTATAATCCCAACATGCATGCGCATTATTCAGATAATTATGAAATTATTCGATATTAATGTTTGGATATATATGTAATTGATTTATGAAATAATTTTATACTTTAAATGCATAATACTTATATTTTTTTCAGTAAGTCTTACAGTATTAATAATATATCTTACAGAAATATCGAAGGTCATTATTTTCTGCATGTTCCCAATTTTTGCAATCTTGTATTTTTGGAACTAATTGTAAGCCTTAAATTAAAATTCTATTAAAGTAAACTCTACCTCAAATTAACTGAAGACTGTAATTTTGTTAATATTTTAACTCTACAAAGTTTAGTTTGTGAAAAACTCTTCTTTTTCAATCATTGATAACTTGAAAATTACTATTGATGCTTCGACATTTTCACCGAAGAAGAATCGTCTCTAAATTGGCCAGAGAATTTGATGGTGTGCTCCGTATATGTTTGTTCAATTATATGTATACAGGGTGTCTCAAAAGTCCAGCAACAGTCAAATATCTCGAAAACAAAGGCTTTTTGAAAAAAATGTTTCAAATAAAAGTTGTAGGGCTTTAAATGGCGCATTAAATAATAAAATTAATATGACTATAAATAACATTGTTAAGGCCATATAAAATTTACTTTGAAATTTTTTAATGGAAACCCCTATTTTTGATTGCATATTCGAGAGCTTTTCAAAATACTATAATAAAGTATTTTTTCGAATTATAATGCTTGAAGTTAACAGTATGTTGACATAAAATATCTTGTAAAATATTTAGTTTTCGATAATCTTACCTTAATACTTTTATGCATAAAATAATTAGACAAATCAAGTGCAAAGAAAACGCATAATTATTTTTAAGAAAATGTATTACAATTTGCAACATATTTTTTTTAATAATTATGCATTTTCTTTACAATTAATTGATTGATTTTATTATTCTGTGCACAAAAGAATATTAAGATAAGATTACCGAAAACTGAATGTTTTACAAGATATTTTGTATTTTATGTTAAAATACTGTATCTCTTTTAAGTCTCAAAACTCGAAAAATATTTAACTGAAAGAAACTTTATTATAGTGTTTTGAAAAGCTCTTAAGATAAATAATAATGTAAATAAAATAAATAAAATGTAATAAAAAATAGAGGTTTTTATGTTACGTGGCTTAACAATGTTATTTATAGTCACACTAATATTATTACTTAATGCGCCACTTAAAGCCTTACAACTTTTATTTGAAACATTTTTCTCAAAAAGCCTTTCTTTTCGAGATATTTAACTGTTGCAAGACTTTTAGGACATCTTTTATAACCTCTTTTGTTATTCATATTAGAATATTTTACGTCCTAACAGTGTTGTGCTTAAACGATTTTAAAATTAGATAAAGATGAGATGAAAATATGTAAATTCATCTTAGATAAGATAAAGATGATTTTGTTTTAAATATAATCTAGATAAAAGATAAAATTATATGGCGATTCATCTAGAATATAACTTCCAGATAATTATTTTTAAGACCGCTTAGGTAAACACAGTTATAAAAAAATGTAAATTATAAAAGAGATATAAAAATATATTCATACTTTTATTTATAAGTTTTTAGCGTTTAACTGCTTAAGTTCTACCACTTAAGTATTTTTATGTGCTATGACTCTAAACCAAATTATCTGAATATTATTCTAGATAATTTAGTAAAGATAACACTTTTTTTCATCTAAGATGCAGATATAGATAATACATATTTTTATCTATATAAAGATAAGATAATGTCAAAATTTCATCTATATGATTATCTATATAATTTTATTTAGATAACAGCAAACACTACATATTAGAATATTTTACGAAAGCAAACAGGGAAGAGAGATGAGTTCACTCACCGAGTGGCAGATCGCAGAGCAGGCAACACGCGGCGATAGCCCCCGCGGACGCGCCGCTTATCTTGTTCAACAGCAAGTGCGGCGCGTATTTTTTGAAGCATACCGCCACGCCGACGTGGTAGATGCCGAGGAAGCCGCAGCCAGCGAACGACAGATTCATGTCGCTCTCTTATCCTCGTCTCCTTCGTATAGCCTCTTCCCAATTCTCTTCCTCTCGAGACTCGCGTCGTGCTTATGTGCGAGAAACCTTGAAGGCCCGTCACCACAGCAGGTTATACTACAAGTCACGGCGATATAAACAAAGCAAACGTCAAACGCGAAACGGTGCCTGACTGAAAACTGATTATTCGCCAATTCGCCTTCCGTTTCTTCGACAATGTCTAAAATGACCAAGGTGTTCTGCACGTATATATATCGTCACTTGTTCACGAGAGAACGATGCACATGGTACGACGGTCGATCGTCTTCTGTCTTTTGTCGACGCGCAGGCAACAGCTGTTCCCGATTAAATCCCCGTGCGCGCTGCGCGCGCGAGAAACGGAGCGGAAGGAAGAAAGGGGGGAAAGAATACCACACGTGGACTCGACGAGTGTACAGATACGCGAGGCCGTGGGGGCCACATGGACACAGCGGCGCAGCGATAAATATTCCGCGCGTGACGTAGACCACCGCACGTGACGTTTGAAGTTCGTCGCGCGACTGGTCGGCGCTGGTGGTGCGGTTCCTCAGACACGCCTCTTTACGCGATGACACAACGTCTAAAGCTACGTTCACAAGCACACATTTTACGAAACAGAGTGTGAGCTCACAGCTCACACATACACAGCATGTATACACACCGGTCATGTTTTATTCTGCATTCACTGCATACGTAAATATATATATGTTATGTGACATGCGCGAAATATAAAATGTAAAAAGTTGAAAATAATTGAATGTAAAATAAATTATTGTATAATAATAGAAAATAAGATATTTAATTATAACAATATACAGCGTGTTTCATTTTAAAAGTGACAGGCAAAATAATTTTGTAAGAGGGTTTCGATCTAGAATTGCCCTTTATTGGTTTTTTCAAAATTATAGCATCTTTCAAAATCATTTAAAGGTCAACCTTTTTTTTTAAATGGTCACTAATTATTTTATGTAAATTGGTTCCTCGCAATATTCGGCAGGAAAGAGGTTATAAAAGGCGATAGGATGTGAAAAGTGAATAAATTTACGAGATATTTTATACTTATTAATTTAACATAATTTTATACATATATGAATCATGAAATATATCTCGTAAAATATTCATTTCTCAATGATATTTTACTTAAATACTTTATTTATGCACAAATAATGAGAGTAATCAATTAATATAAAGAAAATACAAGTTTTGTTTTTAAGAAAATATAACTGTTTCAAATTACCCAAGTAGCAAAGTGACGTCAGAAGACGATATTATGACGTCTATTTTTAATCATTTTTGGTCCATGACGTCAGTGACTAATAATGAACGTTTATAAGACGTTATTTTTTAGATCAACTAAAGACGTTATTTTGAAGACGTCTTAAAGACGTCTTAAATTCGTCCAAATTTAGTTCTTTTATTTATTGCTATGCGACGCGCGATGCACTATCTATCCTTAGAGCATATAGACATGGCGGGAGAATAGTATATACTTTTCGGGAAACAAAAGTGTCCCCAAAATTGTGCGAGAGAAAGGTATAGTAATTCCTGTTTGTCCTCTATACGCGTGCGCTAAACTGGCAGACATAAATAACAGCTCCAAATTTCTTTTAAAATAGGTAACAACTGCATAGCAATAACAGTTGCTTGGAAATAACGCTTGCGCACAGAAGATAAATAGGAACTTATATCTTTCTCTCTCGCACAGATATTGTGGACACTTTCAGACCAGTATTCTCCCTCCATATCTATATGCTCTAAGTATCTATCTCTCGTATTTAAGTTTTAGTCATGGAATTATATAAAGCTGGCAAGAAACTGCTATTAAGATTAAAAGTATTGTATAAGTACCTCTAACTATAAGGTACACTTGGCAATAGAAGAATATCTTTTTAACAAATAAATTTACGTATGCGCGTAAATTTATTTGTTAAGGCATTCTTCTGTAATCTGTTATTCTGTATATGTATATAGAATATACTTTTATATTCTAATTATCTAATTTATCAAATATGTATATATTTATCGAATAATTTATTCTTACTGGGCTAAAACTGATGCCATGTATATTAATTGTTAAAATGTCAAAGTTTCATCAATTTTAAGTCTTATATTCGTCATATTATGTCGTCAGAAAATGACGTCTCGTGGATGTGACATATCGACGTCATTTTCGGGTCTTATAAGACCTAATTAAGACATCTAATCGGTCTTTTTGTGTGACCAAAATTTACCGTCATTATGACGTCATTTTGCTACTTATATATCCTTTTCATCTTATGTTTTATAATTTATTATATTATAAATATTTTGCGAGAAATCGATGTAAATAATACGTATTTTATTAGTTTCATTTAAAAAATTTAAAAGGACCTCTTGTTTTGACATCCAAGGTCAAACTGATAGGGTCAGCAAATAGACCTTTTTAAATCCTACAATTTTTGTCTGAAATATTTTTTTATAAAACTTATATTTTTTCGAGATATTTCATCGCTATATAGTTCCACAACTTTTCAAATATCCTGTATATACATATATTCGTAATAAAGTGTGCTTGGTGAACGTAGCATTAGCATGAGAGAAAGAATATATTCATTATTTATACTACCAGTTATAGCACTGACGAGGTACTATTAAAGACCGATGGTCTTACGGGAGTTAGTGTGACTGGAAAAAGAGCGCTGTGTACTAGCGCCCTCTCAGTAATATTGCGGCTGGAGTGAGAAATAGTAACTAAATCTAATTGTAAGAGATGATAAAATAATACATGTGTATAGTAACACGAGAAATGCAATTTAAAAAAAAATTATTTTAGAGTATATATATGTATATACGAGTATATACGAAATATTTATATATATATATATATATATATATATAATTATTTAAATATATCGTACATGTATATATTTCGAAATGACGATGTTTCTTTTCAAATAATAAAAACATTTATTCACAGTATTTTTTAAAAAGAAAAATTTAGCTCTTAAATTTATAATATATATACACACATTTTTCACGTCATTTCAGATATTATATATATATTATTATACACATTATTATGGAAATGACATATAGGAAATGTAACAAATTTAAAAGCCAAATTTCTCTCTCTCTCTCTCTTTCTCTTTTTCTTCTTTTCTTCTTTCATATCTCGTAAACAAGCATTGAAATCTCTCCCGAGGTTTAATATTACTTATTTTACTTTTCTGGTTTATTTTATTTATGTGACAAATGGCTTTTGTTTGTATTACATTTTTTATATTTTCTATTTTATATTTTTGAATGTAATTTTATTAGATTAATAAGATTTTTGCGATTAAAATGACATCAATTATAACATAAATTGGATAATTTTTCACTGAACAAGTAATTCAAATTACATATTTAATTAAAAATTATCCGATTTATGTCGTGTTTGGTGTCATTTTAATCGCTAAAATTTCATTAATCCATTAAAATTATTTTTAAACCGATAAAATGCAAATTAAAAGTTTTAGTTTTTATTTAAAAGATATTTACATTCGTGAATTTATTGTAGATAAGGAAAGGTTCTCGATGTCGTCGAAGGCAGAGCGAGAACGAATAAAGAGCGAGCAAAATGACGTATCATCAAAGAGTTCCGAAGTCTCTCTCGCGAGGCTCCCTTTATCTATAATCTTTCATATCATATGACATGTTACTAGAGAAAATAAAATTTGTATAATTCGCAATTTATCGGTTTGAAAATAATTTTAATGGATTATTGAGATTTTTGCGATTAAAATGACACCAAACACGACATAAATCGGTTAATTTTTAATTAGATAAGTGATTAAAATTTTAATTACATATCTAATTAAAAATGAACCGATTTATGTCGTGTTTGGTGTCATTTTAATCGCAAAAATCTCAATAATCCATTAAAATTATTTTCAAACCGATAAATTGCAAATTATACAAATTTTATTTTCTATAGTAACACAGTCATATGATATAAAAGACTATAGATAAAGGGAGCCTCGCGAGAGAGACTTCGGAACTCTTTGATGATACGTCATCTTGCTCGCTCTTTATTCGTTCTCGCTCTGCCTTCGACGACATCGAGAACCTTTCCTTATCTACAATAAATTCACGAATGTAAATATCTTTTAAATAAAAACTAAAACTTTTAATTTGCATTTTATCGGTTTAAAAATAATTTTAATGGATTAATGAAATTTTAGCGATTAAAATGACACCAAACACGACATAAATCGGATAATTTTTAATTAAATATGTAATTTGAATTACTTGTTCAGTGAAAAATTATCCAATTTATGTTATAATTGATGTCATTTTAATCGCAAAAATCTTATTAATCTAATAAAATTACATTCAAAAATATAAAATAAAAAATATAAAAAATTTAGTACAAACCAAAGCCATTTGTCACATATATAAAACAAGCCAGAAAAGTAAAATAAGAAATATTAAACCTCGAGAGAGATTTCAATGCTTGTTTACAAGATATGAAAGAAGAAAAGAAGAAAAAGAGAAAGAGAGAGAGAGAAATTTGGCTTTTAAATTTGTTACATTTCCTATATGTCATTTCAAAAATAATGTGTATAATATATATATATATATATATATATATATGTGTGTATATATGAAATATGTATAATATGATTTGGTAAGGGTAAACTGGGTAAACTGTTCTTATTTGTTATCCTCTGTACAGATCAAACCGGTCGGTAATATCATCATCCTCCAATTACCTCCGGGCCCACTTGGTAGACACGAAAATTTACCCAGGGCTGTCGGTCTTTAATAGTACCTCGTCAGTTGTTATAGCCACGCACCTATAAATTAATATATATATTTTTTAAATTAAGATGTATCAACTGAGAGACATAATAAATAACACTTTCTAGTATCTCCCGTCCACGCAAGATGGCGCTATATTTCGATCGAAAGAAAACCACGATCATTTTCTCTTATATCCATATTTCGTATTTTATATTTCAATAAAGTTATATTGTAATTTAAGTTTTACGTCAAGCATTGCCGAACGATGTTGTGCGTTTGGTCGATATCGAAATCCCGTCACACTGATAATATAAAATAAAGGTGCTATATACAGGGTGTCCCAGATCGTATAACCTGTTAATGGCAGATTCCTGGGATCATTTATAACTAAGCCTTAAATTAAAATCCTATTAAAGTAAACTCTACTTCAAATTAATTGAAGAATGTGATTTTGTTAGTATTTTATTTTCACAAAGCTTAGTTTGCAAAAAACCTTTTATTTTCAATTGCTTATAACTCGAAAATTATTGGTGCCTCAACATTTTTGCTGAGGACAAATCGTCTCCAAATGATCCCAGGTCTCGATTCTTGAATTCATTCGCAAGAGAAACGTATACGCAAATTCGGCTTCTTGCAACTTTTCTGTAAGAGCCGAATTTGCGCATACGTTTCTCTTGCGAATGAATTCAAGAATCGAGCCCCTCGAATCTGCCATTAACAGGTGTACCACTAATTCTGGGACATCCTGTATATGACGGGGCGAACCAAAGCTGAGGAGAAGAGTGAGAGCAGCTGAGCCGAGGCGCTGCTGTTCGCGACTCGCGACGCCAGTCGCCAGTCGTGAAGAAAAACTTCGATCGGGACGGGAGAGACGTATTACGTCGTATCGTGGACGATTGTTGTTCGAACCGAGGAGAGAAACTGCGACGATCCGCGCGAAAGATCGACCCCCAGCAGCTCCGTCACCGCGTATCTGTCATATAAGTGTAAGCGCACGCGCGCGTGCGGGGTGTATATATATGTGTGTGTGTGTGTGATATGCCGGCGCCCCGTTCCTTGGTGCACGATTACTCCCGCTGGTCGTCCGTCGAAACTAACCCCTCGCACATCTCCGACTAGGTCGTCATCATCGTTTGCGTTACTATGCGCATCAGGCATTAGCAGCGCATAAACGCTGTGTCGGAAAGGTGAGCCGGTTTCTTCCATCTCCTTTTTGCACATCTTCTACGTGTAATTGTATGTATAAAGGGAGATTTATTTTTGTGCGCACTCCGAAGATCGATCAGCGTGGACGGCGAATGCTTTTCGGCTTCTCTATCTTTCTCTTTCTTTCTCTCTCTCTTTCCTCTCCTCTCCTCTCCTCTCTCTCTCTCTCTCTCTCTCTCTCTCTCTCTCTCTCTCTCTCTCTCTCTCTCTGACTCTCTCTCTCTCTCTCTCCATCTCTTTTTCTCTCTTTCTCTCTTTCTCTCTCTGTGTCGTAGTGAAAATGTGTAATGCCTAACCAGCTGAGATAAAACGATATAAAAAATTGAACCGTTTGAGAGAATGTTAAAACAGTATGTTATGATTAATGTCAATTAGAATTATATTACAAATAGCTGGGAAAGAGAGAGAGAGAGAGAGAGAGAGAGAGAGAGAGAGAGAGAGAAGAGAGAGAGAGAGAGAGAGAGAGAGAGAGAGAGAGAGAGAGCTATAATGAAGATCACCAATCAATTTTTATCAATTATTTATTTTTAAAAAATACCTTAAAATATATCTATAGAAACATACAATTATATGTGTATATACAATATGCATAAAAGTTCATCAAGCATACAATTATCTCAAATTTAATTGACTTTTTGTTTATTCAAGAATCTTAAATTTCGGCTAACTTTAACTTTAGTGTTAAAACAAATATGACTTTATATATTTAAACTAAGCCAATATATAACAAATAATGTGCTGCTATAAGTAATTAAATTTTTTTGTTCTTGTTTTCTCTTATTCCTAAATACACATATTTACTTTAATTTGATTACAAATAAAATCTTATTACATGTTCACTGTCCTTTTCTTCTCTTTTTAAAACATAACTATAAATAAATATAAATAAAAATAATTATAAATAAACTAAATAAATAATAAATATAATAAATAATATATTAATATTATTGTCAAGAATATAATGAGTGACATTTTCCAGCTAAATTTTTTAATATAAATATATATATGCATATGGAGACTATAGAAAATTTAGCTGGAAAACATTACCTATTGTATTCTTGACAACACGTGATTTAACACAATTTATACTCATCACACAACGTACAAAGTTCTCTCTCGTTGGTTCTGACTCGAATACGAAATTACATGTTGATATGCCGTTCGTCTCAAAGCAATTCAGAATCATAATAAATAAACGAGACAAGGAATAAATCTTATTGTTGGGTATCTTTTAATTCAAGATATACATATACATATAAGAAGTTTATATCTATATATTCAAGATAGTTGATAGTAGGAGCTTTCTCTTTCTATGTCTTTCTCCTTTTTTTAGGTTCTAGCAAATTTTCTTGCTTACATATATATAGGTATACAAAACAATTATTAATAAAAGAACAAGTCCATTATTTTATTTAGTAAAAGGAAATACAGGGAATATATACAGGGTGTTAAAAAATTATACCGACAAGAGAGAAAGGAGACTTTAAAATAAACATTTTTTGTTAATAATTTTCTCTACAACGTTTAATTTTAATACTACATGATATGAGATATGAGTTTGTGACTTTTCAATTTGTCACTTTTGTATTGAAGTTAATGGAGGAATTTTTGAGCATTTACTGTAAAAAGAGTGAATTAGTGAATTACTTTTATGTATTTGTTCCGTGTTTTGTTCAAGATTAAAATATAATTTAACTTTTCCACTTATATCCCAAGTAGCAAATTGACGTCATTAAACGTCAAAATGACGTCATTTTGATGTCTAATGACATCATTCGACGTCAAAACGACGTACGCTTGCTACATGGGAGGTTTGTTTATTGATTAAGTCACAAACTTCTATTTTATACCATATAGTATAAAATTAAAAACAACGTAGAGAAAAATAGTATTAATAAAAAATTTTTTAATTAATAGTATTAATAAAAAATTTTTTAATTAATATAGTATTAATAAAAAATTTATATTTTGAACTCTTCTATTTCTTTTCAAAATTTGTTGATCTAATTTTTAACACGCTATATATTTTTTTTCTTAAAAAGAATTACTAGAGAAAAAATCATAATAAAATTTGAAAATGCATTATTAGATTAGCGTTTTTTATCATTTTTTTTCTTACAATTTGCTTTAAATAAGGTAAAAAATTTGAAATTCCTTTGTGTGCTGCAGGATGTACGCGCTGCAGATGCAGACTGCCTGCCAGGGCGAGGGCACTGGTGAGCCCGACGACCCCAGCAGCCTTCATCAGGAACCAGCACGACCTGCTGCGCAAGATTGCAGTTCTTTCGACATTGTCAGAGCCACGCAGGTAATCAGCGATCAAATCGAAGAGGTTATCTCCAAAATATCCTACAAATGTGTTAAAAAAATTCAAATTGTTATATAAATATATAAAACCAGCTTTTCGGTCCGCGCGAAGCGCGAGCCTCAAAGCCTGTATATAACCTTCTTTTTTAATTTATTTATTATGTATTTATATTTAATATATATTTAATATTAGACAGAATTAGGTACTTATTGATATTAATTTAAATTTAAAAAAAAAGAACGAAACAGAAAACAAAAAAAGCCACGTAAGATCACTCCCCGGAAAATGAGGAAAATTTTGGTACCGATTTCACGAAAATCGGCCTATAAATGTAGGAGTAGTTCGCGATCAAACAGAGAAAATTAGGTGTTTTGTCTGTTTGACTGCGAACTACTTCTGCATTTGTGGATCGATTTTCGTGAAACAGGTACCAAAATGTTTCTAATGTTACGGGGATGGATGTTATGTGGTTTTGTTTTCGTTTCTTTTCTTATTTCTTTTTTAATTTAATTCCAAACAGACAGAATTGGGTGCTTATTGACATTAGAAAAAAAAACAAAAAAAACTACGTAAGATCACTCCCCGAAAAATTAGGAAAATTTTGGTACCGGTTTCACGAAAATCGGTTCATAAATGTGAAAGTAAATCGCGGTCAGACAGACAGACAGAGGAAGGAAATTATATATATATAGATGTTCATAATAAGCTCGTATAACATTTTAATGTATTTTCTTTTATAAATATATATAGGTATAATAGAAATAAGCTCTTCAGAGCTCTTTACAACTAATCACTGATCAAAATGTATGATCAGTTTTTTTTATTTAAGACTTCTGGCTCCTCGCCGACCATGTTGGAATTGTGACGTCAGAGGCGAGAAAACACGCTAAAAATTCTGATATCACGATCATTTTACGGTTGTTGATTGACTGTCAAGGGAAAAGAATAGTTTTCGAGGTATTTTAAAAGTATGCTAAAGTCATCTGAAGTACTGTTTCATCGAAATATTTTCATTTAAAAATGGCATCTAAGAATTTTCAGCGTATACTTTCTCGCCTCTGATGTCACAATCTAACATGGCCACGGCGAGGATCCAGGAGCCTTAAAACTAAATAAGATGATGTGTTTGCAGTATGGAGCATTGGATCGAGTGACAGAATTGGTGGAGACTGGTGCTGACGTGAACCAGCCGGATGCGGAAACCGTGACGCTGCTTCATTGGGCTGCTATAAACAATCGGAAAGATATCGTTAAGTATCTCATTGCGAAGGAAGTCGTGGTCGATGCAATCGGCGGTGAACTGGCTTCTACACCTTTGCATTGGGCTACAAGGTGAGTGTGTTTTCAACAAATATTATCAATGTTATTTAATTGATTTAAATGAGAATAATGGCAATAAACTTATTGCATCTTTATTTTTTTGTAATATTTTTTATAAAGCTCGAATAAAACAAAATAGCTCTTTAATTTTGTGCCTCTAGGCAGGGCCATCTCTCTACAGTTGTCATACTGATGAGAGCAGGCGCTGATCCGACCTTGAGGGACTCCGAAGGTTTCTCGTGCATACATTTGGCAGCACAATTCGGTCACACGGCCATTGTGGCTTATCTAGTAGCGAAAGGCGTGAATCCTAACATGCCGGATAGAAGCGCCATGACGCCACTCATGTGGAGTGCTTACAAAGTCAATAGGTACACAGAGTACACCGTGTTGTTACGGTGCAAGCAACGTGATTTTTCCAATAGAATAACGTCATGTTGGTTACTTTAAAGTCTTTCCTTCTACAGCTTAGACCCAACGCGACTGCTATTGACTCTAGGAGCGTCACACTCACTCACCGACAACTTGCACGGTAACACGGCCCTGCATTGGGCCATTATAGCGAAAAATAACACGGCGATATCCACTCTAGTGCAACACGGAGCCTCCTTGGATTTGCCCAATTTCCAAAACGAGACGCCAATGACATTGCTGGGCCCGCACATCGGCGCGGCGTGGCTAGGTCACAAAATTAGTCAAGAGATCAAGGAGAAGCAAGGTCGCACGAGAACATGGTGTAGAGATAAGGTAATGATAATGTGTTTGTAATAAGTATATATCATTACAAAGTATATGATTATATATTCAAATACAAAATACAAATAATTTCATTGAAGATTTTTTTTAAACAAATTATATACAGTGTTAAAAAATTAGACCGACAAACTCTGAAGGGAAAAAAAGACTTTAAAATAAACATTTTTTGTTAATACTAATTTTCTCTCTACAACGTTTAGTTTTAATACTATATAATATGAGATATGAGTTTGTGACGTTTTTTTGTTGTCACCTTTGTATTAAAGTTAATGGAGGAATTTTTGAGCATTTACTGTAAAAAGAGTGAATTACTTTTATGTATTTGTTCCGTGTTTTGTTCAAGATTAAAATATAATTTAATTTTTCCTATATGTTTGTTTATTGTTTATAATAAGTCACAAACTCCTATTTTATATCATATAGTATAAAACTAAAAACGTCGTAGAAAGAAATAGTATTAATAAAAACCTTAGACCGACAAACTCTGAAGGGAAAAAAAGACTTTAAAATAAACATTTTTCGTTAATACTAATTTTCTCTCTACAACGTTTAGTTTTAATACTATATAATATGAGATATGAGTTTGTGACGTTTTTTTGTTGTCACCTTTGTATTAAAGTTAATGGAGGAATTTTTGAGCATTTACTGTAAAAAGAGTGAATTACTTTTATGTATTTGTTCCGTGTTTTGTTCAAGATTAAAATATAATTTAATTTTTCCTATATGTTTATTTATTGTTTATAATAAGTCACAAACTCCTATTTTATACCATATAGTATAAAACTAAAAACGTCGTAGAAAGAAATAGTATTAATAAAAAATGTTTATTTTGAAGTCTTCTATTTCCCTTCAAAATTTGTCGGTCTAATTTTTTAACATCCTGTATATTAACTTGAAATATATATTAAAGTGATCTCATTGACGATTTTTTTAAAATAAAATTTGGAGAATTTTACGATTTGATTGAGAAATAACGATCATCTTCGTTAAATTTGATTCAAAATGATTAAAATAGTTATTGAAACGATATTACTTTCTTCCAAGTTAATTCCTTTTTTTAAAGAACATATGTAGAAATATAAGCTAGAGATTTATTAAATTTATTTTCAGTTTGTCTGTATATAATTGCATTATCTGATTGTGCAATTTTTTTATAGAGAATCCGTTGGTATTGCATGGTCAGTACGCCATTTATAGCATTTTGTGTGATTGGCATGGCTCTACAGAGTGGATGGGATTATTTATTAAAACTAGGTGCCTTCATCATCCTTTACGTAGCGGTGTATCTAATGAACCATTTCGTGTTCGACGAACGGCTGTTCCATATATTACCAATGTCGATTTATTTGGCAACTAAGGTGAGTTGATCGTTCGAGATATATCCTAGATAAATTCGAGGACATTTATAACGTACGATTAGTTTCTGATAAGCCGCTTAAGCATGATAAGTAATATTTCCGATAAGGCGATAAGCTCAAAAGATAGTACAATATACGCATAAAATAATACTGTATGAATTTCAAATAGAATTATATTGATAATGTAATGAAGAAACACCAATTAATACTTGAATATATTCTAATATATTATATTAAGCGCAATAATTGCTTAGCAAGTTATCAGTATCTCATTGTTTATAAATACACATTTTTTTTACAATTGAGTATATGTATCTTAACTTGAATTGTATATTTTTCTTTTTTAGATGTGGATATATGTTACGTGGATATTTTGGCTCGGTGTCCACGCAGCGTGGTATTTATGGTTATTATTGGTCGGCGGTTCTGTTCCTCTCTGGATATGCTTCCTACAGTCTTGGCGAGGTGATCCCGGAATTATCACGGCCACTCACGAGGATAAATTAAATGTAAACCTTTCATCGTGTCTATAATAACACGCGAAACTATCCAAAATACGCATGAAAAACTCAAATGTGTCTTTATCTTTGTCAGACGATAATCGAATTGGCTGAATCCGGTGGTTTCGAACCACAATGGTTCTGTAGTAGCTGTTTAGTCAGAAGACCCATGAGATCCAAGCATTGTTCCACGTGCGATCGTTGCGTAGCGCGATTCGATCATCATTGTCCATGGGTTAACAACTGCATCGGTAAGCAAATATACCAATGTCTATGATAATTCAGTTATACATTTCAGTTTGCCCTATATTGCTTTCTTTCATACTAAATTAAACGTTTTTTCCTTCCCCTCTCATTTTATTTTATCTGTTTTTCTTCACTTCACTATTGCAAAGATTAATAAGTTATAAAAAAAGGAAGATAATGAAGAATCAAAAATTGAAGAAATGAAGAAATGAAGATAACTAAGCGATGGAGACTAATTGCGTCATTTGCAGGTGCGCATAATCACAAGTATTTCCTTGGATTTCTGGCATCGTTGCTTGGACTCTGCATCGTCATTTTATCCGCTAGTGTACAGTATTGGCAATTTGAATGTTGGTCAAACCTGACGAACGGTCATAGCGCTGACAACTATCTGGTAGCCGCGGCTACCTGCGACGCTTGGGTGATGTGGGTAGCAGCAAACACATCTCTTCATTCCTTCTGGGTCGGAACCCTGTTGGCGTGTCAATGTTATCAGGTAAAATGCGATTTTATAACATCATTTTATAAATTAAGACCAATGGAGAATGTCTACTCCCCTGGAAAGACCGAGGATTGGAATCAAGGATTTTTACTTGAAAAAATCCGGGAATTCTCTTGAAATTTTATTGAGGAAATTTTTTTCAAAAATTGTGTCTTTGGTAGTTTTATTCTTATTTAACATTTAAGAAACTTGTATGTAATATATCTTTGCAATATTTAAGTTTTTATTAAAATTTTATTGACAATTTTTTTTGTATCAAGGTCTTATGTAAGTTTCATAGAAAATTGTTATACAGAGGATGTCCCCCAAAAGTCCTGCAACAGTTAAATATCTCGAAAACAAAGGCTTTTTGACAAAAATGTTTTAAATAAAAGTTGTAGGGCTTTAAGTGATGTATTAAGTAGCAATATTAGTGACTATAAATAGCATTGTTAAAACCACGTAAAATTCACTTTGAAATTTTTAAATGCAAATCCCTATTTTTTATTACATATTTATATAGCTTATCTTAAAAGTTTTTCAAAACATTATAATAAAGTACTTTTTCATTCAATGCTTTTCGAATTATAATGCTTGAAGTTTACTTTCATGTAAAATATTTAATTTTCGACAATTTTACCTTAATATTTTTATGCATAAAATAATTAGACAAATCAATCGATGTAAAGAAAATTCATATTATTATAATAAAAAAATATATTATTTTGAAAAATGTTTCAAATGAAAGTTTTGTATCGTTCTAAGGGAGACATAAAACGGTGACAATGATTTAATCTAGTTGTTTAAAGGTCATATAAAGATCACCTTTAATTTTTTAAATAGAAACATGTTTTTTTTACATAAATTTCTCATTTACATAGATTTCTTACAATATTCTGCATAAAACATTATAAGATGATTAAAAAATGAATAGTTTACGAGATATTTTATACTTTAATTTATTTCTATAAAATATCATTGATTTACGAGATATAGCGCTGTAAACTTTAAAATGGGACACTTTGTATATTCAAAATGGAATCGTGTCTTATTAGTTAAAAAATGATTATTACAATTCTTCTTACGTATTTTATTTCGCAGATTATGGTCCTGGGAATGACAACGAATGAACGAATGAACGCTGGTCGTTACAAGCACTTCAAACAAGGAAACCCGTTCCATCGCGGTGCCCTGCAGAACGCCGCGGATTTCTGCAACTTCAGCTTCTGCGGGGTGAAGGCGAAACCCAGCTCGGATTGGTTACACAGCTTCGATCTCAAGCAAAGCATCGAGAAATTACCTTTGCTCGCGCAGAAAGATAATTTTCAGTACGTTTAGAATCCCGTAAGAAGAACGTTGAAACGAGATAGAGACTGCATTGCGCTATTGCAGAGTCGAGAGAAGCTAATTGTACACACACACATCCCCCACACATACATACACCATATCATTTATGCCTGACGTATTTCTCGGGCCACCAAAGAGTTGCCGCAAAACATGTAAGTGACTTTCCGATACAGCAGTAAAGAAGATTACGCATATACGGAAGTAGATCTACTGTACAACAGTCGAATACAATTTCTCGACTTGTGATGACGTGATGATAAAAGATTTACATTTCGCAAATGTGCATATCCCACCTGTGCTCTACTTAAAAGATATCGATGAGCGACGAAACAACTTAATTGCACAAATATTTTATCAATTAATCCTCTTTGTTGTCCAAATTAAATGATAAAATGTATTTTCAAAGATACGAGAAATAATAAATTTACATATAATTCTGAAATTATTGTAATAGCTAACAAATAAAGAGAAATATATATAAAATATATATATTTCTTTTTAATTTATCAGCTATATATATATATATATATATATATATATATATATTATATATATTTTAAATATATTTTATATATATAAAATATATATAAAGATATATATAAAAATATATATATAAAAGAATTTGAAAATTAAAACATTAATCTGTAAACTTAATCTTTTTAAAATTTTGGCAGAGAGGAGGGTTAATTAATATAATTATCTCAATCAATTGTTTCACAAATGATCTTTTTTTTGTATTTCTAGCATTTTTTATCTAACTAGTTAGATAGATAATAATTCTTTATAGTAGACGCATATTGTAAATATTAATCATTTGCCTTGAATCGCGTTTATTTACTGACCATTCCATATTTGAATTCAATACCACAATCCATGGATATAATAATTGATTATTTATCAGACATTATCTTCAAGAAGAAAATGCACTTAGAGCTTGAAAGTATATGTATATAATATTCAATGAACAAATGTATAAGGAGCTCTGATGTTTCTATACAAATAATTCAATCTGTAAGATTATTTCACAAGTTATTTCATCCGTTACTATATGAAGAAATTAATTAAAAGTTTACATGTTTCTGCTTTATACAAACGTTCGAGGAATATGTATATATCCTCGATAAATTTATCTAATTTGTAATTAAAAAAATTAATACACATAACAAGTGTAAAATCAACAATAAAAATTTTTTGACATATAAGATTTAATTAAACAAGCAAATATAATGCAAAGATTAAAATTCGTATAAGATGCAAAAAGAATAATAAATATTAAAAATGTGGCCTATATGATATTGTGCGCTATAAATGTGTATAAATCATGCAAATTAGAATGCGAGATAAGAAAATCAAATGCTGTGCAGTAGAATTATAGCCAAAAGTAAGAAAACTGCATAAACAGCTATCGTTTAGTCTATTGTTCGTATTTGTAAGAGACTCTCTACCTGACTTAAGTGCCATGTTATGCTTCTTGAAATGCATTTACGTATATTCAACATTAGAAAACTTCTGTTGAGATTAACTATTATTTGTATCGATTATTATGACTAAAATGTAATTTTTATCATGATAATGCGATACTCTTATGATCACAAATCAATATTACAAAAATTATTTATAATATTTATTTAAGGACTGTTGTAGCATATAATATATATCAAGCATATCTCGTAAAAAAAATTTATATAGGTCACAAAAATGTCTTTATATATTGTGAGCAAAGAGTAAGTTTAAAATATTGTTACGTGTAACGAAGAAATTATTTAACGACACAAGTATTGTGTATTTAATATTTAAACTCCAAACTGATAATGATTCTTCCAAATTGTGTATACATTATTGCAGAAATAATGAAATTATTATACTGCTTGTACATTCCACAAAATCGATGGATGATAGCATTTTATAATGAAAAATAACGATAGAGATGAACGTCCAATTTATACAATATATTATAAAATCTTTTTATTTTTCTCAAATAAGTCTTCAGTGAAAAATATTATTGCAAGTATTATTTCTTTAGATGCGCTCACGGAAATGGAAATCTTATTGAAAGAACGATAAAAAAATAGTTGTTCAATTTAGTTTTAATTGTAATGCGAAACAAACTCCTTTAGGTCTAGAAAAGTACAGTTAGTTTTATGTTTTACCTGATATAAAGTATTTCAGAAATTATCTTTTTTTTTAGAACTTTCTTAGTCATATAATGACTAATATAAATCTATCGCCAAGGCTTTTCATCGTGCTAATATCGGAGTCATTATTTATCATGTATCATTATAAGTTATAAGACATGGAATAATAATTATAAAGAGTTTTCAGAAGCTAATCAATTATCAAAGAGAAAAAAAGATGTGATATTAATATATGTAAAATGTAAATCTAAACTTGCGTAAGTTTAATTATTTTCTGATTTCTGTGAGTGCGTATGAAAACGAATCGATCAAAAATTGAGTACATAATATAGCTTTGTCTAATTTTTTTAACGATAAATATAATATTTAATTTATTGTAGAATTTTTCTAAGCACAATTTTAATACAACTCATTTGTATGTAAATATTGTACACTTTATTTTTGACGCGTCTGTAAATAATTATTATATCAGTTTGATTTCTATGTGATTTAGAAGAATAATATGCGTCTTCTCGAAATCATCACACGTTCAACTCTAGATTCGCGAGAGATTTATCAATTATGTCGGATTACAATATATTATTAATAATAGTGATACAAGTTTTCACACCCAACGACTTCTTGTACAGAACGATATAAGGAAACACTCGTGTACAAAAAATGTTGAAACATACAGATAGTTTTAATATGGATACACCTGAAATAGCAATTACACATTATTATATATTACAAAACGTGAGTAACTCTATGTCAATGTTGTTAGCAAAAGAGAGATACGTGTATAAAAATATATTTAAAAAAAAGAGATATATATATATATATATATATATATATATAGAGCAGTGTATAAAGGTATGATATATTGATTGTACTATGATATCAATATATTGTGTCGGATATAATTTATGTTCTCGTTAAAGGAATTATTATTTCGCATAGGACTGAATTCAATTTTTTATATACTTTTTATTTCGCAATCTAGTCCAACTGAGATTTATAGAACGAAATAGCACTGTGAGATATACATATAATTTCGTTTAATGACTGCGTTGTGCGATTGCTTCTTTCATTCGAAAGATCTAAAGTGTCTGATAATGAGTAAAGATGTGTATTATCCTAACTTCCTGTATATATATTATTATGTAATAAAATCGGGATCGATATAATTTCTCGTTAAGTTTCAGATATGTGTGGACACATCTAATTTTTCTCGCAAAATTATACCGATCTCCGTTTCTCCTCTCTCGTAAATCATAAGTATCGCTATATCAAAGCGACAAAAATGATGTTTTTACAACCAAAGGATATACAATCGTAATGAATGTTATTTAACACACGTACGCACGTTTCTACCACTATGCTCTTTTTCTTAAGCTCCGAATAAAAAGAATTTCATAGTTTTTAAGATTGTAAGAGGAGATATATATATACAGGGTGTCCTAAAAGTTCTGCAACAGTCAAATATCTCGAAAACAGACTTTTTGAAAAAAATGTTTTAAATGCTATTTATAATCACATTAACATTACTATTTATGTGCCACTTAAAGCTTTACAACTTTTATTTGAAACTGTTTTGCTAACAAAAAGCCTTTGTTTTCGAGATATTTGACTGTTGCAGGACTTTTGGGACACCCTGTATATCTTATACAAGAGGGAAAAAATTCCTACAGGTATATATATAAAGTTGTAATTCACAATACGACACCTTTTACCATCCACTGTGATTTGCGAAAATAATATAGCGAATATAATAACGGAAAGCAACATGATGTATAACACGCAAAAATACATTGAATGATCGAATTGCTGTTAAATTTTTGAGGAATTATAACACAATGTATTCACACACAATGATGATACGTCATTTACTGTCTCTCTTTGAACAGCATAATGGTCCTATATATACCCAGATAGCCACAGTAATTATATTATGATATCATTTTGACGTCAAAATTACGTAATTTAACGTCAAAATGATATAATAATTACTGTGGTTATCTGGGTATATATATATATATATATATATATATATATATATTCTACTTCCCCAAACTCTATCTCTGATATGTAAATAAGAGTCTAATTATGTGTATCTATTTCGCTCGAGAGAAAAACCTTAAAGGAAGCGCGATATATACATACATTGAAAGATGTAATAATTTTTGGTATATCATTTGGAGGAAATTATGTCTTATAGCCGCAAGAGAGGAATAAAAATACAGTATAAAACACACTAAGTACGTCTATGGTTTGGCAAAAATTATTTGGTATCACGCTTACTTTTTTCTTTAGGATCGATGACGAAAACATAATAAAACTTCTGATCCTATTTTTACCTTTTTAAACATTTTTTTGTTTTTTCTAAATTTTTTTTTTTTTAATTTGGAAAAAGGCTGATTTAACCCTAAAACCTCCCTCTAAGATTCGCTAGTGATGGCAACTGAAGAGAATTTTCCCTACCTATTTGCTCTACCTGCAAACGAGAAGTAATATGCGATTATTACGGGACATCGTGTATATGTCATGTACATACAACTGCAAATCACTTTTGTTATATTGTTCTGACAGTTCCGTTTGCGTTACTCGATGTTGATGTTACTTTATATAATTTTCTATGTGTTTTAATATAAGGAAATGTTTGATAATATGGTTACCGGAGAAGATTGTTCTTGTGCTGACACGACAGAACCATCCAACTTAACGTCTTTGCACTCGGACGATGTCATCTCGGCCGTAAATTCCGACGTGAATGAGGTTTTCACCAAGACGATTGAAAAGGGAAACGATGAAGGACCTAAAGGCATGTTCTACGAAAGCCAAACTATAAAGGGTTAAATCCTCCCAAATCGAACTAAAAATTGCTTGTCTTTTAAAAAGTCATTTATATATTCATTATCATTCAATACTCTCATCTTGGGTACAGATACGGATTGTAAATGTTCGACGCCGATCGCGACTTATTGCGTTGCTGCGACAGCGGAACCCCCAAAATCCGCGGTTCCAGCAAAACCGGATCGTCAACGAGAGAACTCGAGAGGTCGGCCTGATGCAACCACGCAATTGAGTTTCACTCCTTGCTTGTGCCGTAGTCACAAAATGTAAACGCCATCACGCCCTCCATTATTCGTTTGCCGACTTGTTTTTCAAAAGCAGATTTATCGTTTCAGCAACGGTTACGTTCTGCCTGTGAAACTAAAGAAAGGTACATAGAAATGATCGTCCGATTGAAATGGAGATGCTATTTAATTCGTTGTACTAGGTCTCTGGGTAGCGATCATGTAACTTTTCTTTAGACTTTAGAGTGAAAACATGAAAAGTGAACAATTTCACTATGGAAACCAATGCGTGATTGGCGGAATCAGAGCGAAATTTTTCACTTTTCACGTTTTCGCTCTAAAGAAAAGTTACATGATCGCTACCCTGATGATAAAGTTGACGAGCTCATCACAGTAAGATTGTTACGTATCTTTTATTGCTGATTAAACTGCTCCAAAACTGCTTTGAAGGATGGAAAAGATGCTGATATCGGTGTGTAATTTTCAAAGGGAATTATATTTGGAACAGAATCACAGTGATAATCAGCAATAAGGTATAGCAATTGTACCCTGATGCGTTCGTCAACTTTATTGTCAAACTTAAATTAGTATGTATATATACTCGTGATGGGGATTGTAAAAAATTCTTATTTTGTCTTTAAATTTGGATCTTATCTAATCCTATCCTAGTTTTAGGATAGAACAGATTAGGACTGAAGAAAATCATAAGAATCTTTTACATGCGGAGATTACAGTACACATTGATAGAAATTATAGGACATTATACTCCATATCTGAAGAAACTGAATAAAGATTATATGGAAGTGCAGCTTGCGTGAGATTTATAAACATACCTTCGTTTAGATAAACTGCAATCGCGGGCGTTCTGGAGCCGGTTCAGCTGGAAGCGGCCGAGAAATGGGTACTTCGGCAAGGACAAGATGTATGAGATAAAGTTGAAACAAGTTCAGTGTCCCCACTATGCCCAGGTGCCTAAACAGCATCTTGAGGCGACTCAGCCACCGCACGAACCCTTTCAATCCTTCGCTGCTTATGAGATGTCGGACACTGGGGGGATACCGAGTAAGAATACCAAGTACAATGCCGGTAAATCGAAGCCTCTTAAGTATCCAGCAAAGACGAAACTCAAGAGGGAGGAAGTGGCAGAGAAGATCGAGATTTACTACTTCGATCATGGAAGTTCCGCGTAAGTATCGCTTATCTCGGTGTAAGTGCGAAATATATGCAGGAGATTTCTAAAGATTTGCTTCAATCGCTTTGATATTTCTCAATTAACATAATAATTAAGCATAATGAAAAACATTTTTTTAAGAAAGGTTTATTTAATTGATATACTAGGTCTGATAATATAAAGTTCATCATTGAACTCATCATGATACAATTGATACATACCTTATTGCTGAAGTGATCTCCAGAACTGCCATCGTCTCGTACGAGTCATAGTGATACGAGACCATAGTGATGATCAGCAATAAGGTATGTAGCAATTGTACTGAGTGAGATCCGATAGCCCACATTGTTAATTGACCAGTTGAACACTAAGATTCTTTGATTGATCAACCGTGTTAATTATTCCAGGCACCAGTCGATGCGTTTATCAACTTTGTATAGTCATACCTAATATAAACTAATATAAACTAATTAAGCGAAACCGATTCAGATGATGATATTTCTTACAGATACTATCGAACAACTGATTGCCATCCTGTCTTGACCACAGACAAGTGCGCCGAAAAGACGGATCAAGCGGCAACCCGCTTTTGGGCGGAAATCTTCGGTACGATTCATATCGGCATCGCCTTCGTCACAGCTTTTATTCTGCAGCTCCTCCGTTTCATCCTCTACAGCATGATCCGACCGCTGACAGTGGGGGTACTTCAATTGGTAGCGGATTATTTTGTGAAACCGCTACTGTCCATTCTGTTCAACGCTCTCGTGCAACCGATACTGATCCTTCTCTACAATATCGCCACGTCGTTCAGAGATCTCTGCGAGCCGATAGCCGAGGCGATCGGCCTATTTTTGCGGGAGATCGCGAATCTTTGCGCAGCGATTCGATTCGTCGAAGTGAAGCACGTTCACTCGCCCGCCACCACTGCTTGCACCTGAACTTATAGAGTGGAAAGTTAGAAATTCTCGAAAAAGGTTCAGGGAAGAGGGGAAGCGATTTTGAGTAATTTAAGATATTAAGGATCTTTGGAGGATTCTGCGACTTGATCGATAGCTTCACTTCTAGAAGAAAGAATGGATTTGTTCGCAGCTTTTAACTCGTTAATAAGACATGTGCCTTAACACCAGGTATATATTTGGTATTATTTTAACTTTACAATATTATTATTGTATCATTTTTTTACAGAACAAATCATCTCTTATAGCAACTAACTTTGTCAATAATAATCAATACTCGTTTTTTATCGCGCTCTCTCTCTCTCTCTCTCTCTCTCTCTCTCTCTCTCTCTCTCTCTCTCTCTCTCTCTCTCTCTCTCTCTCTCTCTCTCTCTCTCTCTCTCTCTCTCTCTCTCTCTCTCTCTCTCTCTCTCTCTCTCTCTCTCTCTCTCTCTCTCTCTCTCTCTCTCTCTCTCTCTCTCTCTCTCTCTCTCTCTCTCTCTCTCTCTCTCTCCCCCCCCTCCCCTTCTCCTCCCCCTCTCTCTTTCTCTCTTTCTCTCCCACTCTCGCTCGCTCTCGCGTTCTTTCATTCTCACTTGTTATTTCTCTCTCTCTCTCTCTCTCTCTCTCTCTCTCTCTCTCTCTCTCTCTCTCTCTCTCTCTCTCTCTCTCTCTCTCTCTCTCTCTCTCTCTCTCTCTCTCCCCCCCCCTCTCTCTCATGTATATCTTACCATTTAATAAATTATGTACAATCTCACAAACAACAAACGGAGGAACCTAATTACATCATGTAGTTGTTCACACTTCGCTATGTACAAGTACTACTGGTATCTTTTTTCTTTATTTTTACAGAATCGCCGCTTTCTTTCATATTTTCTATCTTTCTCTTCCTCTCTTCCACCATCCACCGGCCGATCGTATTGTAATAATAAATTCTATTTTTCGCATGTGGTCTATAAAAAAAGGAGGCAAAAAGAAACTGAACGAACGAACGAATCGCCTATCGTCACCTAGTCTCAGGAACTGCAACCTCTGTTCGCGTGCTATTACGCATCATGATCATCTAGGTGGTATTGGTAGTGGTTGTGGTGGTCGGAGTCTCCTGGATGGCTAAGGTCTGCGAAGGCGCGGATGTCGAGTCACCTGGAAGCAAACAGAGAAAGGAATCAATCGATAGTATAAAATCGAACATGTATCTCTATCTCCGGCGAGGCGTATAATGTAACCGGCTAAATATACATTTAATATACCGTAATTGAGTTCATTGATCTTGATAAGCGATATTTTCTACTGTATTTTAGAAAAAAGATCTTGCAAAATATAGCTTAAGTGATACCGTCATTCTATGCTCTTTTTCTTTACCAGAAGAGCAAAAACGCAACCTCAGAAAAAAATTTGTGGTACAAAGTGTCACCTGCCAAGATTATATACAATCTATATGCTAGGAATGAAGTTGGTTGCGCTGATGACTTCCAGTATCATCTATTGGCAAAATCCGCGAACAAGCTTTTGATTCAACCCAATAGTTTCAAAATCCTTTTTTTAAAAAAAATATTTTTTTAGTTCTAAAATCTTCAATCGTCTCGATAAAGAATTATAATAATGACAGGGTGTCTACTCAAATCTTGTAAAAAAATTCCCTGAGAATTCCCTAATCTTCCAGGTATTTTCGTTTAAAATTCCAAATAAGAAAATTTGTGTAAATACAGCTTTTTAAAATAAGTTTTTTTATATTAAAAAATAATTTATTATAAACGTCTTAAGGAGTACTAATTTATTTAAATATTATTTAAAAATTGAACAATTTTCTATGAAACTTACACAAGACCTTGATACTAAAAGAAGATCGTCAAAAAAATCACATGAGATTTTAATAAAAACTTAAATACTGCAAAGATATATCAGACATATATTTCTCAAATATATTATTAAGTAAAATTATCAGACAATTTTTAAAAAAATTTTTCAAGTTTCAACAAAATTCTATGAGATTTCCGGATTTTTCAAGATAAAATAATTCCTGACGACTGCCAGGGTTTTCCCGATTTTTTCAAGAAGTAGACACTCTGTAATGAAAGATGTTTGCTCAAGACACACATACGCGACCCCATATCGATCGTCAAAGGAAATATTCCATTGCGCAATTCGGTCTCGGATCTCTCGCCGGCATTGCGTAATCAGCATCGATCAATACCGCATCGTTGGCAACGGCGGCGGCATATATAAAGCTTACCCAAGAGGGCGGCCTCTAGGTCCCCCAGGATCTCCGTTTCCTTGGGATCTATAAGGTTGAAGCGTTGATTAAGGAGCGTGAGGTGGGCGAACACACAATTGAGGTGAGCGTGCAACCCCAAGAGCGCCACCTCCCTGAAGTGGCAGTGGTAGATGTGTGCCACCACGTGGTACAGTAGCCGCAGGATCTTACGCACTATCGACTCGAACGAGCTCGGGAATTCGTTTGCTGAAAAACAAAAAAATAATCAACAATCGGTAATGATCAACGGATCGGTGTTCCTCGGTTCTTAATTAATAATTTGAACAAAATACACCCATCAACACTGATTTTATTGCCAATTATATTAGATCAATTTTAGGGTACACTTTGTGTCACTGATTCCGAATAAGACATTGGTTTTCCTAGATTGGCTCTAATTTGTGAGATAATGGGTATTTCTTGAAAAACATAAAAAATGCAAAAAATGTAATGGTTAGGCGTAGCCTATATCTCCAAATCATATGGAAACTGTCTCAAATCATACAAAAGTATACATATATATGAAAGTATATAGGAAATACACCAAGTGGCGTTGTATTCAGTAAAATAACATAAAAACAAAGTTAGCTAATTCAGATAATCACAATTAAGGCTCCTGACTCCTTTCCGACCATGTCGAAATCGTGACGTCAGAGGCGAGACAACACACGCTAAAATTTCTTAGATGCCATTTCGAAATAAAAAAATATTTCGATAAAACAGCACTTCAGATGGCTTTAGCACACTCTTAAAAAACCCCGAAAACTATCCTTTCCCCTTTATAATCAATCAACAGCTGTAAAATGTAATATTATGAAGCCCAATCCGTTTGGTCTTTGCACATGCGCAGTCATTCCGCATGTCAAAGTCTGATATCTCGATCATTTTACAGATGTTGATTGATTATAAAGGGAAAAGGATAGTTTTCGGGGGTTTTTAAGAGTGTGCTAAAGCCATCTGAAATGCTGTTTAATCGAAATATCTTTTCATTAAAAAATGGCATCTAAGAATTTTCAGCGTGTGCTTTCTCGCCTCTGACGTCACAATCCAATATGGCCGCGGTGAGCACCCAGGAGCTTTAATGCATAAAAAAATGCTGTTTGTACAATTTTCTTTTATGTGAGCCATCAGGATCACGTTGGAGATAAAAAGAATGTTAAAGAATAAAAAGACAGACCAAACTCTGCTGCATATGTCAGCAGCTATAGATCGTATTGGGATAAAACCCTAATTTGAGTATCCATTATCTCAAAAACTAGAGCTAATTCGGTAAAACTATTGTAATTTTTGGATTCAGCATTTCCAAAATACCTTAAATTCGCTCAAACATCCTCGGCAACTAAACAAAAGTTTTGTTTTGTTGACCAGTGTAATAAATATACATATCTCTCGATCGAATAATAAAATCGACAAGTTTTTATATAATAGTATCAAAGTGTTATTAAAAACAAAGCTATAACGTTTATTAATTATATATTTTTATTCTGGCAGGTTTAACGAATTGACTAATGACTAATGAATTTAATAAGGCTCCTATATGATATATGTATATATTTAACATTAAATAGGCGCAAGAGCCAAACGCGGATGTTGGTTGTTGGATTTAATGAATTAAATTATATAAAGGGAATGAGACTCACCGTATTTTGTCGGGAATATAGTTTCGTCGCTAACGGTGCGTTGCGTAAATGTCATAACATAGTCTATATATTGTGGTGCGGCCACTCTCGTTTTTTTTCCCTTTTCGTCGAACCATAGATACGTTCTGGAATGATAAAGCAGTGTTGTGTCAATCGATCGATCATCATTTCAAATGCAAAACATTAACAGCGCAAGCAAATATAATGAGCAAGAGCGATCGACAAATAATTTAGATTTAGATCAAACCTTTCGAATATTTCGATAAAAGTTTTTGACTCTCTATTAAAAATATAATGACAATATGATGGTATTTTAGCAGAGATTACACTTGTATTGTGACGAAAACGCTCGGTTTCGATACATCGAAAGAATTGAAAATAAATTTCAGATTTCCCGTCATATTCTTTATCGATTCTTTCTCCATCTTTTTAGCAATAAAATTTAAATTTATATAAAAAATTTTAATACAAAATATAGAAAAAAACAATACTCTTTATTTACTTTATACAGGATGATTCATTTTAATCTTAATAGACCAATATCAGGAAATCACGGGGTTTTAGAAAAAAAATTCATGTATTAGGTAAAAATTCTAGGATTTCGAAGAAGATATAATATCGTGACCTAGAATTGATCTTGTAACGTTTTTTAAGGTCATTTAAAGATCAATCTATTTTTTTACATAAATCTATTCCTCGCAATATTCCGCATAAAAAGTTATAAGAGTAGGATGGCCAAAAACTGACTAACTTACGAAATATTTTATACTTTAATAAATATTCTTGACCTAATTTAAAAATACTAACAATAAGTTGATATCCCCCTCAAACTCCTACAGTTTTTGCTTGATAAATTTCTTTCTAAAACCGATTTTTAGATATGCGCCTATTTAAGAATAAAATTAATCACCCTGTATTATGTACGCGATTTGTCATTATGTTTTTACATTCTATATTAGTATAAAATATAATTCTCTCAAATATATACTCGAAACAAATCGGAGAACCGATTTTTACACTCGCGCGAGATGCAATTTCTCTATGAGATATCGTAAGTAAGAAAGGAAAACAAGGTCAGAGCTTACCTTAAGCCGGGACCGGTCATATCGGGACAGCCCGTCATGGTGCAGAACTCAGATATCGTGCCATATACGAGATTAATGTGGTCGAACAGTGCGAGGGTGTGCGACGCCAGCCACTCGTTGTAGTCCAGACCGGGCGGTAAATCCACGAGCATCCTCAGGTCCAGCTCCGGCAATTGCCTCTCGAGAGCTGCCTCCTCCAGATACAGTTTAGGATCCTCCGTGGCTCCCGCATCTTTCTCCTTTCGTCTGGCTTTTCTGCAAAACAAGGAAACATTCGCATGGTTAGCGAATCCGTCACACAGCCCCTTCACAGAGTGATCTTTAATAACGTTCAAGCCAATCAAGCGAAATCATAGATATCACGCAAATATATATGTATATATATCAATGTGATACAGCACAGCCTCGCGTGTGTGTGAGATTAATTAGCACACTGTCCGAAACCAAATTGATCAATTATTATTATGAACAATATTAGAAAGAGAGAGAGAAAGAGAGTAAGAGAATTGATTCTTCATAGAATTTTATTATTGTAATAATAATAAATTCGCAATATAAAGAAAAATACGTGATGTTCAATAAGAGGTTGGTATTTGCCAAAGAAATGGGAAGATCCAGTTTTATTACAGAATATTAATGAATTACAGTGAAAATAATTTAAGATTAAGATTACGATTAAGATTATAAAAATTTGCCAATAATATACAAAAATAATAATATAATATATACACAAATTATACCGGGTGTCCCAGTTCTACCAGATCACCTGTTAATGACAGATTCCTGAGATCATTTGGAGACGATTCTTCCTCAGTAAAAATGTCGAAACATCAATAATTTTCAAGTTATAAGCGATTGAAAATAAAGGGTTTTTTTATAAACTATGCCTTGTGGAAATAAAATATTAACAAAACCACATTCTTCAGTTAATTTCAGATAGAGTTTACTTTAATAGAATTTTAATTTAAGACTTAAGTTACAAAGATACATGATGGCAAAAATTGGGAACATGCAAAAAATGATGGCCTCCCTCTCGACATTTTTTCCTAAGAATCTGCCATTAACGAATAATCTGGTAGATCTGGGACATCCTATATATTATACAGGGTGTTAAAAAATTAGGCCGACAAAGAAAGAAAATAGAAGACTTCAAAATAAACATTTTTTGTTAATACTATTTTTTTCCACGACGTTTTTAGTTTTATACTACATAGTATGTGTGAAATAGGAGTTTGTGACATAAACAGTAAACAAACATATAAGTGGAAAAATTAAATTGTATTTTAATCTTGAACAAAACACGGAACAAATACATAAAAGTAATTCACTCTTTTTACAGAATATGCTCAAAAATTCCTCCATTAACTTTAATACAAAGGTGACAATAAAGAAACGTTACAAACTCATATCTCATATCGTGTAGTATTAAAACTAAACGTTGTAACGAAAATTAGTATTAACAAAAAAATGTTTATTTTGAAGTCTTTTTTTCTCTCTTCAAAGTTTGTCGGTCTAATTTTTTAACACCCTGCATATATGTATAATATATATTATATTTATTATAATTATATATAAATAATATTTTAATAGATATATATTATAATAATATATACTAAATCAGTTTATTAGCGGCTTCGACGCTATGTAGTCTAGTTTTTTTTTTCATTTCTTCGTCGAAAACAAATTCCCCAAAAATCGTCAATGAAAGAGAGAGAGTGAACCATGAAATCATTTACAATTCTCATTCTCTGCGATTGTCGATTTCACAGGTTCGCTAATTTGCGGTCTCGAGATTGACCGGAATAGAAATTGAATGGTGGAGCGTTTCGTCTTTAATCGAGTAGCGCGAATTCATTAATCAGATTAGCGAATTATCGGATTTGTACAATTATCCTCTCGACGCTTCCCGACTCTCTATTCAATTTATCTTTAATCTATCAGCGAAGCCATAAGCGTTGTATTTCTCACATCACGAGTTCAACGAGAAGCAAACCAAACTGCTTTTTTTTACGTAAATAGAAAAACGTCGGAGAACGTTTTCAATGTCGTTTAATTATAGAAAACCCTTTAAAAACAATACGAAATAATAATAATAATAATAATAATAATAATAATAATAATAATAATAATAATAATAATAATGGCCCTACATTTCAGCAGAAAACCGAATACCAATGAAAATCGAATTGTAGCAATGCACTATTGTAATATCACAATAATATATAATATAATATAAACCGCTACATTTTACATGTTTATAACAGAGAATGTTCCCACTTTATTGTACCGTATATATAATTTTAATCATAAATTTCTTTTCATATAAATTAATTAGGAAAGTAACTTTATATTAAAATTTATATTATTTATTTATATTAATTATATTTAAATTTATATTTATAAATATTTTAATTTTAATTTATATTTAAGAACAGAACATAGAAAAAGATCAATAATATTCAGAAACATTGACAGTCCCAATTAAGGTGAATCGCGCGATAATACGTTAATTAACGTAGCATCTCCGTTTGTAAGTGAAAACTAAATATTATAATATTGATTCCGAATATACTCTGTGTATTTTCGAGCTTGCTATACAATCAATATATGCAGCAGCCACATCCAGCTTCCTGCCAGTGAAAAATGCAATTACATGCAATAACGATAGCAGCATCATATGTTCAGCCACGTCTACACGGTCCAAAGCGCTTTAATCGCTTTCTAGAAAGCACATGCTCCTGGAAAGAAGCTGCAGCTTCGGCATAAGAAAAAAAAAGACATTGGCATAATTGTCAGCCGGTATACGTATATATCCTCCTGTGTACATATATACATATGTCCAATCACTAATCACATTTCCGTATATAACATCACTTATAACGCTTATAATATGTCGCGGATATATGTAATTTACATGTCTACTCGATTTTCTCCCGATTTTTCCTCATTTTCATTCTGTACTTTGAATGTGACAAGATGTGAAATTTAATTACACTGGTATCAATTTCACGCATATTCACGCACACACATACAAATACACACATATATATACAGGGTGATTCATTTTAATCTTAACAGACAGATATTTAAAAATCACGGGGTGAGATTTTTTAGAAAAAAAATGTATTAGGCAAAAGTTGTAGAATTTCAAAGGGGATGTAATATCGTCGATCCAAAATTGTGTCCTTGGGTAGCGTTTTTTCCAAGGTCGTTTAAAGGACAACCTAGTTTTGTTTTAAATTAAGTCAAATTAAAGTATAAAATATCTCTTAAACTGTATATTATCTTTTTGAAGCTGGCAGGACCAAATCGGCAGAATCAAATTGAACCTATTAGAATATTTAGTACTTATTTTGTACTAATTTGTACCAATAAAAATAATTTTGTACTCTGTGCCACTTTGAAAAAAAACCGTGGCGCTGCTAGCTTCTTGTTAAGCTGGCAGAACCAAACCAAAACAAAACGAAAAGAAAAAAATAATATCAGGAATCGAAAGAGTTTAATTTGTATTAATTTGTACCATCAAAAAAAATTTTTATCCCTTCTGTAATAAAATAATCCCCAATTGAACTCAGCCCTATTAGGCTGAAGAGTAAAGTACTCTTTCTTATTAGCAGAATCAATCGCTATTTATATACGCGATGCGGCATAATATGTACCGTCAAAAAATAAAATTTTAGATTTTATACCCCCGCCTTTCCTTCGGAAACTACCCCTATCAAGAATAAAGTACTCGTATACATGCAAGTACGTATGTTTACTTCGATATCTTTATATGTACATAGAATTATTTTAAAAAATTCAGAGTAAATTAATTACTGAATAATTTTAAAAAAGAACAGTCAATTTTACTCTTGAGACTGATAGCGGTCGGTAAACCACTATCATTAAAAAAATGAGGGGAGCTCTTTTGTACCTTAAAAATCCCCAACATTTTTTTGTCCATCAAATTTTTATTATCTTGTGCCATTTAATTAAGTCAAGTCAATATCTCTATCAAGATAATATCTCTAGCAGTGGGGACAGCTTGTACAGGAAAGTACCCCCGACCGCTATCAGTCTCAAGAGTAAAATCGACTGTTCTTTTTTAAAATTATTCAGTAATTAATTTATTCTGAATTTTTTAAAATAATTCTATGTACATATAAAGATATCGAAGTAAACATACGTACTTGCATGTATACGAGCACTTTATTCTTGATAGGGGTAGTTTCCGAAGGAACGGCGGGGGTATAAAATCCGAAATTTTATATTTTGACAGTACATATTATGCCGCATCGCGTATATAAATAGCGATTGATTCTGCTAATAAGAAAGAGTACTTTACTCTTCAGCCTAATAGAGCTGAGTTCAATTGGGGATTGTTTTATTATAGAAAGAATGAAAATATTAAATTTTTGTTGATGGTATAAATTAAATCTTTTCGATTTTTGATCTTATTATTTCTTTTCGTTCTGTTTTGATTTGGTTCTGCCAGCTTAACAAGAAGCTAGCAGCGCCACGGTTTTTTTCAAAGTGGCACAGAGTACAATATTATTTTTATTGATACAAATTAGTACAAAATAAGTACTAAATGTTCCAATAGGTCCGATTTGATTCTGCCGATTTGGTCCTGCCAGCTTCAAAGAGGTAACTATATTTACTTTTTATTTTTATCCTTTTTAGCCATCTTATCCTTATAACGATTTACATAAAAGTTAGGTTGGTTTCGTTTGAAAAAAACTGCGTTGATCTTTAAATGACTTTGAAAAATGATCTTACAAGGGAAGGTCCTCAGGCGTTTCACCGTTTTCGATTCAAAACCTGGAAGAAAATGTTAAATACAAAAGTTTTAGAAAATCAAATGGTCTATTATGTGGTTATATTGATATGACCTTCATGTAACCTTGAAGGACACCGTGAAGGTCAACTTTGAAATCTTAATTGGAAATCCATTTTTTATTACATAATCGTGTAGCTTACCTCGAGAGCTTTTCAAAACACTATAATGAAGTATTTTTTTCATAGAACTTTTCAAATTATAAAGCTTCAAAGTTTCAGTATTTTGACGTGCATAAAAATATTAAGGTAAAATTACCAAAAATTGAATGTTTTACAAGATATTTTATATTTTACGTCAAAATATTTACAATTTTGAAGCCTTAATTTAGCCTTAATAATTTGAAAAGTTCTATGAAAAAATACTTCATTATAGTGTTTTGAAAAGCTCTCGAGGTAAGCTACACGATTATGTAATAAAAAATTGGGGTTTCCATTTAAGATTTCAAAGTTGACCTTTACGGTGTCCTTCAAGGTCACATGAAGGTCATATCAATATAACCACATAATAGACCATTTGATTTTCTAAAACTTTTGTATTTAACATTTTCTTCCATAGTCATTATTTTCCAAGAAATTTGACTGTTACGGAACTTTTGCCATCACTGTATAGGTGAGAAAGTTATTATACCATCTTTTTTTTACGCAAAAGTAGGAGCTGTAACTTGCAGAATATGTTATTGGCATCACAACATTTCTGCATAGGTTTTGAATCGAAAACGGTGAAACACGACCTTCCCTTGTTAGTTAAAATTCAAGATTATCAACTTTTTCCCCCCTCAAAACTAAACATTTGTTTTTTAAACAAGACATTTGTTCGAAATATTGTTTTCTAAAAAACAATATTTTTTAAATATATTTTTTCTAGGGGGACATAATATCGTGATCTAGAGTAGTCCTTGCGTGGCGTTTTTTAAGGTCGTTTAAAGGTCAATTTTTTTTCATAAATCGACTCGCAATATTCGGTATAAAAAGTTATAAGAGTAGGATGACCAAACAGTGAATAGTTTACGAAATATTTTATAATTTGATATAATTTTACATAAACTGAAATATTTCATAAAATATTCATTTTTCAATCAATACCTTTATGCACAAAATCATGAGAGGAATCAATTGATGTAAAGAAAAGACATAGTTGTCAAGAAAAAGTATGTATAATTTGGAACTAGCACCTTTTTTGTATAAAATTGCATATTTGCCTGTTAAGATTAAAAACGAATCACCCTATATGTACATATCTACGCGATCTGCGGGTTTGTGCGGGAGGAGAACTCACGCGACTAGCTCGCCGAAGAGCCTGATCTTCCTGTGGCAGGTGTCGAGCAAGGAAAGACGCGAGGAGGAGGCGCTGCTTGAGCTACCGGCACCGGTGCCGGCGCTGCCGTGGTGCACCGGCGTCGGTGGCGCCGAGACGGTGGTGGCCGAGGACGCCACAGCGGCGGAGGCGGAGGAGGGAGGCTCCCTTAGGACGCTGACGGCGGCACCGCGCGCTGGCGAGCGCAGCATCATCATCGTCGTGGTCGAGGACGACCTCCTCGGCGCGCCGCCCTCGTGCCTGAGGATCCGCTCACGCACGCTAGGTAGGCACCAAATCTTGTTCGATTGTCATCGAACTCTCTAGCCAGCATGCACTCCGGGACGTCCTTGTCGTCCCGGGTCCTCGATCGAGGAGAGATTGAAGGAAGAGGCAGGACAGTTACGGCTCTTCGAGTAAATTCTTCGAGGACGGAATGTTCCAACGATGTTTCGAGGAGAAGTTCGGATGGAAAAATCTCTTGTAATCTTCAATTCGCGTGAAGTTTTGTTGGTTCGTTTCAATTCGTTCAAATAAACGATTCTACATATCTTTTTGGATGGATTTTTATTTTTCTTTCCTTCTGAAAATACTTTGTCCTTAATATCTGTGCATTTTAAACTGTGGATTCACTTCGTTCACAGAGATCTTGATTTTTCTAGGAATAATAATATTTTTTTCCAGTCCTTTTTGAGATCCTGACTTTTCTAATACGATTCTTCTGAATGTTCATGCATGTGATTCCTAATAGGGATGATGACTTCCTTGAATGATTCCTTCGACTTAAAAGCAGCTCGACTAAACTTATTTTCCGGTTTGCCGCTAGTTTGTCTACGTTTGCCACTAGTTCGTCGTCTCACCAAGTCTTCGAGTTCACGTAATAGCACAATGATAATGATGTTGAGTCTAATCAGTTTCGAGAAGAAATAGCTCACGGGAAGACGACGCGGAAGACACTCCTTGGAAGACAATCCTTGGAAGACAATCGATCTCGTTTACAAGAACAAGTGCGAAAGATCGGTCTTCGTCGATCTGGAGCAAAATTCACAAGCATGCGTTCGCGTTCGATCATATAGTTACAAATCAATGTTATGACACAATGGAGCATCATTATAATATTTGAAGAGGCCACAGCTGTGTTGCTACTACTGATAATGATTTTGAACTTTTATTTAGGTTGATTGAAACAGATATATGTATAATCCATACACACATACAAAATTATTCATTCTCGGGAAATCTACAAGTATCGAGGTGTCGATAAATTGCATATTTAACCCCCTTTCTTACACTTTCTCCCCTCTCTCTCTCTCTCTTTTTCGATTTGCTACAAAAATTTGGACAACATGCGTCGCTGACGCGATGCCAGGTTTCTCGTTTCCCCAGCTGATGCCGCGAATTTGTCGCTTGGCTGTCTTTCTAGAAACTAGGTTATCACGTACACGTGCATCCATGACGCCATAAAGAAAAATATAGTTAAGAACCAAGAGATTAGCGATCTCGGTCGGGCAAAATAAAATTGATGATCGTTTCGTGACAAATATATCGAGAAGCGAGTGCCTTAATTTGTTTTTTCGTATACTTGGAATTGTATTCTGAAAAACTTATAAATTTTATATCTCCTGAGATAAAAACGTGCTTCCTTTTGTTGCATTGACAACTAATAACTTTTAATTGTAGAGAATTATTGACGAAATCTAGCTTACAATTAAAATATCACATGTAAAATAATTAATATAATGAAAAAGAATTTATTATATAAAATGTAAAATAATTTTATATAAATTAAATAAAAAAGCGTAAAATGAAACATGCACGCTGTTTTTCTGAATCTTAAAGCCATGTGTTCATTCCGTTTTCTTTCTTCTTGAGAAAAATAATCTTTTAAAAGATTTAAAAAATAATCTTTCAAAAAAATACTCAAAAAAATAAAAAATATATAAGAACCATAAAAGTTTCCGTATATATACATTGCTAAACGATTGTATAATAATTCACATAAATTAAATAAATAATTTATAATTACTGTGAAAAATAATATTGTAATTGCAGAATCGATAGCAACGAGAATTACGATGATAACACAGCGTGTGTACGTTATTAACCCGGTTAGTCAACCGAGCGTAAATTTGAATGTCGCTGCATCGCGAAATGAAGGAAAAGTTCGAGCCAAGTAGTAGCTCCGACCAATTGCACGAAGCCGTAACATATGCGTCCTTGATCGTGACCAGGACAAGGTCACGTCCAACATTTAAATCACACTTAACGCGTGCAATCCAGTAGTATAAGACTAGAGTTGCAAAGGAAAACAATGTTGCAGGTTCATCAAGCAAAGAGAGACTTCGATAAGGATTTTTTCTCTCAAAACTCTAAATCTACAATTTATCTTCACTTTTCATATTCGATAATATTTAATTAAATTATATATTATCATTATTGTAAAAAGAGAAAAAATCGGGACCCTACCAGGACTTGATCCTAGGATCTTTTTCTCAATAGACAACCACTCTGCCACTGAGTCACTCGATCCCCTACTATGTCACTATATATATATTCTTTACGTTATTTATACATCTTATATACATAATTTCAAAATGAACGAAATATGCTGCCAAACTTCACCATATTTCTGTTTCAGAAATGCATCCTTTATTTTGCGGGATCTAAAAAAAGATCCCGCAATACCTGCTGAGGATTAGATTCTGCTACTCCGTCCTTAATTCTGACAAGGAATTTGTCACAAGCGGCCGCTCGGCCGAGAATCCCCCGAAGGACTAAGCGAGTAAATAAGAGAATCCCCCTAGGACTAGGCGAATAAATAAGGGACTACCTTCTTTTCTCGTTCTCCCTAGACACGCGAACCTGCATCCAAAACATCCCGTTCAAAAATTCACGAGAGATTTCAGGCAAAAAATATGCGCATCAACTTATTCAACCTCCGGGTGCATCGCTTCAATAAATTCTTGTCTTTTTTTCCTCTCATTCATTTTCCATCGATGTAATATTGATTTATTTAATCTCCAACACTCAAGTACTCGAGTAATTTTTGTTCTTTTCTTCATATTATAACTCGTTCATTCTCCGCGGGTAGTAATGATCTAATCGAATTTTGTTTCGTCTCGATAAGAAGCATTCAGTCAGATAAATAGAATTACCTAATAATTCTCATTCTCTTTTCCAAGAAGCTCGTTATGGAACATGCTGCGGAACTTTTCTGACATCGATAATTTTCTTCTGATCTTAATAGGTTTAAAAATTTTCCAATTTACTTAAAAATATTATAAAACTTTCCGTATATCTCATTTATAAAAAAAAATGTAAACGTCATATGTAGCTTCTCATAGCTTCGTATTATTTTAAATACAAATTTAGAAGAGTTTTGAGAAAAATAAGCTCGTCGATTTTAATTGATAAATCGAATGCAGATGAATTTTAAAAATTCGTTGATATTTTTTCCTCATAAATTAATAGTACTTTCTAAAAAAAAAGTAAAGCGTGTTTCTTTGCATAAGATCATTGCAGCATCCTCCACGGGGTCCTCTTTACTTTGCTTCTTTCTTGCCGCATCACGTTGCGGTATTTCTCCTAATCGAATCACGTCGCATCTCTACGTAGAGATCACACTATCACATCATCGTGTACAAATAACGAGACAATGAGCGGAGAGAAGGAGCTAGTTCTTTTACTGATTGAATGGATTCGTCACTCGCGAGCGCGGAAGACCGTGCGAAAATAAGTGAAATAAAGGGTAAAAGGATAAAATCTTCTGAAGGGGCTAGTCGTCACAAATTTTCCAAATTTGCCGCTCAAAGTGACCGATTGCGACGTTCGATCCGAACGAGCCCGTATTTCTCGCACATCTCGCGAACGCGAGTCCGTTCCTTTTTCTTCTCTTTCCTCTCATAAGAGATCGAATCATCGGACATCCTCGTGCTACTCGACGCGCCGCCGTCGAGTGCACGAATGCGACTGCCGAGATCGCAGATCCTGACGAATCACCGAGTCGCCACAGAGTCGGGAATCAAACGCGCCGAGGTATAATGCGAATTAAAGCGATGCTGTACCGATACCTTCCTATAGCGCACTAATTGGAACATTGATATTTTCCAGTATTTTCATTATCAAGAGAAAACATAATGTATGAAAAATAAGTATATTAATCGTAAAATATAAAGAGTATTTATCAAAGAAAAATATGAGCAAATATATATGCATATATATAGTGTGTATGTGTTGTGTATATACACAATAACTTATACAAATTTGTTCAAACAATTTAATTTAAATAACTCAATAACTTTATTTATATAATTTTATATCGATGTGTTATATGTTCTTTTGTTTCATATTATTTTTAGTACATTGCGTCGTATATATGCCTTTTCGCCTTTTCCAGACCATCCGGTTTAATTATTCGATTGTGTGCGCAAAACTAAAATGCGCATGCACGTTTTTACCCGGTGAGCCATTTATTCGACGTTGTTTCGTGCGCCGTGATGTTGTCTAGTATTAATGCGACCACGAGGTATGGGCGCGTTGATCTCCGTCGAATCTAACCTTTTTGAAGTCGGACGTGGTAGGAATTAGGAATGACTTCAGAATCACCGGTTGTGACGTAAATTTCAATGATTTTATGAAAAAGAGCTATCAATCATATAATACATATACGCGGAATGTTCAATATGAAGCATAAAGATAAAATATAGTGCCTTTGTCGCGAGTTTAGAGTAGTTTTATATTTAGAAATATCTATGATTCAAAGCAGAAATGTGTATTACATTTAACACATTTATAAACCTCACGATTGAAATAAAAAAATTTATCATAACAAAACGTGATATGAGAATATAAAAGAGGATAGAAAATATCATTAAACACCGCATAGACTTAAAAGCTGATCCCGAGATTTTCATATGTATTTCATATAATCTACCATGTAACATACACGAGGCATTTATAATCCAATCGGCCAAGCTTCTTGAACGTATATAAGACCTATTTTAAAAATATATAATCTAGAATTTATTTTAAACCCGCGTATTTAAAGTAAATCATAGCCCCTGTAATTACAAGCCTGATTGAAAGCTCGTCTTCGTCAATGAACGAGTTATTTATAAAGCGAATAGCGATCAATCGATTATTGTAGAAACCAGAAATATCTAACCACCGTGTGTATGTGTGTATATATATACATCCAAAAAGGAGCTTCAGCGAATATCAATTCCGATCGCAGAAACGAATTATTTTGGACACGCCTTGTTTCCGAAATAACGATCGGAGAGTATCACAAAGACTTCCACCAAAGACTTCCCCCTCTTTCTTTCCATTTACCTTTTTCTCTTCTGGAAGAAAATGAGACATTCGACGAGACATCAAATAGAATTGGTTCCTTTAGCCCTGTCGGTCGAAACAAAATTTCGAGCAAAATAGAATCACCCGTCAATTGATCGAGAAAGCTTATATAATATTTGCTTTCATTCACACATTTTTTACTGTACTTTCCGTATCTTTTCTCTTTTAAAGTCTTGCAAGGTCTCCTCTTCACGCATCTATTGTATTTTAAAAGAGCAATTTAAGTGCGTACGAGCGACACGGAGAGACACGAAAGATACGGAGGGACACGGAAAAACACGGAAGGCGAGTCCATCGCAAAAAATTATGGAAAAAAGAGAAGAGAGAGAGAGAGAAAGAGAAGAAAAAGGGAAAAGAGAAGAGGCGCGAGGGCGGCAATGCGACGGCGATTGCGCCACCACGGCGCGGCGGTGTGTGTCGGATCAGCTGTGAGTCGGGTAACTCGAGTCAGCTGACTGCCGGACGGACGGCACAGCCGCGCGTGGAGCGGCGGCGAAGGGAGGAGAGGAGAGATGACGCTCCCCGCGATTCTGCGACAATCAATATTCCGCTCCCGCTCCGCGTGCGCGTCACGCGTTCCATCTCTTTCTCTCTTTCTATATGTGATCTTTCCCTCAAATCGCTCTGTATCTGTATATCATGTATATCACCACTTTTGTCGCTCGATTTTTCTCGGATTGATGATTTCCGAGTATCAGAATATCCGTTAAATCTTTGCTTTTCTAGAAGCAAATAGAAAGAAAGAGAGATAGAGAAAGTATAGTTTTGATTGAACCTTTTTTTATGAATTTCTGATCAATGTCATGTAACTTATATAAATGTTTATAATAAAACATTTAAATAATTATAAATAATAATAAATATAATAATATATATATTAATAATGAATAAATAATAATGTTAAATAATAATAAATATATTTAAACTCATGTGTTCGGAATAAGTAGGAGTAAAAGATGGCGACATGTCTATTTAAGTTCTGGAGGATTATACATATATTTGTAGATTAATGGTCGATGATGTAGTGTGTCTTGAAATAGCAAAAAGAAATAATCTATTCGTTATGTCATCACCGCGTGTAACAAGAACGAAAATTACGATTTATGTTCGCTGTATTCCTCAAGATTGTCGTCTTTAAACGGAAACGGCTTTAAACAGTAAAACTCTTCAACAGATATACAACTGAGAAATTATTCAATAGATGTCGATCAGAAAGTTCTGAAGCTACACTCGATAGATTTCGAAGTATCGCGGTAATATTTCGACGACAAGCGGATAAAAAGAAAGACGCTACCACAAATAGCTTGTTCGAATTTTTCAACATATCAACGTAATACGTAACGAACATATCAACGTAATAAAAAATTTAACGGTGTATGTTTTGTTACATACAGACTTTACGATTAAGATAAGAATTAATCAATCCCGAGATCCATCATAAAATGAACAACACGACAATTTATCTCGCTGTCTCGAGATAATCCTACGAGAGATTATCAGAAAGATAATCCAGCCATATTGTCTATACGTCAGGAATTATGGCGGCGAGCCTTCGAAACACACATTTCGTGGTTTCAACATTATGGTCGGTATTCATAGTCCGATCTTATAGAATCTTTACAGTCTTGAGATGTTATGCGACCGTTTGATTAGTTGAATGGGATCTTAAGACGACCTAAGACCACACTTAAGACGATCTTAAATATAAGATCGGACTATGAATACCAGCCTATATCCTTAATGACCGAAAACCAGAGAAATAACAATTAAAGATCTAAGAAGAATCCTTGAAATCTGATCCTGTATGGGCAGTTTAACCCAAACACAACAACGCGACGAGATCGCAATCCTGGCGAAATAATTATCAGGACGAGCGACAAGAGAGCTATAGAGAGAAGTTAGATAGCTCGGGAAAGATAGAAGGGGTTGGGGACGAAAAAGGGAGGTTTGGCGCCAAGCGCCATCGAAACGCGGCTGATTTTCTCTTCTCCGGGATTACATCCTTACAGGATGCGAATCGATGGACAGACTCTCGGCGCCTCGAAGGCGCCTTTCGCGTGACGTCGATGGCGCTACCCCTCTAACAAACATTTTCTCCGGCGTTTGTTTACTTCCCCATCATGCGCCACTACCCTGAGGAGGGTGATTCGCCGCAATATCTCTCCTCTCCTCCTCTTTCTTTCTATACGAATTACGCACTCGGATTTCTCTCTTCGTATAATGAACAGCGAAGAGCAAATGAGGCATTCGGTATAAAAAAGAAAATTAGTTGCCTAATCTAATCTGATCTAATCTAACTATGAAAGAATATAATGCGAAAAACCATTTTATTCAATTAGATATAATATCCTAAATTAAAATGCGGAAGGAGGGCAAAAGGAGAGATGGTAATCGCATAAGATTATTTTTATCTTGGCAGAAGGGTTAAATACTTCCGCTTAGAGGAAGATTTTCAGCTGACTGTGGACAGCACGACGGTTTGCGGTTTGTCTGTGCGGTTTCTGCAAAACCCGCAAAATCCTCTCGCGTCGTGCCTGACTTCTCATCTCGCCGGAAGTCCATTAATCGGCTCGCGTTTCAGGTCCTTCATGAAACTGCCATTCTTCTTCGCATCAAATACCTCGTATCTTGATGGATCTTTCAATGAAATCGGCGCATGCGCAGCGATGAGTAAATACGAGGCTAGCAATAATCAATCTACTGATCGACAATGCAAGTTCAAAGTAAGAGTCAGACATAAAAACACGTTAAACTAATTTTGACACTGCGAAAAAGTAATATAAAGGGAAGTCACGATGTAGTACAAGGGAACGGCTGATGGATTTCTTTTTGTACCATGACATTGTCGGTAATGTCAATGTCACAATGTTAATCAGTCTAATGAAAACGTGTGATCCAACTCGGTGTTACTTGCTACGCGACAAAAATACCGACATGACATGCAGCGATGGAATTAAATATCTTACAAGTATAGGTTCGAATTTGTTTGCATAGTTTCGATAATATATATAATTACTTTGGAAAAGAAAAAAAAACAAATAGACTCGAATCTGAACGAGATAGATTTGAATTCTCTATAAGTTGCGAAAGACAAGAGCAATACTTCCAAATATTCGAATCTGTATCAAATACAGTTCGAATCTTTTATGAGGACTTATGAGAAATTTTACATTGTATGTATACATATACACAGGGTAGGTTAATGTCTTACCCTAACTATCTTTTTTCCTATACATTTCCTACACAAAAAAAAGTTTCGCACAAAAGTTGTTTGATTAAAGGGACACAAGACAGCGATATCAATTTGTTTACAGATGGTGCCACTTTCGAGAAATTTACTAATTATTACTTTTTTTTAATACGCAGCATCATACTTATGCGCAGTATCATACTTCTAAATCGTAATGTAGAGAATATGTAAGCGAGTAGAGAGAGAATATGGGGTGATATATATATATATATATATAAGACGATGAGTGATTCACAATCAGTGGCGGAGTGGCTGCCTACTGCCTACTGAGAGAAGGCAGGTCCTAGGATCGAGTCCCGGTAGGGTCGCGATATTTTCTGCTCAGGGAAAAGGTCTACGCCTACAGTAATAAAATCTTCGCGTTTTCTATATCATATATCAATACCTATTAAAATACAGCCTTCCCGCGCTTGGTTCAATATCTTCAATCGGATGATCATTAAAAATTGAGGTCATGTCATCGTCGTCTCAATTCTAACTTCGATCTCTAAGCAGTGAAGCTTTTACCCATTTAATAGCACCTCGCCAAATGCAAATATTGACTTAACCTTAATCGTATGCAACACCGCACCGTCAAAGTTCAGAAGAATATATATACACACACACACACACACATTATATGTATCTACGTCTATATATATGTATGGAGCGGGGCAAAAATGAGGTTCTATTTAGCTATTCATGCGTTTGAATCTTAATTCGCCGAGACTTTTCAATTTTAAGCTCCCTTGAAACTCAAATATACCCTGTGCTAATTAAACCCTCGATAACTCTATTAAGGAAACATTAAAAATAAAAATTATTCGTAAGATAAAGTACCCTATGTAGACATAAGAATACGGCTGACATCTCGAATGACGTAAAAAAAATTGATAATTAAAGTCGCGGGAATATTCGTCATATAGTTAACGTTCGGTTAAATTTTTAAGTACAGAAGTTACGACTCTCTTCTCGTTTGTGACTGTGATGAGTGATGAGTAATTTTGCGAGACACTTTTCAACTTAATTTTGAATCCTACATTTTATATAGGTAATTGTCGGGTAAACAAATAAAAATTTGAACTGACGACAAAATCATACACAGGGTATCCCAAAATTATCGGATCACCTGTTAATGGAAAAAGTTCTTAAGGTTATTTGGAGACAATTTTTCCTGACAATCAGTGAAAATGTCGAGGGAGGTCCCAATTTTTGTCATGCACCTTTGTAACTAAGCTTTAAATTAAAATTCTACTAAAGTAAATTCTATCTGAAATTAATTAAAGAACGTGGTTTTGTTAATATTTTATTTCCACAAGGCTTAGTTTGCGAAAAACCCTTTATTTTCAATCGCTTATAACTCGAAAATTATTGATACCTCGACATTTTCACAGAGGAAAAATCGTTTGCAAATAATCCCAAGAGTCTACCCCATTAACGGATTGTCCGGTAATTTTGAAACATCCTGTATATGCATCGCGTTCAAAAAGTAAAGTATTTTGAAAACAAAATACATTATGTGCGTGGTGTGATGAAAACCGGTATGGTATACGAGCATTCTTGATGAGTTTCGAAAGCCGCAGAGACGGAGCTCGGTTTCTCTCCAACCGCGTCGAGCGCACGACAATCGTAGGCACGTGCTACACACGTCGCGCGTCACACATGTCCCGCAACGTAATTACGTCACACGGTACGCAAGTAAGCCGCGACACAGCAGTTGCGAGATTCTGCTCTAGGTGCACAAGTGTGAAATTCTCTCGATTTAGAAAGATAAGATAATTCGCCTATTTTTGTAGAAATACTTTACATTTTGTTCTGCGTGTCTTGAGATTTTGTCTCTTTCAAGTTAAATATTTTTTAAAGTAGAGATTATAATATAAAAATTATATATAAAATTATGTATACATATATTGTATATATATATAATTTTCCATTTAAAAACTAGATTGACCTTCAAACGACCTTCAAATGACCTTGGTTAAAATATGAGTTAAAATCGAGTTTATTAAGATTATCTTTTTCTTCTCTATAAGAAACTTTTTTAATTTTTATATGAAATATTTTCTCGTTACAGCCATAGTTTCAAAGATACTCGACTATATTAATTAAAATAGACACCCTGCATATATTATATACATATGTATGTATGTATGCATAATTTTTTTTTGCGCGCACGCGCGCGTGTGTGTGTAACGCGCATATAATCTGTCCAAATGATATCAAGACGATTGCAAAAACAATCAGATTGATTCATGTTTGATAACGTGAATCTGATAGAGACTTAGTCGCGATAAAGTCACCAGATATTATCTGACTCACAATTGTTCGATAAAGATAACGCGTACTAAATATTGTATCTTGCTGTTTATCACAACGAGAAACAAGCTGTGTAAATCGAGATTCTTGTGAGAGCAGTTGCCTGATAAGACAATTTATTTATTATATACTTTTGCAGCCTCGTATATATTTTCTCGCGAGATTTATTTTGTAAATTGCGAAAATAACCATCTCGCGCTTCGTTCGAGCATCTCTCCTTGGCAGATATCTTAGACCTTGTCGACAGATGTAAGTTTACTTTACAAGCTTTCGTCGGCTGATAAAACGATTTTCTCCGTGTTTTTGCAGACAGCCTCTCATCCTTTCGAGTAGCCTTTTCGTATCCACACAATTTACATTTTCCTACATAATATCTTTCGCCAACAGATGTTGCGGAATATATATAATTAATTAATTCGCTTTTTATATTCCAATTTTGTCATGTTTTATAGCAACATATGATCAAAATGCGTTTCCGGTTATTAAGTATAAATATCGCTTCGAACGACATTCGTGCATCTCCGACATGTGAACATGTGTTTCGTAACGATTAAAAAAGGAAAAAAACACGCATTGGTATATTACTAAGCTTATTTATGTAATTGCTTTGGCGCCATTATTGTTTCGCAATGACGTAAGAGAGTCTAGATGAATTGCTAAAAGATGAATTGCAATAGTTCCTTTGTTTGTTTGACAATTTATGTCGTCGAATCGTTAAAACATAGTCCGTATATCAGCGACAGCAGCTTTTTCTTTCGTTTCAAGATAACACCGGCTTCCTCAAGAGAATCGCATTGAAAGACAATAGCGCACGTTTCAAATTCTTTTATGAAATACAGTGCTTAAGAATTACACACATGTATAGAATAAAACATATAAAAAGATCCAAATGTCTATTTTACAAAGATTTCTCGCAAAATTTCAAAAGCGATGACCTTGAAGTAAATTCTGATTATTCTAATTGTAACTAAAGTTTTATTAAATTTCTCATGTCCAAAATAAAATTAATTATTATTATTAAATTTTTTCAACAAAATTATTTGCGCACTCGCTGTTATCTTTCGCTATAGAAAACTCTACTGAGTTATTGAGTATCATCATCAACCTTCAATATCATCAGTATATGCAAATTTCAAGGACGAAAATCGTTTTCACTTGTCGGAGCGAGACAAACCGGAAACTGACCTGCAGAAACACGTGACCGTATCCTCGACGTCGATGGGAAGCGACGTCTCGATGGCAGAATACTTGAGGACCTTCCTGTTACCCAGGCCGAACATCGGGACGAGAGCGCGACGGTACCAGGGAAACGTGGGCAGGTGTGTCGGGGGCATAAAACAACAAAGAGTGAGGAAAGGAGAGAGGCGGACAGTGCGACAGACAAAGAAAGAAGGAGAGAGGGAGGGAAGGGGGAAGAGAAAATATATGTACTTCGCTCTGGTTGGTCGGGACCACTCGACCGGCCGTTAGACCAGCAACGGAGCACAGACTGACATTGTCGTTCTCCAGGCAGCGGACAGGCAGGCAAGTAGGCAGGCAAGCCGCCGTTCGCCAGGTACCACCACGTCGCAGTCGACCTCTCCACTGCTGCCGTGGCAGATAGAGAGAAAGCGGGAAAGAGAGGGGAAGACGCGGATATGGTGAGGAGAACCAGGAAAGTTCCACCGTGTTCAAGAGGAAGCCGATGACGCGGAGATCCGCGAGAGAGAGAGAGAGAGAGAGGGAGCGAGGGAGAGAGAAAGTACCCAGGGGCTTCCTCAGAGTATAGAGCGATGTCGCTGTATAGTTCGCTATATACTTCTATCCTTGTCACCTTCTTTTCCGCTCTTCTTACTCGGGAGTTCCCCGCTTTCCTCGAGTGGACTCGTCATAATGCAATTAACGATTGACCGAACCGAAACCAAACAAGTTCTATGTCTATATTACATGTTGTCGTGCAACGCGAGATTGTCAGCTGAATTTTTTGGTGCCTTGGTTGCAAGAGAATTCATCTCTTTGAAGTTAACCTCACTTTTTTTGAAAGAAGAAAATTTTTCGATCGGTAAACTTCAAAATTTTCGACTCGAAAGATAAAAAATCGACGAGGACTCTTTTAATTTTGGTTTTAACCGGTTTTAACGCTTTGAGTGTTAAAGATAATTGTTAGTATTTGTGAGGGACTATCCAAGACTCTGCATAGAGTTATAAAGTTTTTCAATTCTTATTTTTGTATTCTTTTATTTTTGACATCTTTTGTACTTTGACAAGGCGGATTTCTTTTTGTTTCTCAATATTTAGAGTCGATTGTTCCAACTTCTTGATAAATTTTATCCGACAGATAACATATCTTCGTCTCTTTTCAGATAAGTTAAAAAAAGAAGAATTTACCAAGAAGTTGGAACAACCAGCTCTTAGAATCCTTTTAACGGCTTGAGCTTAAATGGAAGTGCCAAGGTTATATCAAGATAAAACACCATATTTTTTATATATAAATCGATTTCTCGTCATATTCTGCATAAAAATTTATAAGGATAAGATGATCGAAAAGTGAATAGTTTACGAAATATTTTGTGCTTTAATTTGACATAATTTTATATAAATTATAAAATATCTTGAAAATATATGTAGCTGCTGTGGTTACAACATACTTTTTCTTAAAACTATGTGTTTACATCAATTGATTCCTCTCATTATTTTGTGCATAAAAGTGTTGAGATAAGATCATCGGAAAATGAATGTTACGAGAAATTTCATAATTGATGTACTTAAGATTATATCAAATTAAAGTATAAAATATCTCGTAAACACTATTTATATGCTTTTGATCATTCTATCCTTATAATTTATTACGCAGAATATTACGGGAAATCGATGATTTATGAAAAAAAAATATGATGGTTCAATTTAAAAAATTCAAGATGACCTTGATATAACTTTGGCACTACCATTTAAGGTTAAACAATTTAAATCGCTAAATAAGTTCTTTTAAATACTACAATTTTTGTCGAAAACATTTTTTTTGTAAAATGCTTACTTTCCGAAATATTAGACCGTTCCGGGATTTTTCGCACATCCTGTATATATAGAAATATATGTATATAATATGTATATATATTTATGTATATGTATATACATATACATAAATATATTTATAGTACCTTCCATAAGTTTGGAAACATTCTATAAAAATATACAATATAAAGGAAATACATAATAAAATCGATTCATTTTGCTTTGTGTTTATTTAACTACAGGAAATCAAAATAAAAGTATATATGTATATCATCATTTAAACGTCTTACGATATATTTATACCAAAAATCCGCGCAAATCGCTGCCGTGCGACTATTTATTTGTAAAACGTAGGGTGTTTCCAAACTTATGGAGGGTACCGTATATACATATAATATTGTACATATATTGTTTCGAAAAATTAAATTATTTTTAAAATGATTTAAAAAAATAAAACTATATTTAAGGCTCCTGGCTCCTCGCCGACCATGTCGAAATCGTGACGTCAGAGGCGAGAAAACACACGCTAAAAATTCTTAGATGCCATTTCGAAATAAAAAATATTTCGATGAAACAGCACTTCAGATGGCTTTAGCACACTCTTAAAATACTCCGAAAACTATCCTTTTCCCTTTATAATCAATCAACAGCTGTAAAATGTAATATTATGAGGCCCAGTCCGTCTGGTCTTTGCACATGCGTAGTCATTCTGCATGTCATAGTCTGATATCTTGATCATTTTACTGTTGTTGATTGACTGTCAAAGAAAAAGAATAGATTTCGGGATAAACTTCCGAAAAGCCCATACCTTCGATTGTTTTGAAATTTTGTATACTATTGTATTTTGACGCGCTAATTACGACTATGATAATGAAAATTAGCGACAAGGTTATCTTCAAGGTCAAAATGGAGAAAAAATGGCTTTTTTATATATTTTTTTCATTATCTTAATAAATGTTGATTCTAGTAGAAAAAATTCTAAATAAAAGTTATACCTCTCTTAAAAACGCAACTTTTATGTTGTATACACTATTAATGTAAAAGCAGTACTTTACGAGAAAAATGTAATTTAACATTTCATTTTATTTTAATATAGTCATTAAACTTTAAACTCGCTCTATGCACTTGCGCCTTGGTTATAGAATTACGTTCAGAATCCGAAATACTGAGTTATTCCATAATAGAGTAAATGTAAATTTATAGTATTTCAAGCAAAGAACGCTGAACATTTTAGCGCCGCTGCTGCTAAACTCTACTACCGAAAAAACTAGACACATAGGTCCGGGTTGAACCTCGCTTCGCGTGGAAAGTTGCAAACCCATGTGGAACCTCGCTTCGCGTGGAAAGTTGCAAACCCATGTGGAACCTCGCTTCGCGTGGAAAGTTGCAAACCCATGTGGAACCTCGCTTCGCGTGGAAAAGTGTATGCGTGGACACAGTGGGTTCCGTCCCCCTGCGGGGGGCTCCACTACCGAAAAAACGAGTCACATAGGTCCGGGTTGAACCTCGCTTCGCGTGGAAAGTTGCAAACCCATGTAGAATTGTAGAAACATAAATGTCCTAGTCGATAGAACACTCAAAATGTTAATTTGCGTTTTTATCGTAAAGTACTGCTTTTACATCAATAGCGTATAGAACATAAAAGTTGCGTTTTTAATAGAAGTACAACTTTTATTTGAAACTTTTGCTACTAGAATCAATATTTATTAAGGTAATGAAATAAAATGTACAAAAAAGCCATTTTTCCTTCATTTTGACCTTGAAGATGACCTTGTCGCCAATTTTCATTGTCCTATTCGTAATCAGCGCGTCAAAATACAATAGTATACGATATTTCAAAACAATCGGAGGTATGGACTTTTTTGTAAGTACACCCATAGCATCTAAGAATTTTCATCGTGTACTTTCTCGCCTCTAACGTCACAATCCAACATGGCCGCGGCGAGGATCCAGGAGCGTTAACTTTTTTTATCCGGGGTGAATTAAAGGTGAATTTATGCTCTAAAAGTCATTCCTTTAAAATTAAATGTAGTGATGAATAATAAAGTTATAATATATGATAACATATATATATACATATATACCAGGTGTCCCATTTTAAAGGACCCACTCAAATATCTCATTGTTAGAAACACTGCGTTAAATCGAAAAATGTTTCCTACAAAAGTTGTAGGGTTTCGAGGGGGACATAACATAGTAATATTCATATGACCTTGGGCGGCGTCTCCAAGGTCAAATGAAGGTGAGAATGAATTCTGAAAAGAAGAAAAAATATTAGGAAAATAAAAAAATGCTTCAGATAAAAGTTGTTCAAATTAATTAGTAGAAAAGATGTTATAATAAAAAATATGGGTTTCCATTTAAAAAATTCATTCTCACCTTCACTTGACCTTGGAGGCGCCGCCCAAGGTCATATGAATATTACTATGTTATGTTCCCCTCGAAACCCTACAACTTTTGTAGGAAACATTTTTCGATTTAACGCAGTGTTTCTGAGATATTTGAGTGGGTCCTTTAAAATGGGACACCCGGTATATATATATTATATTAGAAAGATATTTAGAGAATATATTTTCCTATGTAGTTAAGATTCTATTTACATTATTATTTGTTTCTATCCGAAGGTTATACGACCAGTGTCAAATGACATATGTATGCCTGAAAATTTTAGCCTGTTAGTTTTGACCCAATTTCCGTTGTCTCGGAGGACTAATCAATAAACTACATAAAATTTTAATCGTCGACGAGTTGCCTCCGGTCTGCTTCTTCGTTTATTAACTCCGTGTCAATATATCTGCTATAGAAATAAATATTGGACAGGTGAGAAAAAGAGCGTTTCGGATGTTTTGGGAAAATCATAGTAACAGGAATAATCTCGTGTATAGATTACAATTTTGATTAGACAACTTCTCAAACTTCTTTTCACTCTAAATTATGAGAGAAAGAGAACAAAAATTATTCTGTAAATGGATAATCAAAGACAGAATATAACGTTTCTATTAATTGCAACATTGTTAATGATGACGATGCATCCGGACAAACTTGGAACGTAATCGACGGATATATATATATATATATATATATATATATATATGTGTGTGTGTGTATACATATATGACAAGAGATTTAGTATATTTCATCTGTGAAGTATAAATACGCAATACACATAAGTTCACGTTGCAATCCGCGTCTCAAAAAAGGTTAAGGCCGTTTCGCACGTGTAACTAGAGTTTGAGTCTTTCAAAATTGTTTCTAATGCCAATGGCAGTGTAAATTTAGAGACAAATTAAACTTAAAAAAAGATCGAAAAATAAAAATTCTAAGACAATATATTTATTCCACATATTTATATATGTATGTAATTTTAGATTTATTAGATTTATTAAAATTTACGTTCATGACAGTAACTAACATGCGTTGTTACTTGTTACTTACATATATACAGGATGTTTTTGAAATACTTAACTCTTAAAAAATGACCATTTTTATTTGACTGAAGACAGCATTTATTATTTATGGGGACATGTAATTTTATGGGGACATTTTTATTTATGGGGAAATTTAAAACGTCTAATTCTATAAACTTTTTTTTTATTTTGACATGGAAAATATGTCCTAGAAATTTGTCCAAGTATTTCAAAAACATCCTGTATTTCGAAAAGACACACAAGTACAGGTTATTGATAAAAAATATCGCCAGACAAATTACAGACGTGAATGATGCGTTCGCGGTCAAAATGTCGGAAAAACGACGATCGGTGGCGGAATATTGTCAAGGATAAAAGCAGTTGTGTCACCGGTGTCCGCCAGCCGAGAGAGAAATATCGACACTAATTACGTCGATAGCGAATAGATATTGAAGTATTGCACGGCTGGCTCGAATTAGCCGATATACCATCGCCAATTGCGAGCGAACATTACAAGGAAGCTATTATTAGCGCAAGTTGAATCTCGCAAGTGATGCTTTTCGACAAATTATCGATACTGATATCAATTCGCAATATAGGAAAATATTATAAGCAGAGTTATAGAAACAATAAAATTAAATTAAAGTATTTAAAAAAGAAAAAGGGAGAAAAAAAAAAGAAAAAAAGGAAGATAAAAGAAAGGAATAAAAAAAGAAAGGAGGAAAAAGGAGGGAAGAAAAAGGAAGAAGAAAGAGAAAAGAAAAAAAAGGAAGAAAAGAAAAAAGGAAGGAAGGAAGGAAAGAAAAAAGGAAGGAAGAAAGGAAGGCAGAAAGGAAAAAAGGAAGGAAGGAAGGAAGAAAGAAAAGAAGGAAGGAAAGAAGGAAGGAAAAAAAAGGAAGGAAGGAAAAAAAGGAAGGAAGAAAGAAAGAAAGAAAAAGAAAAATAATGTGATAGTCAAAACTTCTTAATAATATTTTATCTTTTTTACGTATTTTTATCTATTTTTATCTTTTATATAAACACCAAAAAAGCCGTTTTATTTTACTATATAAATAAAAAATAACTCAGTCGCGCCAAATTTCGCGCAAATGCTGTAACAGCCGATAGAACACTGGTATCGATTTTCGCTGCGTTTCGATAACGGCCGATGATATCGATTACTGATAATGAGCAACCAGAGTTGTTATCCGACAGAGCGAGAGTATATATTCCGCGAGGCCGATTATTTTTGCCTGCTCGCCCGTGAATCATCCACCATTTCTCCATTCACGAATATATGCCTTTGCCAACGGCAGACAGACGTCGGATGACATTATCGTGAAAAATGAGCACGAAGATAACGAGGGTGCGGATGAATGTCAAGTAAATGCGATGTCGACCTGGACATTTACAGACCGCGACATATCCTTCGGAGGTCTTTAGTCAGGTATAGTTAAGATGTAAACAAGTATGTGTCTCGTAAAAACTAACAATCTAATCCTTAATCGATAACGTACATCTTCTACATGTATAGCACAATATACATAATTGTATCATAGGAACACGAAGAAAGTTTAATTTTGACGTTATTTTATTCGGTAATTTATTAGCTTTCTCCAGTATTTTTCTTTTTCTCCATCAATGAATTAACTCTTCTTCGAGGGCAATAAATTAAGGTTAAGTGCAAATAGACGCAAAACAGGCTCGATTAGAAAAATATAAGAAGCAATTTTTTTTGTTAAAATTAAGCAATTTAAATTTTAAATTTATATCTTTGAATGATAAAACATCATATATTTTCTAATATTTCACGCGATTTTAAAATAAGTCGTCAAACTTTACAGAGATGTGAGATTCTCTAATCGATTGAAAGTCAATTGGAAGTTTTTTCCCTCCAAGACTTTAATTAAATATCTTCTTCTTTGTAACTTCTCAACTCTTATTCTGATTAAACATCTTGATGACTAGGCTCAAATAAAAAAAATCTGCCAACAAAAAGTCACCTTGAAATTAAATAAATATTAATTTTGTCTTTGAGGGGATATTCGCTTATCGTATTAATGTTTACATCGCGTCGATCGAACGATATAGAATCTAATCTAGATTTAGGTCCTAAATGATTAGGATATCTCTTTTTTTTTATTATTACGATTCTACATGGGTTTGCAATCGGAAACGAGGTATAATTATACGATTCTATATAAGTTTGACTTTAATTTTTCTTTTTTTTATCTTTTTTGAAGAGATAAGTTTGTAAGAATTATATCATTCTTTTTTGTAGTGTAATAAAACCTAACCTAGGCGAACTAGGTCCTAAGTGATTAGAGTAACCTAACTTTACCGTGATTTTTCCGTGTAGTAAAAAGTCTCACGGCAACAAAATGTCGTGATGGTATCTTATGATAAACGCGATAACTGTGTTTGCTCGGAAAAAATAGCAGGACACTTGCGATTGACAGAGCTCCACCGCTATCGTAAAAACTGTAGACGATAAAGTGGGTGTTATCATGAAATAAAATGATTGGCTGTGCGTTTAAGTAAAAGACGTTCTTGTGTACGTTTGTATTAAACAATTCTGGTAATTTAAATGAGCATTATTTTGAAATCTTCGTTAATAATAAACTTAATGACACTTCAAGAAACAAAAAAATACGAAAGTATATTATAATTAAAATGTATAGATATATTTAAGATAAAATTCCCCGAAAACATGTTCTCTTCTTCCTAGAAGGGTTTAAGACGGTGTCTTAAGTTATCTTAATCTCATACATATACATAATATTCTTAGAGTGTCTCAATTTTATCTCATTTTTAGAAATTGTAAAATATTCCTCAAAATTCGTCAAAAATATTCCTATTAGTCTAATTATAAATATAATTTAAAAATTCAGATTATTTTTTTTATTAGAATATTATATATTTATAATAATAAACATATAATGTCAAGGCTCTGACTATTCAATTTTTGCCATTTTTTCAATTTTGTATTTTTTACCTTTTATTTTTATTTTATGTTTGTACAGCTTACTGAGGATGGCCCGAATCAGGGACCGAAACGTTTGAATAAATTAACTTTGTAACTATAAGTTCGTTTCTTTTTTTTGTCGCGCTTCTATCCGCGCTCGGCTCTTATTAGCCCGTTTATTTATTAATTTTATATTTATAATGTTGCATACAATTGTAGTGTTCATAGTGTTCCATAAAATAATTTCTTATAAAATAAGGAATAATTGCGCAAATTAATAATTGACTTTTGAAAATATATTCAACTCTGCTCTGATTAATTCCAAAGAAATAAACAAACATTTATCTTGTAGAATACGTATGTTGCGACGACTATAATTAACAAAATGTAAATATTTGCACGATAAAACGCGACTTTTAACTGTTTTACTTTGATAAACTTTTTGCGCGCGCGACAATATGTGAAATATTTGAGAAGTAGATATGTATATATGAAGCTGTTATCATTTCGAGGAAACATAAAATAAATTATTAAGAGCAGTTTTGGTTTTTAATGCGATTTAACAAAAAATCGCGCTCGGGTCAAATCAAAAGAATTATCTCAAAACAAACTGAGATGTCAAGGTTGTTGCAGAGATGTTCTTACTTTGTTCTCTGATACTTTTCATATAATTTTTCGCTAAATTTAAAGAAATGTATAGTACCATATAAGTTATAAAAAGAGTTCTGTCTCTTTTAAGAGCACAAAGTATTGATTAAAACAAGTAGCAAGAGGGTAAACGTTGTAACAGATAAACCGAGATGTAAAATTTACAGAGAGATTCTCGAATTCTCCATTCCATTATAAAATAATTTCGGTATAATTCTGTGATTATTTATTGCGATTATTTTAACGAGTTTTAACGGTAAATAATATTAAAAGATTATTGATTATTATTGCCAATAAAATAAAATACTCAAATATTCTTAGAATTCTAGATATTCAGTTGATATTAATTGTTCTGTTCAATAAATATGCTCGATATTATTGAATAATTATTGGGTTGTTCGGAAAGTCATTTCGTTTTTTTCACATACAATTTTCATGCAAAAAAACGAAATGACTTTCCGAACAACCCAATAAAATGTGAACAAGAACAGAATAAAATGGATTGACATGACAAAGCTCGATGTTCTCGAACGTAGAAATGAATAATAAATCATGCACGTATACGTCAAATTCACTCGATAGCTTACGCCATTGTGGCATTGTAGTTACATTTAATTTATTTATCATTTATTAGTTGCTCACACCTCACACCGCTTGTATCTGATTATACGAATATCGATACAAATCGAATTTAAATTTATATTTATAGAATTTGACAAAACAGATGTCCATCAATTTGCTTTGATATAATAATATTACGCAATATATAATATAAAAAAAATTTATCTAATTTTATATAGAAAATTAATTTAATAGTATATTTATAAAAAACATTCACAATTATCGACGCATCTTTTGATATCGATACATTTTTATGTATATATTCTTATAATTTTTAACCAATCAAATTAATACTTTGGAACAATGTTTAGAACAACTAGAACAACCTAGAACAAGCTTGAAAAGTTCGATTTTCGAAAAATGGGGTGCCAGGTCAAAAAATTGATTTTTTCAATTTTCCGCGAAAATTTTTATTACATAAATTTGATTTTCTGAAACAATTTAGAACAAGTCTAGAACAACCTGGAACAACTTTTAGAATTTTAAAATTTCAAAAATAAGGTCTAACTTCATACAGGTGACGAGCACCGTAAATTACACAAATCGAAAAGCTTAACATCACAGCACTAGAACGTCCAGATTGTAAACAGATCTTTTGATTTACTTCGAAATTACACGATCTCGAGCGCAGAACAGAGAGAAGCAAATCTTCGAAATCTCACAATTTGTTCGAAAAAATTGTGTAAAGCTTATTTTCAGTTCCAAAAATTAGAGTTATCCCTAATATGTCATAGAATAAATTTAATTCACGTTAATCTGGGGACGCATGTTCTTAGGATCCCAGGATCTAAAAAGAGCAAGAGATCATCTATTAAATAAACCTGGTGCTAGATTCCAGAATGGATCCAAACACCTAGTTCATTACTAGAGTATCTATTACTAGAGTATAATGGATCACCATGGTCTAAATGTCATCAGGGACTGTATTAGCATCACTCACTTTATTAATACTGGTACTACTAATCCGTCCAATTTGTTGTTTAATTTCGGAACGATCAAGCATGCGATCGAGCAGTTGAACAACTTATGTTCCACTCGAAGGTATCGAACAAGCTGTTCGCCATCGATTTACAACCGTCTCCGATACTTTCTCTAAAACCCTTTGAGATCGGGAAAACAATTGTGCGAAGACAGTCGCGCTGGAAACGTCACGTCACGGCGTTTTAGTGAACGCGCGACCATGCGTGAATCATGAGGAAGCCAATCGCACCGCGAAAGATCGAGGTGAGGTGAGGTGAGTCATCACTCGGTTCGGTTTCGCGCCAGCGAACAGACTTTGCTCGCTCGCTCGTCCGCGACATTCGAGTCGCCATTTTCAGCCAAATAAATTAACGCGAACCGCTCGATGCTGTAAGTAAGAATAGGATCGAGTTCAATGTATACTTAAAAGTCCAAGTAGAATCCAATAATCAAGTTTCATTTTCTAGGATTCGAATTGATGATGAAAAATATTTCATATATTGTACTTGCGAAATAATCGAATTTAGAACAGTTATTACATTCGAATTTTAGATCGAGTACACCTGCAAGGTTCGAAATAGTACTTATAAGTACTTTCTATCGTAAAAAGAATCAAATATTTTACAAATAAGTACTAAAACTCTAACCCATTCCACTTACACACCCATTCATCTATCCCTAGAATTTCTCATAAGTACTCATAAAAGATTCGAACATACTTGATCTATAGGTTCGAATGTACTTGGAAGTATTGTTCTGGTTTGTCGAGGTATTTATAGAGAGTTCAAACCTATCTCATCTCCAAGTTCGAGTTTATTTGAAAGAACTGTTTTTTTTTCTTCCGAAGTAATAGAGAGTTCGAAGCCATGCAAACAAATTCGAACCTACTCGTAAGATGTTTAATTTTATCTATCGCTAAATATCGAATGTTAAAGTTGAAAAATTGCAAACAAATGACAATCTACATACCATTTCACTGCGAAAAAGTCTCGAAAAAAGCATATACATGTATCCACTATACAGGGTGTAACTGAAAAAACATATATGGAGCACGTCATCAGATTCTGTGGCCAATTTGGAAACGATTTTTCCTCAGCAAAAATGTCGAAGGTCATCATTTTTTGCATGTTCCCAAATTTGCCATCTTGTATCTTTGTAACTAATTGTAAGCCTTAAATTAAAATTCCATTAAAGTAAACTCTACTTGAAATTAACTGAAGAATATAGTTTTGTTCATATTTTAACTGTACAAAGTTTAGTTTGTGAGAAGTTCTTCTTTTTCAATCATTAATAACTTGAAAATTATTGGTGTCTCGACATTTTCACTGAGGAAAAATCGTCTCCAAATTGCCCAGAAAATTTGATGGTGGGCTCCGTATATATTTGTTCAGTTACACTCTATATATTCTATCAATTGACGCATATCAATCTTCGTTTGGGACAAAAAAATTCGCACAGTTTCGATGAAACTAATAAATTTATATGTACAATGCCATTTTTCCAAAAACGATCGAAATGATTTTACAAAATCAGAAAACACTTTGCCAAAATTAATGTAGTTAGTGAACACAAACGCTGAATTTTTAAAAGTATTTTGTGATTTTATCGAAAACGCAATTTTCATAATCGGTGCGCATGTTTTCTCTAGAAACCGATAAGACGATAGCGATTTACAAGACGCAACGACGTGCTTATACATTAATGACGTTCCGTTTAACGCTGATGGCAAATACCGCTAATTAAATCACAAGTCCAGAGGAAAGCGTTCGATCGGAGAGGCCGGCAATCTTTAAACTAAAGTGATATCATCGTCTAAAGAAATGCGTGTCAATTGCGAATTATCATTTCTTCGAAAGTTGATCGACTCATCTGTTTCCGTTAATAAAAGTAGAAGAAGAATATAAGAAAATTATAAGATTATAAGAAGAAAATAAGAGAATATGAGAAGAGTATGAGAAAAGATAATTCAATATAAAAAAAAATAATTAAAGATATAAATTCTTTCATACTCGGCAAAACTCGATTGCGGTCGCCTTATCAGTAAACCAAAGTTCAATATCTGCCATCTGGCATAGAGAGGTTACAGGAAAAAAAAATTTGAATGGAAATATAATAATCCACTGTAAGAATCAAAATCTATGAGAATTACTCTCATTATAAGATGTGTTAGAATATATATAATAAAACTTATTTTCAAGAAAAACAATTTTTATGTAATCGAATTAATAATCTTTCGCTATTTTTAAGTTTAAATTATTTCTCTAATTGCTATAAATCATTAGATTATTTTTAACTACTGACTAATCATTTAACATCTTCACAACAATAATTAAACCATAAATAAAACAAATTCAATAACATATTAAAAATATAATATAGAAAATATTTAATAGAAAATAATTAAATAATAATTAATAAGTTAACAAAAACGCGAATTATTTGCAAAAAATAGACAAAGTCACATTTACTTTCTCAAACAGAATATTGCACAACTTTTGTTCATTGATCCAATAGCCGCTGTTGAAACGAAATCTTCGATCTGTGCCATTTGTAAAAGTTATGTAACCTTGCGTAAAAAGCAGAGAAAAGCATATCTCTAAAAATATACGTGATCCAAGCGATAATTGATAGATAGAATGATCTCGTATAATGCAATTTTTCGGAAAAGGCAGCAGAAATGTCTCGTAAGAGTTGAAAAAATTTGACTTTACAAATCCGGTGAAAGTAGAATATAGCATTCACAATACTGGTCAACACTGATTTTATTGCCAATTATATTAAATCGATTTTAGGGTAACTCTTTCTATCGCTAATTCCGAACATGGCATTGATTTTTCTAAATTGGCTTTAATTTTTTAGATAATGAGTGCCCCACATAAGTGAAAAACAAAAAAATGCAAAAAATGTAATGGTCAGGCGTAGCCTATCCCCAAATCATATTGAAATTATCTTAAATCATCTCAAAAGTATATACATATATGAAATTAACTAATGGCGTTGTATTCAATAAAATAAAAACAAAGTAAGCTGATTCAGATAATCACAATCAATCACAATTAATACATAGAAAAATGCTGTTTGTACGATTTTCTTTTATGTAGGTCTCATCAAGCTCACGTTGAAGATAAAAACAATGTTAAATAATAAAAAGACAGACCAAACTCTGCTGTATATGTTAGTAGCTGCAGATCGTATTGGAATAAAACCCTAATTTGAGTATCCATTATCTCAAAAACTAGAGCCAATTCGGCAAAACTGTTGTCATTTTTGGATTCAGCATCCCCTAAACCTTCATTCAAACATCCTTGGTAACTAAACAAAAGTTCTTTTATTGACCAGTGTAATCATTCGTGGTTGCATATATTTTCGTCGCGGTGAATAGAAGAATGCAAGCGTGCAAATTCTATGTATAAAATAGGTGGCCGCGGGAAAACTTTATGCATAAATCTACCCCTCTCGTAAAGAGAGCCTGCTCGCGAAACTCCGGAAAATAGCTCGCGGTGTCCCGAACGGGATGAAAAACCGGAGGATCATTGTTCCATCGTCGATTCGATGGTAATTGTAACGTCAATTCTTCTACTTCTTATACGAGCAATTCGCGTGTCTCGCGAATTAAGTCCGACAAATGTGACTCCGTCGTGTACTCGGTACTCGCCTTTGTTAACATTGTATGTATTATTGTACACTTAATATCGCCACATATACATAGCGAAGAATAGAAGAGTATAAGAGACACGAAAGTAAGCAATATTTGCATTAATTAATATTAGTTAATACTACATGTGTCCCGAATACATTTAATGATTAATTTCTTGCCGGGATTTCAAAAGAGATTTCTTTCTCTCGCAAAAGTATTATAATTTTTTAAATTTAAATACTGAATTAATATAATATTCTCATTAATAAGGGATGTGTGAAGTTAATAATAATGGCAATAATAATCAGTTGTACGTGTGTGTAAAATAAAATAAAATAAAAATTATATATTAATAATAATATTGTAAAAATAAAAAAATATAATAGCAACAAAAATATCATAATATTATGCGTAATAATATCTCGGAAATATCGGAGATATACTATTTTAATTTTGTCTCTGTGTTATTATTATTTTTGTAATTAATTTTGCATTTATAAAATTTTAATTAATAAAAACTGTGAAATTTTAATTATAATTTAGCCGTGGCGCAAAATGATTCTCAAAAAATGTTGACGAAGAATTAGCAGTAAGTAAATTAGTGGAGCCCAGAAACCACAAAAAACCGAAACAATTTCGCCAATTTTTCTTCGATGATCAATCAGTCCCATACTTCATTAAAGGAAACTTTGTATTGCAGATTTACGCGAATAAAGCAAAAGGAGATTGCTAAGTAGTCTAACAATAAGTAAATCCAGGCTGTCTATGCGACTGACCCTAAAAAGTCTATACGCTAACCTCGATTAACGCTAAACCGTGATTAAATACACTTTCTTTCTCTACTGTTAGATCTGAGTCTAAAGACTCTCTCACCGTTAAATTCCGGAAAATTTCCTATCGATATGCCAATGCCGGAAAATAACTAAACTCGTTTATTCAACTATGTTATTGTACTATCTGTATCCCCCTGTGCATTAAAATGTAAATTCTCGAGATTGGGATTTTTCACTTTATGTGGGATATTTCACTATATTACTTAAACGTAATAAAAAATCATTATTTTATGTATATATATATATATATATATATATTCCATGTCAAGTGGACCACTTTTATTATTGCAAAAGAACCAACCTTTTTTCATTTTTAACAGCTAAATTTTATCCTTAGCATCCCTCCCTACACTAAAACCTAGGAGTTACAGAATGTTATCTTCTACGGTTTAATCTCGATATATCAGATATGTGTTTAACAATATGGCAGAACTAAAATCGCACAAAAGGGATCTGTCATTTTGAATTTTGAAAATCTGAGAGCTCGGATTTCGACCAAAAACTTTTTGAGTTATATGCAATTTATATGTATATGCAAAGTCCCAAACCCTTCGTCCTTCCTGTTAATAGGATTAAGCACGTGTCTGACATATCGAGATAAAATGAGGTGTCATTTTTAAATCGTAAAAGCTAACATTCTGTAACTTTTAAGTTTTAATGTAGGAATGTTAAGAATAAAATTTAGCTGTTAAAAATGAAAAAAAGGTCATTTATTTTGTAATAAAGGTGGCTCACTTGACATGGAATGCTCCATATATATTGTATATACCAACTTAATCAAAACAAACAATTGATTGCGGTTTGCCGCATCCGCCGTTATCACAGTTAGTACTATATTGTTGATAAACATGAAATCACACTCTCTTTTATAAAAAATTAAATCGAGAGCTATATTATTTTCTATAGTGCGTCTTTTTAATTTGCTTTAAATATTCTCGTATATATCAAGTATTAAATTAAAATTGAATAAAGAACACTTAAAATTAACATATTGTTATCTGTTTATAGTCCCCAACTGATGAACTCTCGTTGAGAGATTAACCGTAATATAACCGTCGTCGAAACTTTCGCCGAAGAAGAGAAGTCGCTGAAGAGAATCCGTCATTATAATGATTTCTCCGGTGAGACGTCGGGGAGAGAAAAGAATGAATCGCTATAACCAAACTCTTATTTAACTAAGCCTATTATCTGCTCGCGACTGATTTTATAAAGTCGTTCACTGGAACCGAGCGAGTAATAAGATCGATCCATTAATAAAATTTTTATTTATGATAAAATATAATTTACAAATTAATTTTTGAATAAATTAATAATTTTAATTAAGTTAAAAAAATTAGGATTAAATACCCTATACCTGTTATAGTGAATATAAGATTAATTAAATAGTAAATGTAAAGCATTATAAAAATAAAAAATTTGGCGGTAATTTAGAAGATATAATTAGAAGAACTTGTTAATTAATTTGATAGTCCACAAATAGATATACTCGATATGTAAGATTTTTATGTATTGTTGTTGAAAAATTAGATTATTTATTCTAAATAAAAAAGAGCATGATTATGCAGAATAAAACTGTAATGAACGTGATATATTCTTTGAAGGATTCGAAGATCCAGAAAAAGATTCTCGCAAATATGAATCTAGAAGATCCTTTTCATTGAAAATTAATATTTGGAAGCAGATTTTGCAGATGCAAAATAAATGACAAGTTTTTATTCCTCGCTTAATTTAAAAATGGGGGTTTTCACTTTACAATAGATATTTAAAGAATTTAAGTTACAAAAAAAGCCGAAATTTTTTTTATCGATCAGATATTTAACGTCAAGAAGAGGATCGCGACAGCTTCGACGAGAATAAAATTAATAAATTAAAACTCGAAAGCATAAAGAGAGAGAGAAGAATTCTCGATCAAATTTCCTCGTTCGAAAAAACAAATGAACTTCGGACTTCTGAGAAGGGGAGACAGAGAAAGAGAGAGAGAGAGAGTAGTATACGCATATAGTAGTTTTTCAGCGCCCTGTAAAATTCATACGTCACTCGAGACAACGATGACGAGGACGATTTCCGGAGAGACGACCCGAGGAAATCTCGAAAACTCCTCGGATCGCGCGACTCTCTCGCCGCGGACGACTGACTTTCTCTTCGACAAGGCAGGAAAAAAAAAGAAAAAGAAAAAGCCCGGCGCGCGGATAATCGCGCGAGTGGGATGTGGGACGCATGGCGTGACGGTGCGCGCTGACTTGCTCGTTCGCGGTTAGCGCAAGCAGGTTAACGCAGGCAGGTTGGAGGTTAACCTTCGCGCACGCCGGACGAGCTCGGAGTCCAGCGAAAAGAAAAAAAAACCCCGGGAAGAAACAAGAGAGACAAAAACGAAAGGAGAAAATCCCTTTTCTTCTGATTGTACGCGAGAAAAAGAGAGACAGGACACACTTACCCCATAAACCAGTCCACGGTATCGCGGAGATACTCGGGTAACCTATCCAGCTTGGATGATTTTCGTGTGGATCACCGTCGCGAGAGGAAAACAGCGCGCGCGATAGCCGAGAAAAACAAGCGCGAATCGCTCCTCCTTCCCTTTCTCTCACTTTTTTTACTAGTATCACCACCACGGTAGTAGGTAGTAGTAGTAGTAGTAGTAGTCAACACGGTAGTAGCAACTAGCGGGAGCAACGGCGACAGCGGCAGCGGCGGCGGCGGCAGCAGCAGCAGCAGCTACAGCTACAGCAGCAGCGGCGGCGGCGGCGGCGGCAGCAGCAGCAGCGGCGCGCGTTTCGCGATCTCGTGAAATCTAACATGGCGCGGCTCTATTGTCACCTGTTCCCGTCATGCCCCGCTGGCCGCCGAGACGACGCATAGCTGCCCGCGGCCGTAAATGTACCGCGTATGTAGATCGCAAGTCGTTCGGTCGCCGATACTCCGGAACTCCAGGTTCCGCTCTTGAGATCGACTCTCGTATTCGCGGGAATACGGAGCACGAAGCACACACAAACTTCCGTTACACGAATTTCCGCGATAACGCGAAGAAACGGCGCGGGAGAGACGCTCGCACCCCGTTACGCGCGAGATTACGTGCGAGAGACGCGCACAGCTGATTGCTTGACAGATAGCAACACGCATGCCCCTCTCGGCTCGTCTTCGGCGATCGCCCGTAGGTGGTGCTGATGTAGCGATTCTGGTGTGGCAGTTCTAGTAAGTTTTCACCCAATACTACCAGTTATTTTGGACAAGATCACAGGCCTAGTTTACATCGAATTTACATCGAGTTTAGTTATTGAGTACGTTTACACGGCACCCTTAGGGCCAATTTCACCAACGTCGGTTAACTTTAATCTCCGGTTAAACCATATCTTTGTCTCTTTTCAGATGTGTTCTTAAAAAGAGACAAAGATATAGTTTAACCGGAGGTTAAAGTTAACCGACGTTGGTGAAATTGGCCCTTAATCGGGTTTAATAACATCCGTAGTTGTAAGACTGGCCAATCACAGCCGTTCCATTCTTTAGGGAAATGGCTGTGATTGGCCAGTTTTATAACTACGGATGTTATTAAACCTGATTAAGGGTGCCGTGTAAACGTACTCATTGGCTGATCAGCTCAAATGCACTACTTGATACGCGTATCAAATGCTCGATGTAAACTAGGCCTATACCACGCTACACTAAGGGTCATTCCACAATAGGTTGCAAATACCCCCGTTGCCAGTTGACAGTTGCGGATTGACCAATTAGCTGACAAGTTGCTTTGCTCTGATTGGTCAATTCGCAATTGTCAACTGGCAACGAGGACATTTGCAACCTATTGTGGAATGACTCTAAGGCCGAAATTACACGGTGCGTAATAGGACTGCGGAATAGAGAGTGCGTCATTGAAGCAACCAATCAGCGCTATTCCGCAATCCGCATTCTGCGGAATAGAGAGTATCATTGCGTCCTGATTGGTTGCTTCAATGACCCACTCTCTATTCCGCAGTCCTATTACGCACCGTGTGATTTCTACCTAAGACCCTGCGCACAATAGAAAAAATATTAGAAATGAGAATAAATATTAACCATCAGGCCTACTGCACAATACAAAAGTATAGACAATGGGTGCGTTCAGCGGACTCAACAGTTGAGCAATTTTCCGATGTCATTCCATGCTGATTGGCTGGATCTTAAAGTAGGAACCAATCACGTTCGATTGCTACTTAGCAGTTGAGTCCGCTGAACGCGGCCAATGGCCTAGCTTTGCATCGAGCACTTGATACGCGTATCAAGTGCTCGATGTAAACTAGGCCATACGCGTATCAAATAGTGCATTTAAGCTGATCAGCCAATAACTAAACCAATGTACTAGTTATTTACTATTTGATACGCGTATCAAGTGCACGATGTAAACTAAGCCATAGGCCTAGTTTACATCGTGCACTTAATACGCGTATCAAATAGTAAATAACTAGTACATTGGTCAGGTACTATATTTGTACCAAATTCGTACTAAATATTTAATACGCACGATGTAAACGCTGCCGGATCAATTTGGTACGAGCGTATCAAGTAGGAGTATCGTACTAAACTATACGCGTATCAAATGATACGAATGACGATGTAAACGTATGAAATGCATTTTGGAGGGAATTTAGTGTTGCGCATAACCTTAATTAAAACCTTCTTCGAGTATATTGTAAATTTTGAAACTTATAAAACTTGTACACTTTGGCACACTATTATTATTCATATTTTAGTACATTCGATGTAAACGCACCCGTACTAAAGCTTTGATGCACACCAAATTTAATACGCGTACCAACGTTTCGACGATGTAAACTAGGTCATATTGGTCTAGTTTACACCGTTAAATCGATTGGTACGCGCATCAAGTTGGTGCGGATTAAACATTTGATTAGTCCCTGTTTACACCGATTGATTTCAAAACAGATTAGGTTAAGTTTTCAGTCCGAAAAAGAACAAATTTCACTGTTTTTCAAGTTATATAAAATTCTAAAAGTTTGAGAATCTTAATTCGATTTTTAACTTAACCTCAATTTAACAGTAGTGGCAGGGAAAATGCGATCGGAATCAAATCTGATGCGTTTACAGCAGCTCCGTAAAGTTAGCCGAACCACTTTGACTTTTCTAAAATTAAAATTATCTAATCGTTTGGTGGTCGTATGGTGATGATTGGTAGTCTAATTAAAACATTTGGTAGTTGATTGTTTTTTTTTAATTAAATAATTAAAATTTTGATGTAAAGTTAGCCGAACTTTTTTTTTTACTCTAATCGAGTTCAATCAGGGCTTATTCGATGCAGAATCGTTAGGTGGTCACGAATGCATTCTTTACAACGTTTGGTGGTCCATAGTTCCTCCAATAAATGAAAAAAATCATGTGCGGTTAAGTAGCGCGGGAATGGCTGTAAAATTAGCCGTACCAAATATATTATATTATTAATGAACCAATTTTGTTCAAATTGGTCTTAAATGAGAGAAAATTGTTTGGTGGTGATTGGTAATCTAATTGAGAAGCCTTCATTTGCGCACAGTACAATTGCACACGTTGCAATTGCACACCGTGCTATTAGACACATAAAGTTGCGCACAGTTCTTTTGCGCACCGTTCGTTTGCACACCGTGCAATTGGACACG
>NW_028141171.1:2588123-2824421 GCF_030444845.1 Prenolepis imparis | reverse complement strand
AAGCAGTGGTATCAACGCAGAGTACTAATCATCTGGCCAACATCGCCGCCGGGGCGGGTCAGCCTGGCGGCGGCGGCGGGATCGACCTGATCACGAGTCTGGAGAACGGTGGCTCGCCGGCGATCTCTCCCTCGTCGCCGGCGCAGGGTCACGCAGGAGATGAGCCAGCTGAAGCTCGAGGATCGCAAGGTCCCGCGACCGATCGGCACCGAGCGAGCGACGTGGAAGAACTATTCGGCCGCGGGCATCGGTCCCGGTGGCGATGCCGATTCCATCGGTTGGATGCTCAACGAGAAATTGGGGCTGGCCGTCTAATTGCAACCTGACACCCGGGATAGACAGGCATCAGATATTCAGATCGAACTCCACTTACAATCAACGTATATCCAACGTCGAGCCCGAGCTTCATCAGATGATGGAGTCTAGCTTTCAGGTGACCATCAGTTCTTCTTCGCACGATTGCATTGATTTTGTCTGATAAATAATTTGTTGAAAATTATTTGGTTTTGAAGGGGGAAAAAAGTTGACAATCTTGAATTTTAACCAAGATTGTTTTTTAAGATCTTTTGAAGATCAATCTAGGTTTTTTTTTAATGAAATTACTCTAATTTTTTTTTATATAAATCAATCCGCAATATTCAGCATAAAAAGTTATAATAATAGGATGGCCAAAAAGTTTACGATTTTACACTAATTTGACATAATTTTACATAAACTATCTCGTAAAATATTTATTTTTCGATGATTTTATACTTTTATGCGTGAAATAATGAGAGGAATCAATTGGTGTAAAGAAAACACAATTATCTTTAAGAAAAAGTATTCTTTTTTTTTGTAGTAGCTTAGTAAGAAATAGTTTAACACATTATATCGAATATACTGTATGTAAGTATTACATATTGAGAATAGTGATTTATGATAGTTTGAAACAAAGTGTCTACTGCTTTAAAAGAACCTAGAATTTTTAGAGAATTTTTTCAAATTAGGTATGGTTCCCTTAAAATTTTATTAATTAATAAAAAGAGTTATATAAATTATTAATTATAATTATATATATATATATATATATAAAAATTATGAATTATATATAATTATTATATTAGATTAATAATATAATAATAATATAATAATTAATGATAGTCACAGTTGGTATAATATAATTTTAGTTATATAAAAATTGTCTTTTTAAGATCATTTTTATTTTTAATATTTATATAAGTTTAATTATATAAAAATTATCTTTTTGTGATAATTTATTCTTATATTGCACTGATAATTTTTGTCTTTATATTGTGTTTGTAGTACACACTTTTTTCTTTTTGTAATTTATTGCTAATGAAGTAATGAAAAAATGTTATGCAAATGAAAAATTCTTATTTTATGAAAAAATTAAATACGAACATTCAATTCTTTTCAGTAATACTTTAAATCCTAATATTTGAAATGTAACTCTTCATTTTTCTACTGTGAGATATTTGATATGAGTATAAAATACAAGTGCAATAATTTAAACTCGTTTCACACAAATGCATACAAAAACTCTAATTTTATCTGAAATTTTAAAAGAAAAATACTTCAGAAAAGTCAAAGAACTCAATGATCAAACTTGAATAGACACTCACCTGTAATGAGGCTACTAAAATGATGAATAATTGAGGATATCTTTTATCCATATATTTAGGACCAATTAAATTTTCTTACATCACTCTTTATCATGTGTAGGGTCATGTGGATGCGCAACAACCTTTCCCGGCTAATGGAAACACCGCGGCTCTGTCACTTATACCAGGTTTGACATTATTGCCAGGACAATTTGGAACACCCGGTTTGGCGGAAATCCCTCCGAATGAACCGAATAAGATAGAGCCTCCGGCTTGGGGAATGCCTGATGCCGTGCAGGACAACAAGCAACATCCGGTAAGAGATTTTCTCTTACCTCTATGGTTTATTTCCAGCAGGGGTACGCAACTGGATCCGGCCCGCAAGGCTTTCCAATCCGGCCCGGGACATCCAAGCTTGTTCCACAGAAAAAATGAAAAATAAACTGAATTATGAGCGCATAAACGCCGAATTGTTTTTTACCTTTATCAGCGATGCGATATTGTGACCGAAATTTAGCTGTTGCGGCCCGCGGTATAATTTCAAATTTTATATTTGGCCCGCCAAAAAATCTAGTTGCGTTTTCCTGATTTACAGGATGTACAAGTGATATACAGGATGTTCCATTTTAAATAAGCCAGGTAAATATCTAAAAAAAAAATATAAAAGATACTAAAAAACATTTCAGACAAAAAGTTGTTTGGTTTGAAGGAGGACGTAAGATGGTGCCATTGATGTGGCTTGGATAATAATTATTTGAAAGTCACATGAAGGTCATTTTCAATTTCTTAAAGAAAACCCCTATTTTTCAAAGCATATTGTTGTAGCTTATCTCGAGAGTTGTTCAAAACACTATAATAAAGTATTTTTTCATTCAGCGCTTTTCGAATTATAATGCTTGAAGTTTACAGTATTTTGACAAAATATAAAATCTTGTAAAATATTTAGTTTTCGTTAATTTTACCTTAATACTTTTATGCATAAAATAATTAGACAAATCAATTGGTGTAAAGAAAACGCATTTTTAAGAAAATGTATACAATTTGCAACATATTTTTTCTTAAAAACAATTATGCGTTTTCTTTCAAGCCTTATAACTCGACAAATACTTAACGGAGAAAAACTTTATAGTGTTTTGAAAAGTTCTTAAGATAAGCTACAAGAATATGCATTGAAAAATAGGGATTCTATTTAAAAAATTGAAAGTGACCTTCATGTGACCTTCAAATGATTATCCAAGTATATTAAATACAATCCCTGTATATTAAATTTTATTTTTATATTTGAAATTTTTTTTAAAAGATATGTTAAAATATATGTTGCAGTGGAGATTACGTTATACGACGTGTTAACTTTTGTTTACTTTCAGGCGTGGACTAAATGGACTCATTAAAAGAAAAAGAAAAAAACTCACACTTTGACACAGCTTCTTCAAATCTCTGACGATGGAAACATTTTGCAATTCATAGTAGTGATAGATTCGAAAATCGTTTAATTATTTGTAGGTATGCATATAAATTTACGATCTTATTTAAAATCCAACAGATATTCTTTATATTACATATCATGCTTAAATGATAAACGAACACGAAAATCCTTAATTATTCGACTTATTGCTATTATTAGAATATATATCAACTTATAATGTAAAAGAGTATAAAAGAGAAGAAGAGAGAATATGAAGGGGTCCGTCTTTACATCTAGGTCGCTAGATTCGCAAAGAAGAAAATAAAGAACGCAATTCGCAGACGCAGATTGACGTCATCGTGCATCTAGCAACCTACGTGGATAGACGGTTCTCTTAACATCAGCACATAACGAAATGAAACGATAGATAATTTGACAGAGTAATATGATCACACTTCTTATGATAAGTCGCAAGTTGCCCCGGCTATCAGTTACTATTATTAATCAGTATCAACATCCTGATGCTCATAATTAGGATGCTAATAATGATGAATATTTTCTCTTGTTGGAACTGACCTGAATTTGCGAAGAGAGTTATTCGAGAAGAAACATCTTGAAAAACCGGAAACACACAGATCTATATTATCGCGAGATAAGAGATCCACAAACGCACATTTTTCACGTTTTTTTCTTTTTTTTTTTACGGTGTCACTCGAATTTCCTGTAGTAACGATAATCAAGTTAAGTTTTGAAGAATCACTTTACAAAACGTTTACAAAGAAAATCTTTTGATATAAATTATGAGTTATTTTACATTAGCGGCAGCTGTTCTCTTCTTACGCCAAATATATGATTCTTTGTATTAGATGATAAAAAAGATTATTGTGTGTTGAAACTATTCCAAAGAAAAAAAAGATTTATGCTGTAATAATATGATGTGTGCGAATATGAAAGAGTTGTAGAAACGCACTTGCTTATAATTTCGATTACTTCCATATGGCAGAGTGAGAATAAAAACCAGACATATAGAAGGATCTTGAAAAAATTGTTAACTCGATTAAAAAGAAAAGCAACAAAAAACTGGGTATTATTCCTTTTCCACCTTCGCACCTGTGCTTTCTAAATCCGTAACTATCGTTTTGCTGAATTTGATTATTTTATTTTATTTTTTTATTTTTCTAAAGCCATATGGTGCTGGATGCCCAGGAGAGATCTGTGCTATAAGTAGAAAAAATTTTTCTCACTAAATCCTCCCCAGGTAGCAAGCGTACGTCATATTGACGTTGATGACGTCAAAATGACGTCATTTTGACGTTTAATGACGTCAGTTTGCTACTTGGGTCGATTACGATTCAAGGAACGAGACCCGTTGTTTGGCATAGACAATTGTATAGACCCTATTAGCGGATATACGTTGGTGCTAAATGATAATTGAAGATTATACGAACGAAATGAAGACGATTATAATATTATTGATCGAAGTTTTCCGTTTATCCAGCCGTATTTTCGTCCTTTTACTTCATAGGCACAATTATTAATCGAATTACGTCTTAATTTTCGAACTGATCAACCAGACAGATGATGTATATGACACTCCTAGCGATCCAAATAGCAAACAGGTCATTAAACGTCAAAATGACGTCATTAAACGTCAAAATGACGTCATTAAGCGTCAAAATGACGTCATTAAGCGTCAAAATGACGTCATTAAGCGTCAAAATGACGTACACTTGCTACCAGGAGTTTTTAATTGAACACACATACAACAAAAGGTATATATTATACGTCACGCGTATAAAAAATGACCATGTTCTCTCGAAATCGAATTTATCTAAGCATTATAAGGGGAAAAAATGTGTCACGAATCGAATATAAACACACAAACACACACGTACACTGTATTAATAATATGTACACCTGAATTCCCTAATCAGATCAATGAAATATTGTTCATTGTTAAAGTGGTAGTGGGCCGCCGATGCATTAAAAAAAAAATAGCTGTGCGTCCCTAGTGCGATAGTGCTATTATAATATTATTGCTGTGTGGTGGTAATAATGTTTATTATTATATTATAGTTATTATATATTATATACACACACAAGACATAACTATAAGAAAGGAGGGAAGGAAGAAAAGAAAGAAAGAAAGAAAAAAAAACAAATACACATAGAGAAATGTTACCCGCTATTTCGGCTGGACTTAGTATAATAATATAATATTATATATATAGATATATGTATATTTATATATATATAAATATATATATATATTCGAGATATATGTATGTATATATATATTTATATATGTATATGAAATGTTCATTTCGATTGAACATTTGAAAATCTTTCTCGATGGGGATTTCGGCAAGTGTTCAATACATCGCGACGACATATAATGTAATTGAAACGATCCCCAGACTTGTATAAGTTTCAATGATGATATATATGATATATGAAGCTCACATGGAAAAAATCATACGAGGGCTTTTTGACCTATATTATATTCCAGGGAGCGCTTCAATTATTCTCTAAGAGTATATTGTTATAATTTAAAGCCTATTTTCAAATTTGATTTATGATAACTGCGATATATGATATAAAACCATTATATGACATATAACAATAAAGCAAATAAATAAATATATGACGACGAATTTATTATTCTCTATTTATATTTTCCGTTCTCCATCGTTGTTCACACGTTTTTTTTTCTCACACAAATATATTTTATTCGCAGAAATACTTTTTGTTTAACAATAAGACCGCATGTATTAATTATTTTTATTTTTATTTTTTTCTAATGTATACATTTTTTTTCACACAATGACTCGATTATTTTTATTTTTATATTAATATAAACTTCTGACGAAGTAAGTTTTTTTTTATATATAAATTTGCAAGATTAGAAATTGCAAAATCAAATTTATCACGACTTTTTGCACAATTATTTACTTTAAGCAATTTCTTCTTGACATTATACTGAATTATGACGTCAGAAGCGCAGTCATTTGAAATTTTTTTTGCAAAATATATCGAAATAAATTTTTTTTTAATGCGACTTATTGTGTTCGATAATAAAATACGTCGAAAATGTTCTTTTACGTTATTCTTTCGTTAATAAATATAATTATATATAACATATCTGCATCGCATAAAAAAAAACTTATTCGTTTAAGGCTCCTGGCTCCTTGTCGACCATGTCAAAATCGTGACGTCAGAGGCGAGAAAACACACGCTAAAATTTCTTAGATGCCATTTCGAAATAAAAATATATTTCGATGAAACAGCACTTCAGATGGCTTTAGCACACTCTTAAAAACCCCCGAAAACTATCCTTTCCCCTTTATAATCAATCAACAGCTGTAAAATGTAATATTATGAAGCCCAGTCCGTCTGGTCTTTGCACATGCGCAGTCATTCCGCATGTCAAATCTGATAATTCGATCATTTTACAGCTGTTGATTGATTATAAAGGGAAAAGGATAGTTTTCGGGGTTTTTTAAGAGTGTGCTAAAGCCATCTAAAGTGCTGTTTAATTGAAATATCTTCTCATTAAAAAATGGCATCTAAGAATTTTCAGCGTGTGCTTTCTCGCTTCTGACGTCACAATCCAATATGGCCGCGGTGAGCACCCAGGAGCCTTAATATAAAAAATTATTAAATAAAATTATTAATATATATGTATAATATATACACACATTTTTTATTAAAGGTGATTTAAAATAAGGGTAAATAGACGATTAAAAATCAAAATAATTTAAGAAAAGATATTTTAAGGCTCCTGGGTGCTCACCGCGGCCATATTGGATTGTGACGTCTGAGGCGAGAAAGCACACGCTGAAAATTCTTAGGCCGGTATTCATAGTCGGTTCTTATATTTAAGACTGTCTTAAGTACAATCTTAAGATGTGATTAACCAATCACAGAGGCGTATTTGCATCTTAAGACATTACTTAAGACGGTCTTGAAATAAGAACGGACTATGAATACCGGCCTTAGATGCCATTTTTTAATGAAAAGATATTTCGATTAAACAGCACTTCAGATGGCTTTAGCACACTCTTAAAAACCCCCGAAAACTATCCTTTTCCCTTTATAACATCTGTAAAATGATCGAGATATCAGACTTTGACATGCGGAATGACTGCGCATGTGCAAAGACCAGACGGACTGGGCTTCATAATATTACATTTTACAGCTGTTGATTGATTATAAAGGGGAAAGGATAGTTTTCGAGGTTTTTTAAGAATGTGCTAAAGCCATCTGAAGTGCTGTTTCATCGAAATATTTTTTTATTCCGAAATGGCATCTAAGAAATTTTAGCTTGTGTTTTCTCGCCTCTGACGTCACGATTTCGACATGGTCGGCAAGGAGCCAGGAGCCTTAAATATTAATATTTCTTTTATAATTGTTGATTTTTATTATAGGACATACATTAATTTTAACATTATAGAATATATATTTAATTTATTCAAAAATAAATTTTTTTGTAATTATAAAGTAGCTTAAATATTTTCAATATTTTAAGAATTCTTTTAAATTAATCATCTTCACAAAAATATTCAAATGTACATTATGAAAAAACAAATTATCGATTTAATTCTATTAGCTTTATTATTCTACTGTTATCATTTATTACCATATAATTTTGAAACATATATATTTAGTGATGATTTTATGAAAATTTACTATTATTACGATGTCATTTGCTCCATTTTGCCCCATTTTGCTACCTTTTTATGATAATTAGTTTAATATTCTTAAAATTGATTAAATATCATAAATCATATAATCCTGCTAATAGCGACTAATAATTTTAATAGATTTTTTATTATAAAGTTTCGTCATCTCCATGGAATTAATTTTTATGGAAAATTACGGGAGGAAAAATAAATAAAATGCAATTTTATTTATAGAAAAACGTTTAATTTAAGAGATAAGCTTATACGTTAATAATACCGAAGAAACAGGAAACTTACAAAGTCTGTAATAGAGAACAATTTTTTTATAATATAATATAGTCACATTACATTAAATAACAAATTATAAAAAATTTTAAATTTTATGTGCTACTCTATTGTATCATCGAGAACATCTATAACTAATGTAATAATAAATTACATTTCCGATCGAACATAATTTTTTTTTGTTTCATCACCGATTCAGTTACTACGATAAAAATCGCAATTTATTTGTAATAAAAATAATAAATATTTATATATGTGTATGTACACAGTATATATTCGTATAGAAATTTACTGTACTGCACAAAAAAAAAGAAATTGATATTGATTGTCAAACTTTGACCTCTCTTTTTCTTCCCTTCTTTCTTCCACTCTTTCTCTCATCTGAATCAACTCTTACGTATAATTGTCACTATATAAAAATATATTTGTATAACAAATATATTTTTAAATATATATATAATATTACATGATGACGCTCGATTAACATCTTGTCTTGTAATGATACGCAAAATACCTTTTTTTAGACTCTCTTTTAAGTAGCTGGTGCGCATACAAGTAAATAAGTAATTAAGTAAAAAATATAAAATTTCAAAAAATTAATTTATCATGAACAATAATTATATGACATAATTTTAAAAAAACTAATTCAATGCGACATCATATATGCATTATTTGTGTACATCATCTAGTCGATCACAAAAGTATCCAAGGATTTCTGTGAAATCGAGGCATTCTAGAAATTCTTTATTACTTATTCGCGGATACTTGTGTATATATACGCTCGTGTAAAAAAACAACAACACATGTATCAAATATAAATAAAAGAAAAAGGAGGAATTAATTCGCGAAATATAATATAATATCTAATTTACCTTCTGCCCAAAATTCAGCACAAAACAGTGATAAAGCTATATTTATACAAAACACAGAAAATAATCCTCATGTGATATCTTAATCTTATTAAATCGCTAATCGTTAGCATAAGGAACCAAATATGCTATATTTCGAATTTTTCTTATCGCCAGAAAATATTCTTTCAGAATTGTCTCTCTTCTATAACGGAATAATGTAAAATAAAATCTTATGCATAGTAGAAGTGTATATTATATATATATGTATATATATGTATATATATATGTATATGTATATATATATATATATATATATGTTTACTTATCGTGTGATTTATTCATTTTTCTTACTCTCTCTCTCTCTCATGCATACATATACGCATACTTATTTAACATATTATTTCATCGTATTTGCAATTATTTCAAACATTACTCACATAATGCAACAGCATTGAATCAAAATCAGTTTACGTCCAATCGTTATTATAATTATATATAATAATAAACTTGTACACAACCGCGTTTTTTCTATTTCTTACAGATATACGTTGCAATAATTACTTTTTGACAAGACCGTTTTTCTTATACAAAATGTCTTAATTTGCGCCTAAGTTTTTTCACATTATTCTTTTTCATAATTTATACGATTACACATCAACAAAACTTCGCTTTAATTACGCAAATTAACGCGATTAAACGGTTTGTCAAACATTATATTGCATTCGCTTTTATTTTAATCTTGTAAATTTGCTATTCTATTTCTTTCCTCTGGCTCATATAAAAATAACATGCAATGCGAAGCTATCCAACATTGCTTTGTACATTCGCCCGTGCTCTAATAAAACAAAGTTGAACTTAACGAATAATCTAAAGAGAGTGTTCTTATTTGCAGAGCTATGACAATTACATGATATTATTATCGGGACGCAAAAGGCTATAATTGATATAACTTAATGATAGAATGTGAATGATTGCGCCAACAATCTTCACAAAATTTAAATTATTACTTATTCATTAAAAATTCGATCGAATCTTTCATTGTAATGCGAAAGAATATGTCTTGCAAATATATTTTATAATTAAATAAAAAAAAATTTCATTTCATTTATAATAGAAATACATCATTTGTATTAATTAATCGTCATTCCTTTCAATTAAGTTTTGTAATGAAGGAAGATCTCGACACTATAATACTAGCAATCTTAATCATATAATGACAGAAATAGCAATGCATGTAATAATATAACATTAGTATTAGTATTTAATTTTTTAGTCATTACTAGTCTAATGCAGTATTAGTGTATAATTTGGTTTGCGTAATTAAATAAAGTAATGTTTCATTTTTATTATTCGCCAATCATAATACTCGAATTAGGAAATCACAAAAAAAGAAGCTATTTGGCCCAAATTGTTATAGATTTACAGTTTCCACAAAGACAATTCATTCAATGTGTGCTTAAAATATGATTACATGCATTATCTGATATAAAAAGAAAGCCGTTGATTATTTTTATAAAATGCATTAATTGTGATCTGTCAATTTAATTGCAGTTTCTACGTTTCTTCTGTTATTTTTCTTTTTTTCCATATATTTTAAATATGATTGTTTCACTACTTTAATTAAATACAAAGAGTGTGAGACCATCATGCAGTTAAAAAGAGAAAAACCTGCATTTGTTTAGAACACTACATTAGATGCAATAGATCCGCAATTTTTTTATCAACTAGGTTAATACATTTAAGATTAATCTCATTTACACATCATCGCACAATTAGGACAAAATTGTAATTTCCTTTAATGTTGTGCTTCACTCTCGCTTTGTCTTTTGCGATCAGAAGACAGGCTGAAACACCAATATATACATATTGTACGAGTATAAAGTGGGTTAAATAGACTATTCGTATTATATAGGATAGTACATTAAGCTACACAAGCAGTTTTGATCATTTTCACATATGATCTTCGTGTAGACAAAAAAACATTATTAGTTGTGTCGTTAAAATAAGAGCCGAGAAAGGGCGATACGTTTCGTACTTATATAAGACAATGATAGCTTATGTACATTATTACATGGACACTGCAAATTTGCATTCAATAGTTGCAACAATCGTTAAAAAGAAAAATATAGAGTTTTGTGCTTAACAGATCTCTCTTTCGATGATTAGATCGAAACGTGAGAAAACTTGCGGAAAAATATCCCTTTAGACTAAATAAATATATTAGCAATTATATTAATTATGTGTGCATTGGGTTCCATTTACACGTGCAACACTTAACATATACATATCTCGCTTCGTAAGCGAGCCAATAAAAATTGCACCGTGTTTATATATTATCACTGTATACAAATAATCTCAACAAACTTTGATAAAAATCGATAGGGAAACAATGATGATCGAAACTAACCACTATATTTATTGGGCTTCAATGCTGTGCAGCACTGTGAGAATTACTCGTCCATTTTGCATCATTATTTTGACCATCAATGTCAGGATCTGCTCCTTCCGATAAATCATCGTCCGCACCTGAAGACACAAGAGAATAATTAAATATATGACAAAATAATAAATCATAAACAGGTAGTCCCATTTGAAAAAGAAATATGCTTGTTATTTTTCAAGGTTATTTGAAGGTCATTTGAAGGTTAACCTAGTTTTTTTCAATGAAACCACCATAATTTTTTATATAAATCGATTCCTCGCAATATTTGACATATAAAGTTATAAAGATAGGATGGCTAAAAAGTAAATAGTTTATTTAAGTTAAGGTTCCTTTTCCCTTTATAATCAATCAACAGTTGTAAAATGACTGTAATATGAGGCCTAGTCCGTCTAGTCTTTGCACATGCGTAGTCATTTCGCGTGACAAAGTTTGATATCACGATCATTATACGGATATTGATTGACTGCCAAGAGAAAAGAATAGTTTTCGAGGTATTTTAAAAGTGTGCTAAAGCCATCTAAAGTAGTGTTTCATCGAAATATCTTTTCATTTAAAAATGGCATCTAAGAATTTTCAGCGTGTGCTTTTTCGCCTCTGACGTCACAATCTAACATGGCCGCGGCGGATCCATGAGCCTTAAATAATTAAAAAACATTGTGTTTCAGATAAATTTAGTTTTGAGAGAAGGAAAGAAGTCGATAATCTTAAATTTTAACCAAAAGGTTATTTTTCAAGGTCATTTAAAGGTTAATCTAGTTTTTTTTTAATGGAACCACCATAATTTTTTTTATATTTGGCATATAAAGTTATAAAGATAGGATGGTCAAAAGGTTCACTTAATTAAAATTTCATATTATCAATTTCTTTCCTCTTCAAAACTAAACAACTTTTGTTCGAAACATTTTTTTTCAATAACGCGATTTTCTTTCTTAATTATTAAACTTCTTTTTTTTAATGGTACACCCTGTATACGAAATTATCAGAGCACGAGTTCAAATAAAATTTGATCTCTGACATAATAAAAAAAATAAAAAAACTTGCATGTCTCTTCCTCTTCATCCTCCTCCTCCTCTTCTTCTGAAGAAGAGTCGCTATCGCTGTCTGTGCTCTCGGAATTTGCTGAGAGAGAGCACTGATCGTAATCTTCAGGTTCGGAATAGACCTCCGCACCAGGAAAGATATATCTACCTGGCGCCAATTGGTAATAAGAATTTTCTGTAATGTTAATAGATTGTAATTAATATTTGTAATTTTCATTTATTCTCTCTCTCTCTCTCTCAAAAGTATTATTTGAAATATCTATAGAAGAGAATAATATATACCTGGTAACCTGATAGCGAGGCTCTCTCGAGTTTTTGGTTGCCAACAATGTCTTTCTAAACTTCTGTTCTTCAACTCGGCGATATCAAATTTCTCCTCCGTACTATCGACACTATTACAACTGTCACCTATACCAGAATCCAACATGGAATCTACCGACGCTTGCCTCAGCTTCGGTATCGTTTTGTCCGATTCGACAGCATCTATCGTTACAATATTGTCATATTTGTTTGATTTTCCACAATTGTCTAGCAAATTATACGATAAAGTATTTTCGCTTATGACAGCTTCTGAAGAAAGGGACAGTGATACTGGCACCACCTGACATTCTTTCAAATTTTTTTTAGACGCAACGTGAAATCTATTCTCCAACGAAGTCATTGCACATTCGACATTTACTTTTGCGGGTGATATGGAACTCTTCGATTCGCACGTGCTACCAAAATTCATCCTTTTGGAATTGTTCTCTATACTAGTATCACCTGATCGTCTCTTTGGACTCTCTCCGAAAAGATTGAAGCTTTCCTCTGTACTTTTGGTATGTTGACCAGTGTGGAAGGATGATATACAGTCATTAATATTTTCCGCATGGTGCGACGTTGTATTTGTTGTCGTCAGCAGATTGTTTTGATTTTCAATCGAAGGTACGTTTTGAGATTTAAAATCAACTTCTATGCTATCGCGTGATACTTCGGTGTTGCTCGCCGTATCTTGATTCTGTTCCCACATATCGGGCAAATAGCGCAACGACAGAAGTTGTGAAGCCTCCTTCAAGATTTTGTCGTACCAACAGACCTCTTTATAAGTGTCACCCAATCTGCCATAACACAACATAACAATAGATCGAGATCTTAATTGTGACAATTAAAATTAATTGTAAATAACATTAAAAGGACTCTGCACTAATCTTATGTGAAATAGATTTCGGTTAAATTAGCTGGTTTTTTTTATATGTTGTAGTTTATAACCTGCTGAACAAAAGATGCAATAGCCTCAAAGCTATGTTGTTTGACTGGCTGTAACTCAGTAACTAATAATGGATAGGTACTGAGTTACAGCCAGTCAAACAACTCGCAGAATCTTGAGTTTTTCGTGTTTGACTGGCTGTAAATCAGTAGGTAAATGTCTATTATTTAGCTTTGAGCCAATTACATTTTTTGTTCAGCGGGTCATAAACTATGGACAATTATTGAGTTACAGTCAAACAGTTCGCAAAACCCGAGTTTTTCATGTTTGACTGATTGTAAATCAGTAACCGTCTTTTATTTAGCTTACATAAAATTAGTGCGGGATACTTATAATATAATTTTACACAAAATTCTTTCACATATGATTTTTACTTACAAATGGCATATTTGATTTATAATAATGTCACCGTCGCCTAGTAGCTCAATGTCGAACTTGAGATGTGGCAATGGTTCCCGGTTAATGAGAATTTGTGGTACGTGCGGCGGAATGGACGAAGGAATTAGAGCTACCGGCCGAACTTTCAAGGACGAGCCGATAACAATTAGAAGATCACAATCGTCCTTGTCTTTGGCCATCGCGTCGTGAAAGGCGTCCGGAAGTCCTTCGCCGAAGAAAACGATATCCGGCTTCATTATACCTTGCGATACCAAGTCTGAAAGTTTTAAGCACGAGATTAGAAATTAATTTGATTAAATAGTATAAATTACTTCTTTGCTTTTTTACTTAATAAATAATTTTTTTCAACGAAAAAAATGGCGTTTTTTTTTTGCTCAATCGTAACACACAATATACACTATCAAATTGGAGGAAAACGGTAAACAACAAACCGTTGTTCTAAATAGCCACGAAACACGGCACTCACATAAGTAAGTGCAATCTTATAAGTTTACCTTTATGTGCTTATTAACAAGCGAAGCTTTATTCGCAGTTACGATTGATGTACCGACTTATGTGTTGGATCAGTAACTTCATTTAGTTTCGAGACGCAGAAGAAGAGTAGATAAGTTTCTCTCATTGGCCATCGACTCGCGAACATTATAGTAAAGGCTTAAATAACGGAAAACTATCACTAAAGATAGCTAATTCTCCATATCATATTGAAATTGATTAAGCCGTTACGAAAGACTGCAAATAAATAACTATCAGCAAGAATTATATGAAAAGAAATTTCTTTATTTACCTCTGTAATTCTCGCTGCAATTGATTTCGGATAGAGAGGGCAATGCGTTCACACGGCATTTCGGGCATGTAGGTATCCTTTGTGCGAAGATATCCTCCCTAATATCATCCGCTTTCACTTGGTATTTACATCTTGTACACGATGCGGTGGCAAAGGAGCCTTTAATACAAAATATTAAATAGAATTTAATAGAAAATATTTAATACATTAGATAGAAAATAAACAATTATAAATCTACTTAAAATTCATCATGATAAAAATAATGTTCCATCATCTATTTTTATTTTCATTCAAGATTATCTCTATTTTCATTTTAGAATCTTGGAAAAAAGATTTTCCAAATTTTTATGATCAGTATTGTGCTTTGATGATTTTAAAATTAGCTAGATAAAGATAATATGAAAATATGTAAATTCATCTTAGATAAGATGATTTTGTCTTAAACATATCTAGATAAAAGCTAAAATTATATGGCGATTCATCTAGATAACTTCCAGATAATATTATTTTTAAGATCGCTTTATGTAAACACAGTTATAAAAAAATGTAAATTATAAAAGGCATATAAAAATATATTCATATATGTATACTTTTATTTATAAGTTTTTATCGCTTACTGCGTAAGTTCTACTACTAAGTATTTTTATGTGCTATGCTTGAACTCTAAACCAAATTATCTGAACATTATTCTAGGTAATTTAGTAAAGATAACACTTTTTTCATCTAAGATGCAGATATAGATAATACATATTTTTATTATATTTATAAAGATAAGATGACGCCAAAATTTCATCTAGATGATCCTCTATATAATTTTATTTAAATAGCAGCAAATACTGCTTATGATATTAAAATCTATCTCAATTATAAAGCATATTCATTAATTAAAATTGATAAAAATCTAAATTTATATAAAAATTAATATGCACAAAGGAAAAGATTTGTGTAAAATATCACTCAAATACTCTTTATACGATAAACAAGTAATACCTACCATGGCATTCAATCACATTTTTAATACCCGCTACTTGTTCCAAAGTGTCAATATTTTGCGAATAGTTCCTCAAGAGCTTCTTCTGCTTGTCTAACATTTTGATGAACCTATGACATGGACTAGGTTTAAATTGTCCTGGATATATTTCGCACGCAAATTTGTAAAACGGCCTGGGATCTTGGCTAAAATAATTGATGTCAAACATGGCCTAAAAAAATTAATCAAAAAATTAAAAATTATATATATATATATATTTATACAGGGTGTTCCGTAAGTTCAGGTAAATCGCTCGGGAGATGAATGGGGAACCAAAAACAAGAAAGAAAGTCGATACAAACATAGGTCCGAAAATGCGTTGTTTTCGAGTTATCGCCATTTTTATGTTAAAATTTGAAATTGCTTTGCTTTTGAATTTTTTTGTCAAAATTGAAACATGAGATGAGTTTTAAAACATATCTAAAGTCAAATAAAAGTTGCAGGCTGCTTTAGCGCTACCCAGGATGTACCACGTGGAGGTACAGCCTGCTTAGCATCCCTTGGCAGAGATCAGGACCCCACAGTTCGTCACTCCTGTGGTATTTAGTGACTCATCCAAACCCTCTCTGCCGTGTGTGTGTGTGTGTGTGTGTGTGTCTGCAACTTTTATTTGACTTTAGTTATGTTTTGAAACTCATAAAAACCATCTCATGTTTCAATTTTGACAAAAAAATTCGAAAGCAAAGCAATTTCAAATTTTAACATAAAAATGGTGATAACTCGAAAACAACGCATTTTCGGACCTATGTTTATATCAACTTTCTTTCTTGTTTTTGGTTCCCCATTCATCTCCCGAGCGATTTACCTCGACTTACGGAACACGCTGTATATTATATACATTATAAATACCAGGTGTCCCATTTTAAAGGACCCACTCAAATATCTCATTGTCAGAAACACTGCGTTAAATCGAAAAATGTTTCCTACAAAAGTTGTAGGGTTTCGAGGGGGACATAACATAGTAATATTCATTTGACCTTGGGCGGCGTCTCCAAGGTTAGTGAAGGTTAACCTTAAGTGAAGGTGAGAATGAATTTTGAAGAAAATAAAAAAATGCAGATAAAAGTTGTTCAAATTAATTAGTAGAAAAAGATGTTATAATAAAAAATATGGGTTTCCATTTAAAAAATTTATTCTCACCTTTACTTGACCTTGGAGACGCCGCCCAAGGTCATATGAATATTACTATGTTATGCCCCCCTCGAAATCCTACAACTTTTGTAGGAAACATTTATTGATTTAACGCAGTGTTTCTGAGATATTTGAGTGGGTCCTTTAAAATGGGACACCCGGTATATATTATATACATTATACATATATATTATATATATTTATATATTTTATGTATTATATATATTTATATATATTAATAAAAAATTATTAAAAATATATACAATTATAATTATATATATTATTAATATAATTATAATTATATATATATTTTTAACTATGAGATATAATCTCTTGATACATTTATAATATATTAATACATATTAATTATAGTTGCTTGCAATTCAAACAGAGATTTTTTAGTACCTGTGGATCTGGTAAGTCTGGAAAATCCTGCGCTAGTCTCGAATAAATACCATCTTTGCTTCTAAAATCAGGAATACCACAACTGACGCTAACACCTGCACCAGTCAGGACTATAATTTTCTTGCTATTGCGAATTAATCGTACCGCATCCAACACGGTATTTATATGTCTAAGTTTTTGCCGTCTCGGAGGTTCTGACATCATATTAATTATAATCTAAAATTCGTACAATTCATATCATTATATTTTTATTTAACTTATTTTTTTTATTTTAACTTATTTTTAAAATTTTAAATTATCTTATAAAATTTAAAAAATTATATTCCATACCTTCCATAATGTGAGATCGTCAACTTGCTCAGGAATCATTGTAGAATCCATGAGAAGATGATGTAAGAGATCCCTTGGATCTGCACCTGTCAACATCTGCTTCTGAATCCATGAAGAGGCGTTTCTCCATTGATGATTGACTTCTGCATCTCCAGAAAGATCAGAGAGACCCGATAAATCTGATAAATTTGAGACAGTGGAGGACATCTCGTCTTTCTCGTCTGTAGTATCAATTCTGAAATATTACATACATTAAGCAATGTAATTAAAAAAAACTAATTACTAAATAAGTCATATACAAATACTAAATATGTATGTGTGACTTACATGCAACTAGCACCATTACTAGCGGAATCAATTCTAGACAATGGTGATGTTAGATTTGTAATTGCAGGAGATATAACTGTAGATTTGGACTCGTCGCTCAGTTCATTAAATCCACTGTCTGCACCAAGTATTTCTGCAAAATATAAAATTATATTTAACAGCTAACATTATAGTACTTGTAACTTTTACATTAACACACTGTATAAATAATAAATTTAAAATATATGTTATCGATTTAAAGCAATTTATTCATAATCTTTTCTTCTATTATATTCTATTATTCTTCTATTAAATTTGTAATTTATATTTCTCATGTAACTAATTTTTATATACAACTTATTTAATTTGATATTAAAAAATGTAAAAAATAAAAAAAAATTTAAATTATATTTCTTATACAATTATATAATAATAATAATAAAATACAATTGTGTGCAAATAAAATAATAAAATAAAATTATGTAAATAAAAAACGTGCAATTTAAAAAATTAATTTCTTAATATTAATTATTTCGCGCCAAAAGTAATATTTAAACAAACATTAAAGGAAACATTGCACAATATATATAAAATTTGTTCCTCCTTCGAAAAGCTTCTAGATTGAAATATGAAATTTATTTCATGCGGAAAAAAAGCTATAAAAATATGAAATAAACTAATTAATGAGAAAATAAAAGCGATGAGAAAGAGAAAAGAAACAGAGTACAGAAGGTGCAGCTAAAACGAACAAACGTCAACCATGGGATGCCATCTATGAATGTCTTCTGTTAATGAGGACGCGATGATCGGTTCCGAAATACGACGATATCGATTGGTCTTGACATTCTAAGGGAGTAAAAAATATTTAATTTTGAATTAAAAAAAAAGAGAAAAAATCTCTCACGAGATCGGCCGGGAAACACATGTATACGTCAAAACGTAAGTCGTCGCGAGAGGAAAAATCGGCTGCGAATTTGCGACGCAATTAGTCGCGAACTGTCATGGCGGCCGAATGACGCGAACGAAGGTCCTCGAACGCGATGGCGAGGCCGAAAAGCGTTCGACGGCCGCCATCTTGCGTCTTTCGGCAACCGCGAAATTTTCACGATAATCGCACGCGCGCGATCGCGATCGCGTCTTATCCATCGGATTTTTTGGTTGTGATACCTTCGAGTTCGTCGTGCGGGCTATCGCGCAGGGTCTCGCTGAGCCGCGGTTCCTCCGAAGCCGCGCCGACGTTCTCGCGATCATCGCCATCGATCTTACGACGTTTCACTGGGGACGAATATTCCAGCAGCTCCGAACTCGACGCCATTTTCGACGGCAATGATGCAGAGAACGTCACGTACCCTGCTAATCGTACACGCCGCCAGAGGGCGCTCTGATTTTCCTTCATGTCAGCACCGCCAGAGGTCGCTACGATCTTCCTTTATATAAAGGTGCCTTTTCATGCTGACGCTCGACGCTCATTTTTAGCGTCAAAAGACGTCACGTGACCAAAAATAAAGATACCAATTCATCAATTTTGGTCACGTGACGTCTTTTGACGCTAAAAATGAGCGTCGAGCGTCAGCATGAAAAGGCACCTTAATAAAAGAAAGATAAAAGTAAAAAGTATCGGCTTTGTTTATATTTCGTGTAATAAGAGAAAAAGTGAGACAGAAATAATGACATGAGAATTAAAAAAACAATTTTTATTTTCTTAACAATACACAGGGATAAGTACTGTTTGAATGAAATTAAGTATTTAATTATTTATTTAGCAAGCTTCAATTTTTTTATTTTATATCGTTATTATTTCTTTTATAACAGTTTATAAATCTTCATATATAAAAAAAATGGTAAAGAAATAAAAATCTCTAATAAATTAATTATCATTATCACAACTAATAAATGTGTATCAAAATATATTTTTAAAAAGCGATAAAAACAATCTTACATTACAATTACCAATTTAGATATTATAATTAAAATTTTAATTACATATACTCTATTTAAATATTTTGATATCAAAGTGTTAATCTTTTCTGTTATATAATTATTATAAAGCAAAATTTTCTCAGTTTGTATGAATATTGTAAAATATCAATGTAAAATGATAATAATACTTTAATTAGTGATAATACTTTAAGTAGTAATAAATACTAGCAGTTGATGACACTTTAAAGAAACTCTTAATATTTTATATATATAATTAATCAACTTTTTTAATACTATATATATTATAGTATTAAAAAAGTCGATTAATTCTTTTACATTATAGGAATGCATCATTTGCTTGCTCAATCACACAATTAATTCGAAATTTCACAGCAGTTATGTAAAAGTTATATACATAATATTGAAAAAAAAGAATATTCACAATATTTAGTGTTATTCTAGCCCGATATCACTATATATGAACTTCTTTGACTAGATGACAAAGTACTTAATGCAATGCGAGTAATGATATTCATGATTTAAGATTGATGCATAACGTGTTGTACTCTTTGTCGCTGGCCACCAATATAAATCACCTGTCTCGGCTCGTCCGGATGAATGAGTTCGTCCGTATGTTTCCATCGCCATTTCTTTTCACTCTCTTTGACACGTTTGTGATCGATGTAACTGATAACGCAGCTCGATGGTATCCATATGATGGTGGTGATGATTATTACAGCACTTACTATATTATCTTTTAGAAAACGCATAACTTTATTGATATTTATATCCTCAATAATGTCCCAAAATCGCTCCACTACATCTTGAATTGTTTTTTCACACATGGCCTAAACAAAAGTATGATATATTAGAATCAACAAAAGCTCTTATATTAAAGTAAAGTGATGTAATATCGTTTTACCTGATTGCAAAAACCTTGAATGCATGGTGTCCCATCAGGTAAAATGTCTGTTGACTCTACCGCAAAACATGATTCGTTCAAACTCAATCTACAGCATCTTTTACATGCGTCAGCAACTGTCAATCAAATTTGACGTAATGTTAATAATAATAATATTAATAATAATATATATCTTCCAACACACACACAAGTACACAGATACAATTATCAGAGTATTAGTTATATAATATATTATTTATATGTATTATATTTGTAATATATTAATTATGTAACCATTTTTAAACTTTTGCAACTTTTTGGAGCTTCTTATCAGTTATAAATATTTTTGTAAAATAATATATCAAGTTTTCTTCAATTCTGACCAAAACGATTGTAAGCATTGAAATACAGAATCAAAAGATCAAAAAATAGCAATTAGTTACATATTATTGCACATAGTAAGTTGCCGGTAAATAAATTGTAAATTTGTAGAACTAAATTACAAGATATAAATTCTAGTTTTTTCTTGCGAGATGACAAAATGATACAAGTATACATAAATGTGATAAAACTCTTCTATCATTTATCGTTCCTACTGACATGCAGAAATTAAGATAAAATACATACTTGTGTCGCACATGCAACTTTGTAAATTTTGCGTCTCGCAATACGGCACACATTTGCCTCCGCGACATTGACCACGTTCAAGACAATTAGTACCATCCTTCATGGCCGGAGATCTTGGACATTCGCTGGATGCTCCGGTGCAACGTGATTCTTATTCGCAAGTGGCGTATTGTGCATCGCGGCATTTCACGCCTGCAGTCATATATATGCAAGTCTGACAGCATGGGGAATTTTTGTCACTGTTGAAGGAAATAAATGAACATTTAGCATTGAGGAATATAAATTAGCTTAAGGATTCTCATTGGAAAATCATAGAAGAAATAGAAAAAATATGTTAGATATATATAATTCTATGCATTACCTACAAACCGCTCCTTGACTAGTTCGAAGTTTGCAATTTTTGTCACAACACTGATCATTGTCTTCTGTTCTCAGAAGACCTGCGTCGCATTCCTCGTCGCCTTCGACTCTCAAATTACCGCAGAACGATTCTTCCGGCTCTGAGAAACAGCGCCCAGATTTGGCTAGCAAGACCTTCCTGATAGATCGTAAGCTGCATGGCGAAAATCTCTGTGTATGAAAAAAAAAACTTATAAAAGTGTATACATATATACATACATACAAAGCTATAGCATAAAAATACTATATTAATATTTCATTCAAAAAACATGCATCGGAACTCAATTTATCACATTGTGATAGAAATTCAAGTTTATGAATAGAACATATATACTTCACCTTGTTATTTACATCATAGCCGCTAACACTATAAGTATACATCAAATAAGATCCACCTTGACTTGCACTTGGGCTGCAATCCTATAATCAATGTCAAAAATTTAAATTCTAATCTTGCAAAAAAACAGAACAAAAATAAAATAATAAAAGATTTGTTGCAGGATAAAGTAAATGTTGACACAAGCATATATTTAAACAATTAATGAACAAAGAAGTTTAATATATTTTAGCACCAACATCTTTACTTTTATTTTTACAATTTTATTATTACAATATTATATTTTTTAATTTTTAATATTATTTGCTGTTTGAATTGTGTTAAACATTAGTTCCATATCTCAGGAATTGTGAATATATACAATAATATCTGAACTATAATTTACCGAAACATCCGGATCATGTTCAGAACCCCAATTATGACGGAATTCATGTGCCGTAACCAAATCAGCTTCTCTTGTAATTACTCTTTGTCCATAATAATTTCTGCTGGAGCTTAGGCCTGAGTTCAGATATAATGTATATCCATTTTTAAAATATTCTGTAACAGAATAAATTTTATTAATTAAATCTGATAATTTATGTTGTATTGTAAAAAAGATGTAATAAACATTGCACCGTTTCGTCATTATACAATATTTGATCAATATTAATTCAGTATATGTTTCTTTAATATAGACTAAATACCTGGTGTACATATACCACCCACTGAATTTCTACGAGGAGATCCTACATAAGCCAATCCAAGAATACCACCTTCAAACTTAAGGTCAGTAAACAGGTGAGCCAAACAAAAATCCTTATGGCTATATTCTCGACTGAACACCTGCATTAATGCATTATGTAATGAGAAACAATATTTAATTTTAACAATAAGGGATATTTTTATTTTATATATATATATATACATATATATATATATATATATATATATATATATATATATATATATATATATATATAATAACCTCGAGCAATGTACGGACGTCCCATTTCTCGCGAATCATATTATAATGTGTTTCGCCACCTCTCACTCGTGTCGGTTCACTATGAACGACGATCTTTTTAATAACAAAACCCATTCCTTTGAAACCATCTTCCTCTTTATGTTCATGCCATAAAGTGTCATTGTAGATCTTATGTACTCTATCAATCAAACTTATCTGCAACAAATTAATATTATTACAATTGCAAATCAATGTACATAGACAATTGTATACTATCAAGCTCATATATACCAGATAATTAATTGTAGTTTTTGTACTGCTGGCACCCATTTCTTGGTAAAATCGGTAATCTGCAACTAGTAATAATGGGCATCTTGTTTTTGTTGGTGCAAATTCGTAGGTTTCCGTTTGCCTTTTCACTCTGCTACTGCTGTTATCCTTTTTTTATATCATCTTCAGAATCGTCCTCGTCATCCAGTGTATAATCTATAACAGAAAGTGTACATAATATTAATGTAGAAATAGAATGTAGAAATAATTTTATGAAACACAAAAGAAATTATGTACTATTTATATTGCAGTAAAACCATACTTAAATTTTCTTTGACGTAACCACAGGTCTTTGGAGCTCCATGTGTATGGCCTTCCCCATCTTTGTAATGTTCCCAACTAAGTTTAACATCAGATGATTTATAAATGATCATTGTTTCATTGTCTAAATGAGGAAGATGTCTCCAAGATGGCTAAAATACATTCAAGGTTGAAGTTAACTTCTAATTGACAATCCGACAATCCATGTTAAATGTAAATAAAAATAGCCAAAAATAAGATATAATTTACAATGCAACGATATATTGTACTTTCTCATTTTTAATATTACTTAAATTATATATTAGTGCATTTTAATTTTATCTAATTCATTATGTTTCATTATGTTGCTTAAATTATTAGCTACTACTGTACAAATTTCATTCAATGTATATACTCACTTCAATATGATAGGTTTCATCCAAAGTTGTTATAATACCTGTTAGAATGCCATTATTAATATGCATTTGAGCATGAGACTCAATTTCTCCAAACACTCGTCCATGGTAAAAATCATCATGATCTACGAGACAAAATTTAAAAAATACAATGACTTGAATTCCATTAATTTTTTTAAATATATATTGTCATACCTAGGTGTATAGTTTTCTCTTTTCCATCTGCATTAACCTCATATGCCTTAAAATTAGAATATATAACTTCTCTTCTGGGTGTTAAAATTAATCTAAAATGACTGTAAAAGAAAAGAAATATTATTAATTGATATAAAATATTATTAAAAATCTCACAGAATGATTTTTTATATTAAATATAAAAGTAATCAAATATGTCTTACCGCCCATGTGAATAAAACCCTACTTCACTTATTTTATTGTATGGATAACTATGGTGAACACCTCGTTTTACGATCTTATGTTGGAAATGACTACTGTGAATTGTTTCATAGTATTTCAAGTTTCTATAAAGTCCATCTGTTGATATAAAATAAATGCAAATTAGATGAAGAAATATTTGACATTATACAAGATTTACAATAACAATAGAAAACAATGCAAAATTTCTCATTTGAATGTAAGATTAAATGATCTTAGTAGAAAATATATCGAGTAAAATAATTATTTATTAAGCTTGCCAATATTAAATATCTTACTAACAATAAGCATGAAAAATCTATGTTGAAATTCTTTTTGGCAATCTAAAACGAAAAAAGTATTATTGTATATTTCTATTAATTCATTAAAAATTTTATTTTTTCTTCATTTATTTGTAAATATCTCTAACAAATTGTTTCTCAATTTTAAAACGAAAAATTTTGCAATTTATCTTTTACATGTTAATTGCAAATCAATTTGACATATTAATTATATAAAATAACAGTTATATGAATTGAAACCTGTAACTTACGAATATTCTGAAGAGTAATAAAAATACAATAGACAAGTAAAGCATTTGGTTTATCCATTGTTGATGGAAGAATTAACAATATATACTTTGTTTTTATATACCCTCATATACATGGGTTATAATCAATAAGACATCTTAAGATATCTTTTTCTTGCACGGATTATAGCAATTTTGTGCACTTTTGACACAATTCATCCAGAAGAAAGAATTTATGATAAATGACATAATAAAAGGGCGGGTAAAAAGAACGAAATAAGATTATTGACAATTTCGCACGTAAACATCATCCCTTTTTCTTCTATTCACGATGACAATTCAATTACTTGTTCATGCAGTCTGAAGTTTTCGACCAATCGATGCATTGAAAAATCGAGTTGACGGAACGGAGCCAATGAGATTGCTGATTGCAAACTCTTCTTAAGGTTCAGCATTTAATGTTGGGCGCGTATCTAGATAATCGTATATTTCATGGTCTTTTTCACGCATGCGCGGAAAACGCGCGTAACCTCAGGGTGCCGTCACATGGGGCGTAACTTGCGTAAGCGTAACCAGCGGATCGCCAATCACCGAGTTATTCCGATAGAGCCCTTCGTCGAGCTCTATCGGAATAACTCGGTGATTGGCGATCCGCTGGTTACGCTTACGCAAGTTACGCCCCATGTGACGGCACCCTAACTTCACGGTTATTTCCCTAGAAAATTATCAAATATCGTTTTTTGCTTTTATGTATAAAACGACGATCTAACAAACGTTCTAATTAGCATATTCGTGACCAACAAACGATTCCGCATCGATTAAGCCTCTGCAAAACTTAAATAATCTAAATTAAAAGCCGAGGGCTAACTTCACGGTTATTTCCCTAGAAAATTATCAAATATCGTTTTTTGTTTTTATTTAAGAAACGACGATCTAACAAACGTTTTAATTAGCATATTCGTGACCAACAAACGATTCCGCATCGATTCAGCCTCTGCAAAACTGAAATAGGATCAAAATAAAAAACCGGGGGCTAACTTTACGGTCAATTTTATTTTTTATTTTGCAGCGTGAGGCTAATCTAACAAACGTTTTAATTAATCTAACAATCACCTACAAACGACTTACAAACGATTAAAAAAAAAAAAACAAAAAGTCAAAATTAGGGGGCCAAGTTCACGGAGCTGCCGTATTTGCATCTTAAGACATTACTTAAGACGGTCTTGAAATAAGAACGGACTATGAATATCGGCCATAGTATCTCTAGGCACCCCTTCCGGCGAGGTGGGTGCGGGAGGGGGGGCCGAAGGCCCCCCTTGCACCCCCAACGTGTGTGTTTGTGTGTGTGAATAGAGCATGTGTCGCGCATTTTCGTGTCCAATTGCACGGTGTGCAAACGAACGGTGCGCAAAAGAACTGTGCGCAAAAGAACTGTGGGCAAAAGAACTGTGCGCAACTTTATGTGTCTAATAGCACGGTGTGCAATTGTACTGTGCGCAAATAAAGGCTTCTCAAAGCAGCCCATGTAACTTTTCTTTAGAGTGAAAACGTGAAAAGTGAAAAATTTTGCTCTGTTCCGCCAATCACGCATTGGTTTCCATAGTGAAATTGTTCACTTTTTACGTTTTCGCTCTAAAGAAAAGTTACATGATCGACCCCCTGGGGCTCGATTCTTGAATTTATTCGCAAGAGAAACGTATGCGCAAATTCGGCTCTTACAGAAAAGTTGCAAGTTGATTGGCTAAAAGCCATGCGATAGCCAATCAACTTGCAACTTTTCTGTAAGAGCCGAATTTGCGCATACGTTTCTCTTGCGAATGAATTCAAGAATCGAGTCCCTGGTCTTGGATTTCGATATAAGTTAGCACTAGCAGTCCATATTTATATAGTCAAAGATTGCACCAGTGTGCACTAGTGCACCAGTGCAGCTAAAAAGAACAAACCTATTGCACTAGTTTATCAGTGCAGCTAAAAAGAACAAACCTCTCGTTGGATATCCCGGTGGTGACGTCACGTCGAGACGGCTTATTTCTCGTATTCCCCCACTACTTCACTTGTCCCTGCTGCCCAGCTGTCGTGAGTGACTGTTTGGCAGCAGTCAGCGAAAATTTCCTCGAAAGGCTGCGAAAGGCTAAATCGCAACTCGTGAAGGTCTCGCTGTAGATAGAGACAGAGGGACTCTTCGTTGTAAATAAAAAAAATTTAAAAAAGGAAGAAAAAAATCACTTCACACTCGACAAGTACTACTACTACCACCACCACCACCACCACTATACTACTACTGCTACTACTACACTACTACACTACTACCATCGCACACGCTGCTCGAATATCGAAACCGATTCGGAAATCGTAGAAGCCCGGAGTATATAACAATCCTCATCGTCATCGTTGCCATTTTACTAGTCGGGGGGTGGGATCGGATTCGTTTTCGTAATAGTTTATTTGCGCGGAAGTAAGGCGACCTTCACAGGCGCGACAAAAGGCAAAGGACGACACAACAATTCAAGAGAGGATCTCTCTCTATCTCTCTCTTCCTCTTTTTTTCTCTCCGCTTCCGCCCTTTGTGCACGTGCGTGTGTTTGTTACCTTCAATCTCCCTGTCTTCTTCGTCCTCGACGTTCTCACGAATTCAGGTTTTTCGTGAAGAAGAAGATAACCCTCATCGTGAATGCGTGCTGGAGAGAGAGAGAGAGAAAGTGCGACGTTACGTTTCTTCTGCAAGTCTATCTTGATGATAGACAACCTAATATAGAACCAAATATAGAAGAAGAAAGAGACTAGCTTCATCGTCAACGTTTGTCTTCCTCCTCGTCCTTTTCTTCATCATCAACATCATCGTCATCATCAGTATCATCATCACCGTCATCAGTTGATTCACACGAGCACATTACACCTACGGACTATATAAAAGGAGTAAGAAAGAGCCTCTCTCGTTCGATCATCATCCATCATTGTCATCGTTCGGACACAAAGTTAACCGGGAAGCCGGTTCGTAAGGGATGTCCACCCCTGCAAGGAGGAGATTAATGAGGGATTTCAAGAGGTACTTGAATTTTGCGAATTTTAATGCATTGTAATCTTTCAGGATGAAGCTATTGTGTTAAGTGCAACAACTTAAAAATTCCAGCGTAGAAGTTCTCAAACCATCAGTTGCTACTTATTATTAGAAACGTGCTTTCGCGCCTCATCATCTTCCTTCTCCTCTACCCTGACATTTTTTTTTCATTATCTACAATAAACAAACCTTTCTCATCGTGGTCCTACCTTAAGGTTCAATCGTAGAGTTGATCATTTGTAGAATGTTTCCTACGATATTATTTATTTAAATTTAAATAATGATTCTCATATTTATTCATTCTTGTAATATTAGATGAGACATTTTTGGATCGTAACAAGTATGATACTAAGGGCCAATTTCATCAACGTCGATTAACTTTAATCTTCGGTTAAATATCTATATCTTTGTCTATTTTCAGATACGTTCTTAAAAAGTGACAAAGTTATAATTTAACTGGAGGTTAAAGTTAATCGACGTTGGTGAAATTGGCCCTTAGACTTATAAATATTTAAACCTTATCTTTTATAAAATTTGATGAAAGCAAATTGTAATAAAAGTAGTGAGAATTTTTTCCCCATTTTTATAAGTATATTAGGTAATTGAAAAAAATTGTTTCTTGCATAATCTATCAAATTTTATAATGAAGACAATAAAATAACAATAAATTATTATGAATAATAAATATATATATAATATATACACATATATTAATATTATATATATGAAAATGTGTTGTCAAAAATTAAAAAAAAATTTTTTTTCAAAGATTACAGGAGGATCCTCCAACTGGAGTATCAGGTGCTCCAACAGACAATAATATTATGATATGGAATGCAGTTATATTTGGGTAAGATAAATGCAATTTTTACTGCAATTTGTTGTTTGATAAAATTTCTATTCTATTTTTTTTTACAAGTAAAAAAAAATATTTTGAATGAGAAATATGTATCTTAGAAAGAGAAAAATTATTTGTTCTTTATTTTATAAAATATGTATTAATTAGAGATATAAGATTTGATTTAGGTTTTCAGATAAGATTTGACATTTTGTTTACTTCTCTGTTTCAAGACCACATGACACTCCGTTTGAAGATGGTACATTTAAACTTACAATAGAATTTACGGAAGAATATCCAAACAAACCACCTACAGTGAGATTTGTTAGTAAGATGTTTCATCCTAATGTATATGCGGATGGTGGAATTTGTCTCGATATACTTCAAAATCGTTGGAGCCCTACTTATGATGTCTCGGCCATCTTGACCTCTATACAGGTATGTCACCTTTCTTTTTTTTACTGTAAAATGTTTCAATATTCTTATTTTTTGTAGCATTTTTTAAGTAATCAGAGTAAAGAAACTCAACTTTATAAATCCAGTAGCATTTAATAAAATTATATTTTATAAATATAATATACAAGATACACTAGGAAACATAATACAATAAAAAAGGAAGTAATTGTTTGTGCAAAAATAAATCTAAATTAGCTTTATCTTGATACTTGACATGTTTTAGTAACTTGTATTATTTCTTTGTTTTAAAGCAATTTTTAAAAAATATATAATAAATGTATATTTATATTTATACAAGATCATTAGCAATTGCTTAAGCTTAAATAAGTGTAAATATGTTATCAATTTTTCAAAAATTTTCAAATTTTAAAGTCAATTTTCTCGTGTAAAAAAATTTTATTTTACTTTTGATTAATTTTTGCAAGGCTAATTTTCTTTTTAATTATGCTACCTAATTCATTCTGTATATCGCACAGAATGATAATGTTTTTTAAACATTTTTCTATATAAGGTAATGGTTTTTCTTTTTTTTTTCATATACATAGCATTATATAAATCTTTTATTGTTTTACTACAACAAATGGGGAGATATATCGTATATTAAAATTATATTAAAATCAAAAGACATTAAAGTATGCAATCAGAAGCATTAATGCTGTTTAGTGCACTAATATTTATAAAGAGATTTTATGATTTTACTTTTTCATTTTTTTATAAAATAAAATAGTTGATTTATGCTTCTTTATATTGATTTGATATTTGATTATTATATAATGTATACTATATTGATATATCTATGTAAACAAAAAGATATGTGTCTCTTCTTAATTACAGAATTTTACTATTGAGTGTAACCATATTAAATGTACTATACATAATTAATGTTTTTGATTGTACTGTTTAATATTAAGTATGTTATGAGATATACAATCAAAACTATAACTTGATATTATTTCATCACAACTTAGTGTTTACAATTAGTAGTAATACATTCCGATGTATATTAATTATGCGAGTCATAAACGTATTTTGCATTGTTTTAATTAAATATACACAACATAGCAAAATTAAACATAATAATTTTATTTTCTAAATCTCATATTAAATTAAACTTAAAATTAATAAGGCTCTCAAGAATAAAACAATTCACAAAATGGTAGGCTAGAATGAGCCAACGCAGTTGTTAAGGCGTCAGATATATAATTATTAAAGTCAAATTACAAAGATCTTCATATAAATAAAAATAATATATAAAAAGCGTACGTTTCGACCTGTATTTAGGTCATCTTCAGCGCAACAATATTGGAAAAAGCATTATTGAAAAACTTAATTAATAATGTTAATATATAAGAATGCATCCTATATCGAATTCGCTATGAAACCGCAGAGTAAAACCTTAAGTGCTGAGAATACGTGTCTCAGTCTTTATAATGTTAATATATAAGAATAAAACGCATCCTATATCGAATTCGCTATGAAACCGCAGAGTAAAAACTTGCTGAGAATCCGTGTCTCAGTCTTTATATGAAAACGGTCATCTATTTCTCGCCTGCACATCTTTTCACTCAACGATTGAAAAGCCGGAGAGCGAAAGAGTTATATGTTGACCAGTATACATATAACGTGCTGCGACGAAACACGACTCGTAATTCAGTAAGTCCAACAATAACGATTGCGGCATAAATTTGACAATCTTCTTAAAACACTAATGTAAGAATGGAGATCTTTGTAATTTGACTTTAATAATTACATATCTGACGCCTTAACAACTGCGTTGGCTCATTCTAGCCTACCATTTTGTGAATTCTCATATTTAATGTTTTTGTATTTATATTTTAAAATATATGCCATATTCTCTTCTCTTCTATTTTTATTAGATGCAATCTTATTTTCTTTCAAAAACTTTTATTCATATTTATTGAAACTCGTAAGACTTTTTTGTTCCTAATTATACATGATAAAAATATCTATAAAGGGCTCATTCGTTTTATCTTAACAGCGGTTGCAATTCAGCAAAGTCACATGATTTCAGTTTACGAAAAATTATTTGTGTATATATAACACTTGCATAAAATTTCACATGGTATACATATCCCAGGTATAAGCAAGCGTATATCATTTGAGGTGCATCAAATGAGGTGCATTTGTGCTACCTGGTATAATAAACTTGTATTATTTTATATAATCGCTCAATGTATATTTTTTATATTTTTTTATATTTTTTCGTATCAATTGACGAGAAAAAGAAGAAGAAGAAGAAGAACAAGAAAAGCATAGAACAAAGATTGTCATGTTAGATTTATTTATATCACGCACTTTGTCAAAATAACTAAAATCTAAAATTATTTTATGAAATTTAACAAGGTACGACTTATGTGATTGCAGTCGCTGTTAAGTGACCCGAACCCGAATTCACCTGCCAACTCAATGGCAGCACAACTGTACAAAGAGAACCGACGCGAGTACGAGAAGCGAGTGAAGGCTTGCGTGGAACAGAGTTTTGTGGATTAGTTATGGACATTAACGTAATGCTGCTGCTAAAAACGGCGTCAGTTTAGCCGTCGACATCAACCATCAGATTCACAAGGGAGAAGAACATGTAGCTTTATACTGCGAGAGGAGCTAACGCTAAAAAAAAAAACAAAAAAGAAATACCAGATCTGGCATGTTTCTTCCTGAGAGCTTTATTGAACTACCACGACAATGTGCAACGTTAGACCGAATTTTTACAATGTTGAATAATAAACTATTATAAAATTGTCTATTTATTTATTTCGAACATCTAGTGATATAACACAAAAAAAAATAAAAATTAGTTATTATACATTAAAACCTAGATATGGAAAAAAAAAAAAAAAAAAAAAAAAAAAAAAAAAAAAAAAAAAAAAAAAAACAAGTTTGGCTTTTTCTTTTCTCGTCCACATTTTTTATTTCTTCTTTTTTTCCCCATTTTTTATTTAATTCTCTTTTTTTCTGGCAGTCCAGAATAATACTTTTATTGAATTTAGTGTACTTTGATATACTATTTTAGTATGTATATGTACACAAATTTATTTATATAGATATATATATATATATATATTTAATGAGGTAATAAATGCATAATTTCTCTTTATAATCTAGTAATTGTAGTCTGTGGTATTCGTTATTCTCTCCACAACCTGTCTACATATATTTTATGTATATTTCCAACTTCGTTAAAATATAGGGTGTCCCATTTTAAATGAGCCAGACAAATATCTCAAAAAATATAAAAAATAATGTTTCAGACAAAAGTTGTTTGGTTCGAAGGGGGACATAAGATGGTGCTATTGACCTTCGATAGTCGAAGGTCACCTCCAATTTCTTAAATGGAAACCTCTATTTTTCAATGCACATTCTTGTAGTTTATTTTAAGAGCTTTTCAAAACACTATAATAAAGTTTTTTTCGTTAAGGTATTTTTCGAGTTATGAGGCTTGAAAGATACAGTATTTTGACTTAAAATATCTTGTAAAACATTATTCAATTTTCGGTAATCTTACCTTAACTTTTATGCACACAATAATGAGACCAATCAATTGATGTAAAGACAACGCAATTGTTTTAAGAAAAAATATGTTGCAAATTGTATACATTTTCTTAAAAATAACTATGCGTTTTCTTTACACCAATTAATTTGTCTAATTATTTTATGCATAAAAATATTAAGGCTCCTGGCTCCTTGTCGACCATGTCAAAATCGTAACGTCAGAGGCGAGAAAACACACGCTAAAATTTCTTAGATGCCATTTCGAAATAAAAATATATTTCGATGAAACAGCACTTCAGATGGCTTTAGCACACTCTTAAAAAACCTCGAAAACTATCCTTTCCCCTTTATAATCAATCAAGAGCTGTAAAATGTAATATTATGAAGCCCAGTCCGTCTGGTCTTTGCACATGCGAGTCATTCCGCATGTCAAAGTCTGATAACTCGATCATTTTACAGCTGTTGATTTATTATAAATAAGGGAAAAGGATAGTTTTCGAGGTTTTTTAAGAGTGTGCTAAAGCCATCTGAAGTGCTGTTTAATTGAAATATCTTTTCATTAAAAAATGGCATCTAAGAATTTTCAGCGTGTGCTCGCTTCTGACGTCACAATTCAATATGGCCGCGGTGAGCACCCAGGAGCCTTAAGGTAAGATTAATGAAAACTAAAATATTTTACATGATATTTTGTCTTTTATGTCAAAATACTGTAAACTTCAAGCATTGTAATTCGAAAAGCACTGAATGAAAAAATACTTTATTATTATGTGTTTTGAAAAGCTCTCGAGATAAGCTACAAGAATATGCATTGAAAAATAGGGGTTTCCATTTAAGAAATTGAAAGTGACCTTCATGTGACCTTCAAATGATTATCCAAGGTCACATCAGTGGCACCATCTTATGTCCCCCTTCGAATCAAACAACTTTTGTCTAAAACGTTTTTTCGTATCTTTCATATTTTTTTGAGATATTTGCCTGGCTCATTTAAAATAAGATCCTGCATATTTGAGGTATATAATTTGCTGAGGAAAATTGTTGATTATTTATGTTACAGTCGCTTTTGGACGAACCGAATCCTAATTCGCCGGCCAATTCTTTAGCGGCGCAATTGTATCAAGAAAATAAACGGGAATATGAGAAAAGAGTGGCCACTGTAGTTGAACAATCTTGGCTGAATTTCCAAGAGAGTCACACGGAGGATTCCCGCTGACATTAAGTATATATATATATATACTGCTCTTTTTATGCGCAAAAGAAATCTCGCAATTTCTTTAATATTAAAATCGTTTCTATATTATATAAATAATATAGTAACTTGATCTCTTTACATGTGTTGAACACTGTAGAATATCCTTCGATATATGTTTCATGATGAACATTTCGTGTATTAATTCGCAATCCGTAGGATGCAACGAAACAAATTTGCACGATTTTAACTTTGTAGAAAATAAAGAAATAAAAAAAAAAGAAACAATCGTGCGAAATAAAATATGGAAACGCACTGTTAATTCTTATACGAGATTTTTGTGTTATTTATAAGTTCAATATACATATACAATATATATATATATATATATATATATATATATATATATTGTATATGTATATATATGTATGTATATTGTATATGTATGTATATGTTATAAAAAATAAAGACAATATATATATATATATATATATTGTCTTTATTTTTTATAACTTGGCGTTATATGCTACTCATATACATATAAATTGAGAATTAAGAAGGCTATAGAAGCCGTACGCGGTTTTCGGTGCGTTGATTCCAACCAAATTTTAATTTTTCGTTGGAATTAAATACTTGTGCACGGGGCACTAATTTTTACTTGGTATACTGCCAAGATTTTTTTCGGAATAATCTCGACTCGAGATTTTCAATTCTGACGATGCCCTCTGACCCCCCCAATGAAATATAAGCGAGAAAAAATATTGGTCCGAAAGTCTCTACTCATATACATATGTAAAGGATGAAAAAAAAAATTACGTACGCAAATGTGAATTTAATCTTTTGCAGCAAATCGATTTTTGTTATTTTATAAATGTAAATGAATTTCAGAATATGAGTTTGTCATTTTGTTTTAGGGAGTCTGTATCATGTAATAAAATATAATAAGAAGCACTGGATCTTGACGTTGATAATGAAAGTTGTTCGGCAAAATTATCTTATTTTCTTCGTATCACACTTATCTTCAGTTATCATCACACTTATCAATGAAACTTCTTATTTTTATTTTTTATATTTTTAAATTTAAAAAATTATATTTTTATATTTATTTATTTATTATTTTTTTTTATTTAAACGATTGCCTTCGAATTCTTTTTAGCCATTTTATCTAAAATATCTTTAATATAGAGTTCAAATCATGAAATCAGCAAAACTAATTTTTTTTTAAATTTGAAAGGAAGGTTTTTACCCCAACTTTCGCCTCCCCTTCCCACCGTACACGTTTATATTAGATTTTAAACAAATTTCATATTGGATATAGTAATTAAATTTACATTTTGTAAAACGAAATTGCTTGTGTGAATTCTTTATTATTTATCTACAATAACTTATTAATACAAATGCTCGTTATTTATCATGAAATGACTTTAGTTTTAATTTTTATAAAAAAAGAAAAACAAAAGTAATAAAGAGTATAAAATATATATATATAAATTTTCCTTTATATCTTTATATCCATCCTTTATATTTATAACTTATATATATACATATAATACATATATATATATATATATATATATATATATATACACTTATATACATATTAATGTTACATTTTCGAATATTAAATATTTATTTTTTCAGTGTGTAAAATTCATTTATTCTGTACTATTATTTCCATAAACTCTCTTATTTTTATTTTTTACAGTAGAGTCGGGATAACTTTTGCGATATGAGATTGGAAAACTTTAAACTTTAAACGCGTTTCTGCGCATGTCTTCTATTTTTGAAACATATTTTTGACTATATATTCAATCTTCAAGCACTTGACCTTAAGGCTGCTGGTACCTTGCCGACCATGTCGGAATCGTGACGTCAGAGGCGAGAAAACACACGCTAAAAATTTGTAGATGCCATTTCTAAATAAAAACATATTTGCATAAAATAACACTTAATTAAGATCTCTTTAATACACTTCTAAAAAACGCCGAAAACTATCCTTTTCCCTTTATAATCAATCAACAGCTGTAAAATGTAATATTATGAGGCCCAGTCCGTCTGGTCTTTGCACATGCGCAGTCATTCCGCATGTCAAAGTCTGATATCTCGATCATTTTACGGTTGTTGATTGACTGTCAAGGGAAAAGAATAGTTTTCGGCGTTTTTTAGAAGTGTATTAAAGAGATCTTAAGTGTTATTTTATGCAAATATGTTTTTATTTAGAAATGGCATCTAAGAAATCTCAACGTGTTATTTCTCGCCTCTGACGTCACGATTCCAATATGGCCGCTGTGAGCACCCAGGAGCCTTAAGAAGAGAAATACATATTGGATTAGACCATTTCTCGTCAACACAGGCCAATAAAACCATAGAAGATCCCAATTCTACCGAATAAGTCGTTATTCATAACAAAGATCAATAAAGCAAATACATTTAAACATAAAATTTCATTCGTTTAATGTGATATTATATGTACAAGCTTAAATATCATATATATATTCATTTATCCTTTATAATTTAAATGCAAGAGAAACATATATTTGAACATATTTCTACAATTAAGAAATGGTCGTGATTTCACGAAAAGAAAGCAATATAACTTAATATTTAGAAAAATATGACCTTAATACACACACATACACAACATACGCGCATGCGCGATTCAAAATTAAAATCTATATTCCACGAAAGTCCCATTTCTTAAGTTTTTCTTCGTGTTATTATAATTTCTCCTCTTTCTTCTTATTGTATTTTTTAAATCGTTATTAACAAAAAAATATCAATAAAGAAAATACATTTAAACAAAATTTGATTTGTTTAATGTGATCTTATATGTACAATCTTAAATATCATATATATAATAATATACCTATATAATGATATATGTGTATATATATATGATATTTAAGATCCTTTACAATTTAAATGCGAGAGAAACATGTTTGAACATATTTCTACAATTTTAGAGGTGATCGTGATTTCACGAAAAGAAGAAATCAATATAACTTGATATTTAGAAGAATATGATCTTAATGTACAGACATACGCGCATGCGTGATTCAAACTTCAAATCTATCCTACAAAAATCCCATTACGTCTTCTTAACCTTTTCGTGTTCTCATTATGATTTCTCCTCTTTCTCCTTGTTGTATCTTTCTAGCTCTTTGAGGAATTGCGCTTTGGGTTTCATGATGTTAGGTCGATCGCCACGACACTTGGGACAGAACCATTTACCCTTAGGCTTGGTGGTCAGAGAAACACATGAGAAGTGGAACCATTCTATGGGACATAGATCGTTATCACATAGGATCATCTCGCCATACGAAATCTGATCGCATAGACAGTAAGTCGGCTCGTCAGGATCTATCGCGAGATCATCCTCCGGTGGCGGCGGTGTATCCTCGCGATGCTGATTCTGTTGAGTGCCCTGCCGAGACTTTCGTTTCTTCTTCTTGCCAGTAGCGGCCGTCGTTGTCTTCTTTTGATTTCCATTGCTTATGGTTGACATCGTCGAAGATCTCGTTTCCGTCATCCCGACCATTATATCCATGGAATGGGCTGACTCTATTAAGGTTTCGGTTCTCGTTCTTCTGGCACGTTTTGGGTGGCGTTCCATGTTGTTTGCATGGCTTGCGGTATTCGCATTGTTGCTTATGTTTGATTCACGAACCTCGGAGTTCTCCTGTTCCTTACCAAAATCTGTAAGAGAGTAAAAGTTAGCTATTGGAAACAAACAAATGTATATTATAGAATTTTATATTGCTGAGCATCAAATGTAAGAGAATTGAGAAATGTGTAGAATAATATACCTAGATTTCGATAATCCAAGTCTAATTGCCTAGATTTGTTCTCTATAAGATCTTGTACTTGTTGAATAATTTGTAATTTCTCATCTCCTATTTCTTGCGCTGCGATTAGAGCTTGCTGTACTCTCAGCAATGCTCTCCTTTTTATCGCAGGATCCGTATCACTTTGTAATGTTTCCTGATGCTGATCAACTTCACGTAAATATGCTATAGAATATAATAACATAGTAAGAAATTTTATTTCGATAAATATAAGATTTAAAATAATTATTTTAAGAAATATTCATAAAAAACTCATATTTGTAGATACAAAATGTAATATTTTTATTTTTTTAATACTAAAAAGTCATAAATACCTCATAATTCTTATTACTTTGTTACTTTTCTTATAAAAGTCTTAAAAAAATTCAATCAACAAATTACAAAGCTATGTGAAATCTTTATCAGAAAATTATAAGAAAGTAATTATTTTGTTTGATCAATAAATGAATGTGTTGATAGAATTAATAAATTAATTTATTACTAAATTAATAAATAGATGATAGAATTTTGAAATTTAATATTAATAAATTAATTATTTTAAAGATGGAAATATAAGAAGATAATAAAATTATAAAGCAATAAGATTATAAAAATTTTTATCTTAAATAAAGAAAATATATAAAATAGAATAATTTTTTGAATAGTGTATAGAATATATTGTTGAAGCGTATGTTTCTCTTAAAAAAAGTGATTGAGCTGGCACGAAATAATAATTTGATTAAAAGATTACTTTGACAAGTGGCGTCCAGTTCACGCAAACGGGAAACATGCCTCTGCAGATCGTTTGGCAGATTTTCCACGCAGTCTAAATAATTTTCGATATATGTCGCCGAGTACAAAGCCTCGACCACCGCTTGGTTTAACATAGCTGCGTTATTATTTTGTTTTCTCTCTCTTATTCTTTTTCTTTTTTAGCTTCTCGTCTCTTATACAACAATACACACAACATTATCGTCCAAAGTCGAATTGCTAACTATTATTGTTCTGATTTTTGCACCATTAATAAGATAAGTCGACAGAAGAGCGGAGAGGTTTATTTGCATACAAGATACAACCAGTCGTATTGACCGGTGCCTAGGGTGTCAATCACGCTGACCAATCAAAGTGTATTGCGTTCAATTGACCAATAAAGTCCAATTGAGTGCCATCTGACGGGAGCAATTGTGAAGTCTTCTCGCGGAGAATTGTATAAATTACAAATTCGTATTTTATGGCCTAGTTTACATCGTCGAAACGTTGGTACGCGTATTAAATTTGGTGTGCATCAAAGCTTTAGTACGGGTGCGTTTACATCGAATGTACTAAAATAAAAAAAAAAATGTACAAGTTTTATATGTTTCAAAATTTACAATATATATTGAGCTCCGTGAACTTGCCCCCAATTTTGACTTTTTGAATTTTTTTTTAAATCGTTTGTAAGTCGTTTGTAGGTGATTGTTAGATTAATTAAAACGTTTGTTAGATTAGCCTCGCGCTGCAAAATAAAAAATAAAATTGACCGTGAAGTTAGCCCCCGGTTTTTTATTTTGATCCTATTTAAGTTTTGCAGAGGCTCAATCGAAGCTCGACGAAGGGCTCTATCGGAATAACTCGGTGATTGGCGATCCGCTGGTTACGGTTACGCAAGTTACGCCCCATGTGACGGCACCCTTACGCGGAAAATATCAGTCCATGTGAACGCACTCTTAGGGTCATTCCACAATAGGTTGCAAATGTTCTCGTTGCCAGTTGACAATTGTGGATTGACCAATCAGCTGATAAGTTGCTTTACCTTAGAGTGCGATCTCATGGACTGATATTTTCCGCGTACCGCGTAACCAATCAGAGCCGTAATAGAAAACGCGGAACGACTCTGATTGGTTACGCGGTACGCGTTATGGCTTCTGCAGCCAGCGCGATTAGCGACACGCGAAATATCGTTTTTTGCTTTTATTTATAAAACGACGATCTAACAAACGTTCTAATTAGCATATTCGTGACCAACAAACGATTCCGCATCGATTAAGCCTCTGCAAAACTTAAATAATCTAAATTAAAAGCCGAGGGCTAACTTCATGGTTATTTCCCTAGAAAATTATCAAATATCGTTTTTTGCTTTTATTTAAGAAACGACGATCTAACAAACGTTCTAATTAGCATATTCGTGACCAACAAACGATTCCGCATCGATTAAGCCTCTGCAAAACTTAAATAATCTAAATTAAAAGCCGAGGGCTAACTTCATGGTTATTTCCCTAGAAAATTATCAAATATCGTTTTTTGCTTTTATTTATAAAACGACGATCTAACAAACGTTCTAATTAGCATATTCGTGACCAACAAACGATTCCGCATCGATTGAGCCTCTGCAAAACTTAAATAATCGAAATTAAAAGCCGGGGGCTAACTTTGCGGATATTTCCCTAGAAAATTATCAAATATCGTTTTTTGCTTTTATTTAAGAAACGACGATCTAACAAACGTTTTAATTAGCATATTCGTGACCAACAAACGATTCCGCATCGATTCAGCCTCTGCAAAACTGAAATAGGATCAAAATAAAAAACCGGGGGCTAACTTTACGGTCAATTTTATTTTTTATTTTGCAGCGCGAGGCTAATCTAACAAACGTTTTAATTAATCTAACAATCACCTACAAACAACTTACAAACGATTAAAAAAAAAAAAAACTCAAAAAGTCAAAATTGGGGGGCCAAGTTCACGGAGCTCTGTAAACGCATCAGATTTGATTCCGATCGCATTTTCCCTGCCACTACTGTTAAATTGAGGTTAGGTTAAAAATCGAATTAAGATTCTCAGACTTTTAGAATTTTACAAAGAGTAAAGAAACAGGAGGGAGCATATGGCTCGAGCTAAGCGGACGGAAGTGAGTATATATCCCAGCATAAAAGTGGATACTCAAAATGGCTGCTTATGGGCGTCAATATTGAATGGCTTTTCGGAGATACTGGAAGAACCTCAAAATTACGGTAATTAGAAAACAATTTGTTATGTAAAGTATGACTTCCGAAATAATTTGCTTTGGAAATTATACTTTATTCGTAATTTTTATCAGCGAGTTATCTCGTGCATGAGAATCAAGAAAATAAAAGACAACCATAGCCAGAATATAAATAGGTTTTAATAGTGTTTAATAGATTGAAAAGCGTTTATAGATAGAAAAATTTTTTATTACTATTTATTTAGAAAATTAGAACAGTAGGTATAAAATTCTTGTTATTATATTACTGATAACAATTACTAACCGGTGAAATGTTATCCCATAATTTCGCGCTGTTGTTGTTATGCCACAGGCCTGACAATGCACCATGATGCTCTATTTCATTATTTTTTTTACAATGATTGTACATAAAATAATATTTGACGCACACGTGTCTGCAGGCTCCGACAACTATAGCTGCAGACGACGCTATAAACGTCAAAAAAGTGGACACTCAAGATGGCGGCCATGACGTACTTCCGTCAGCGATTTGCCTAGCCCCCACCACCGATACATTCCCTCATGTATTTCTTTACTCTTTGGAATTTTATATAACTTGAAAAACAGTGAAATTTGTTCTTTTTCGGACTGAAAACTTAACCTAATCTGTTTTGAAATCAATCGGTGTAAACAGGGACTAATCAAATGTTTAATCCGCACCAACTTGATGCGCGTACCAATCGATTTAACGGTGTAAACTAGACCTACGACACAGCATCAATTCTTGAAAGAGAATCTGCAACTACATTATCCTTGCCAGAAATATGCTCGATGTTGGCAGAAAATTGAGCAATAAAATCGAGGTGACGAATCTGCCTAGGAGATGCTTTGTCCAATCTCTGCTGAAAGGCGTAAATTAAAGATTTATGGTCTGTACGAATAAGAAGCTGTCGTCCTTCCAAGCATATACCTAAAATGCTTGATAGCCAAACAGATACCGAAAAGCTCTCGATCGTAAGTACTATAATTGCGTTGAGTACTGTCTAACTTCTTTGAGAAAAAGGCGATCGGCTTATGAATTCCATCAATAATTTGTTTCAGAGAGGCTCCCACAGCAAAATCAGAAGCGTCACACGTAAGGATGAGAGGTACAGCAGGTGCAGGATAAGATAACATTGTAACCTTTAAAAAGCTCATTTTTACAATTTTTAAAAGCCTCTTCAGCTTCTGAAGTCCAGGTAATAATTCTCTTATCCCTTTTCTTACTCTTCTTCAAATAATCTGTGAGAACTGCTTGATGCGAAGCAACATTCTTTAGACATCTGTGATAAAAATTGATAATACCTATAAATCTTCTAAGCTCGTGAACAGTCTTCGGATTCTTGTAATCAATAATTGCTTTAACTTTTTCCATGGTTTTTCCATGGTTGGGGGAGAGATACATATGCTTTACTCGAGTTTGACGTTGATATTTCGATGTCATCGTAGTAGTAGATATGACCAGACTATCTTTTTCTCTCACAATAGTAAATGACCAGACTACCTTTCAAGCTTGTTTCATGAAAGATACCATGAAGAATAGAGATAAGGAGGCCGAACTATGTGTTTGGGATGTGCGACCAAAACCGAGGCCCGATAGTAGTACCTATAGGTACCTATAGATGGCATTGCAATCACAAGATGCTCGTTAGTTTGAGAGAGAGGAGAGATTGCAGGATGTAGAACAAGAAGGATAGAGAATGACTAACACAAAAGTTCACCGTGTACGTGTGAGTCCCGTGAGGCAAAAGCGCAACCTTGCGGAGCATTAATAAACTACAATTAGGCTCGACATTTGGTCGCACATTTCGATAATTCCTCAATGCTAGTTCGGCCTCCTTATCTCTATTCTTCATGAAAGATACCTTTCAAGCTTGTTTCATGAAAGATATAGGCAATTATTCTTTCATTGATATATATATATATATATGTGTGTGTGTGTGTGTGTGTGTGTTAGCTGTTTCTAAGTGTTTTGGAGCCATTTGACAGCCAATGATTGGGGAGATTAAACAATCACAAGGTGTCAAAATTCGGAAATATAAAAAGCGAAAAGAAATTCAAGTATATATTATTTTGTGAACATATTAATTTTGTAAATAATTATGAGATAAATTCATAATGTATAATTTCAGTTACCAACTGGGACGGAAGGATTACGTCAAAGACAACATCAAAGAATTATTATCTGTAGATTCTAATAGTTTCTAATGGAAGTAAAACAATCGCTACTATAAGTAAAATTGAAGAGGAAAGTTTCTTCGACCAATCGGCGCTGCAATCTCAAAAACATCAAAATGATAGTATCTTAGCATTATATATGATATACCAAGATCATCAATCGGCAATTTATAATGTTCCAGGTAATGTACATGTGAAAATATTATTGATTTGAAAATGAATACAATCAAAATAATACATTGTATCTGAAATAACCCAGTGAAATAATTGCCAGTGTTTTCCAAAATAATCTGAAATAATTGCCAGTGTTTTCCAACAGAACCAATAGTCATGATGGAAAAATAATAAGACCCGATATGTATAGCTGTTATTTTATCCGGCTATCTTCAAGGAAGTTAATGCTATGTATTTCACAGACATTGTGTCCGCGCTTGCGTAATAATCTCATTCCAAAAGACAGAGAAAATAGATTAATTAGAGATCTTTTGAAGCAAGGCAGAAAGTGAAGTTAGGTTAGGTTAGGTTAGGTTCGACCATAAAATCTATTGGCTATACAGATTGTTTTTTACCTGAAATTATAACGCTTCGCGATTTGTTAATATTAATACTTTAATTGTGCGAAAGGATTGAGCAATCTGTATATTAATCGAAATATAAGGAGTTTTAAAGAGTTGCAACTCCTTATATTTTGATTGACTATACAGATTGATCAATCCTTTCGCACAAAAATATTAATATTAACAAACCGCGAAGCGTTATAATTTCAGGTAAAAAACAATCTGTATAGCCAATAAATAGATTTTATGGTCGAATCTAACCTCATTTTCTGTCGATAAGGCAGAACCGTTTAGAATCCCCCTTAGAACATATAGAAAGGGGAATGCCTATTGTTCTCCACAGAAAAACATGTCCGAAGGATGTGAGAAAGAAAATATGGTTGCCTCTCGTGATTTAGTAGCCGCACATGCGCACTTTCGAGCAGTAACTCACGAGAGAGGCAACCATGATTTTCACAGAGAGCAATAGAGAGGCAACTACGATTTTCTTTCTCACTTCCTTCGGACACATTTCAGCCTGCTATTCCCCTTCCATTTATATATGTTCTAAGGGATCCCCTTAAACAAGGGTTATTGACCCTATGGCTGCCATTTTGAATTTTGTAATTCTATCTCCAGATTTGTAATCAACGACCGCGAATACCTCATAACCTCAGTAATCATTTTCAAGTCGATTCGTAAAGTTTTCGCATTTGAATCGAAGATGTTTTGTAATTATTCGTGACTTTTGCTGATTTTAGGCGCCATATTGAATTTTTCAAAAGGCCATTTTGCCTATTTTTCAAAAGGTTCCATTCGAAAGTATACAAGTATACAAATATTTTGAGACCTCATATTGTGCGTAATTTTTTGAAAGGACAGGTGGCCCGTTTAACGCGCAACGTCTCTAATATACACATACATATATACATATATATATATATATATATATATAAAATACAATATATTATATAAAATGAAATAAAACTACTACGCATGCGCGAGCGCCATGTCATTTCTTCTCACCACGTGTTTATACTCACGCGGATTGGCCAAGTTTATATATATATATATATATATATATATATATATATATATAAATTTCTAAATTAATTATATTGCAAAGATTGCAAAACGACAGAAGACTTTCCTATTTGATTTAGTAATTAATTTAAAAAATCGGCCAATCCGCGCGAATATAAGCGTGCGGTAAAAAGAGACAGCTCAATATTACGCGGTTATTAGATGTGCGATGAAGCGGGGGTTATGGTTGGGATTAATAAGTTTAATTATATATAATGCGTCCGTATATTATATAGTGAGTATATCATTGCACTTATCGCGCAAAAAAATCGAAAAGAACTTATTCTCATGAAACCGATTTACGAGAAATATCTCAACAGAAATTTTTTAAAATTATTTAATTTTTTATTAATTATAGCGAAGATCGCGAAACGATAGAGGACTTTCCTACTCGATTTAACTTATTTTATCTGCAACACGAGATGAGGCGATTATTACCGGACATCCCTATATATATATGTCTATGGTGTAAATGGAAAGCAATATGCCTCTCTCTCTCTTGGCAAGAGGAGCAAGAAGCGCCAATCATTGCACTTGTCACGCGAAAAAATCGAAAAGAACTTGTTCTCATGAAACAGATTTACAAAAGACACAGAATAAATATTTCGACACAAATTTATGCATACACACGGGCGCGCGCGCGCGTGTGTGCATGTGCGTGATATGTATTTATATATATTTTGTATATATTCCATATACATATACACACATTTTAATATGAGTCTAAATTTATGTTAAGGCATTTCTATCCCCATACATTTCTGCATACATACATTATAAACACTTACATGTGCTCCCATACATACAGAATGTGTGTGTGTGTGTGTGTGTGTGTGTGTGTGTGAAGCGAAATGGATAATCGCACTTCGGGTTATTTCACCATTTGTAATTAATTAATATCGGGGAAAATGCAATAGAGGAGGAATTTCTCTTGTTGGTTCACGCGCCGTTTACGCAAAAAGTCTACACTGGTGGCTCGGACCATCCGATAGATGACGAAAAAAAAAATGTCAAGCCGCCTGCTGTTGTTACTGGCTGCGCGCGTATATAAGAATGTGGCATTTCAAAATGGCTGCCAGCTATTCTAGTAATTTACGGCCGTGTCTGTCTTTGTTGTCGCGCGCGTGAATCGCGAAATTTCTCGTGTGGCGCCCGCCGGAGGGACCCCGAAGAGGTCGGCCGAGGACGGACGAAGCCTACGACCCGACGACCGATTCGCATACAACACGCAGTGATGTTGTATACACGCACATACGCATGTGTATGCGTTCATCCGTCTCTGCCTGGACTGTCCGTTCGCCCGTCCCAGGAGGAGATTTAGCCCGTTTTTATAAAAATCCAGACGGTTCTCTCGTCGCGCTGCACCTTGCACAGGTTGCAATCTGCTCACGTTGCTCGCCGAACGATGCGAACGTAAGGGAATACATGGAGAGTAACTTGAGGAATATGCTCGGAACGACTGCTGCTGCTCACGCGTTTGTCACCATTATTACCCTACCGAGGAAGCTCCGTCCTGTGGAATCTCGGTTCCTCCTCCTCAACGTCGTCGTCGTCGTCACGTTATAGCATTTCAATCGCATTAACGTTAAACGGTCTTTTCAGTTTATTATCTTCGTTACCAGTTTGTAGAAGATACGGAGTACTACCCGTTTAGCCACAGTATGCCCAAGATAGGTTAGCCATTTATTAGCAATGGCTCATCTTCGCGTGGCACGGAGATGTCGAGAGACAAATGCCCGCTGCAGAGAAACAAGTGCCTACGCCTCCTGTCTCCGTACTTTCTTCGTCGATCTCACGAGGTGGACGACCGAGCGAGATCGTCTCTTGTAACGGTGTAAAGAAGCATTCGCTTGTTTTCGACCAAGTTCGATGGGGGGTCGACCTTGCATCGTACCTCGTTTCCGACAAGTAATTTCGTATTATTGTGATGTAGATATCGTTGGTTTACGTATACATGATTGAGAGACGTTCAGGAACGACAGTAATCCCTCGAGTCTGAGCGTATCTTGAACTGAATTAGCTGCATCCTGGTTAGACTGCTGTATCTCCAATCATGACACTGGAAAATATCTGTGACAGGGTGAATCAGCAGTGATCTGTATTCTGTAAGTATTACATTGTTATATAAATTATATGAATTTTCTATACATTTTTATATTTACAAGTGTTTTGCGCGTATATTTACATTTAAATAATATAAACATAATTCTAATCCATTTATTCAAATAGAATTATATAAAATAAGATCTTTATCATATCTTAATAAACATATTAAAATTTGTAAAAAAAATAATTTGATATATGTGTATATGTACATATATATAAAAAAGGAGAGAGTCACATTAGTAATAATAATTAGTAATAATAATATATTTATACATATATATATAAATTTTTTAAACACATATATAGATATAGAATATATCAGTTAAAAGTATTAATTATTTATATATTATTTCTTACAAATAATTCCAGGTAGCGAGCACATGTTATTTTGATGTCAAATGACATGTATTTGCTACTTGGAATGTTAATAAAACTTAAAAACTTAAACTTAAAATAGTACCTTTAAAAACGAAATTTAATTCTTTATATATAATTGTCTAACGTTATTATGTATTATATTTATAAGTTAGGTAAAAGAAAAATATAAAAATATAGGTTATATATTAAATATAGATTTTATTTTAACATCAATATGAATTTAATTAAATTATTTTTAATATATATATTAATTTATATTCTTTTATATAAATCTCACACGTATATATTAATATAAAAAAATCAAAACAAAATATAAAAAAACAAGTATTTATATATCTAATTTCTCTCTCTTTCATTTAAATTCATTTTCAGTGAAATTTCAGATTTGACCAATCACAGCGCAGGGTCATTTTAATCTGGATCATTTTGATTTTGTCGCGAAAGCAGCCAAGATTTATTTTAGTCACAGGATATATAAATATTTTTATTATAATATATACTATTTAAACTGTAAGAATAATAAAAACATTTTATGTTGTAGGTACATTTATATATGTCACAACCAGATTAAAGCTAGGTCCTAAAAGGCCTAGCATGGGCCACTATGAATCCACCTGTGGTCAACAAATCGAGCACTCGCGGCTCTGGATATCACCAGAAGGCGTTAGCTGAAATTCGCAATTCGTTACTACCATTTGCAAATATCGGCGGGCTTGGAGAGGTGGGTTCCAGTGCCGCCAGCACTATCTCTACCATATCCACGACAAGTGGCATCAGTTCCGCTTCAGGTCTTAGCGGGCTTTCAGGCGCCTCTGGCTCCACCGTCGATAAACCGGACCAACGACAGGCATTGGGACAATTATTAGCCATGGGGTATTCGGAGGTGAGATGAAGTAGAAGAGTTGCTGCTCGATCTCTTCATTTGAAATCACTATTAAACATAAGCGATATGTATCTAAACGATGAACAACTTTTACCATTCTCCAAACCATTTACAGGAAATAGGATTGCGCGCCATGAAGTTTGCAGGATGGCGATTAGACGCAGCGATAGAGTACTTGAAGCAGACTCAAGGGGAATCCCTGAACGGACTTGGTAAACTTAACACCAAACTCATCAGGAAACCGAGTCTGGAAAGGGAACTGAGTTTGCAACGCGGCAGCCCCGCGCTGGACAGTGGGGCCGGCAGCTCGCGATCCGACAGTCCGCGTCTCACGGACATCAGCGCGCATCCGCAGCTAAGTCGCCAGTACTCGCCTAATAATTTCGCGGAACGCGAACCACCGCCACCTCCGCCGCCTCGATGCAGTTCTACGCCGCCACCGCCGCCGCCGCCGCACGCGCCCTATAGCCAGCCCAATGTACCCACCAACATGCAACAGATGCTGAAGCGAATGTCACCGGCGCCGGTCGTGCCGACAAGACCGGCGGCGACGACGTCCAGCACGGTTGGTGGTGCCACGTTAACGTCAGCGAATCCGCCGCAGCGCGGTACCAGTCCGGTGGCGAGTGTCAACAACTCTGGCAGTCGTCAGCCGATGATCGTGCAAAACGGTCCCCAAGTGCAGCAGCAATTGACGCAGCAGATGCAGGCTCTCAGCATTTATCAGACGAGCAACAGCAACACGAGTACTCAGATCGAACCACCGCCACCCTATCCCATAGTACCATCCTCGTCAGCCGGTCAACCGGTACAACCGCCCTCCTACAGCGTCTCCATGCAGAATCGACAAAGTCCCACGCAGTCGCAGCAGGATTACCGTAAGAGCCCGTCGTCGGGCATCTATTCGGGTCCGACGTCTGCTGGCACGCCCAGTCCTATCACCGTGTCCACGATATCGCCCAACAGCACGCAGACGTCGATGGCAAGACCGACCCCGTTGCAAGCGTGGGGCGCGCGACAGGCTAAGACGCAACCGCCGATCATCATGCAATCGGTGAAGAGCACCCAGGTGCAGAAACCCGTGTTGCAGACTGCTATCGCGCCCACGGCGCCGCAGCCGATTTCCACTACCAACAACACGCCGCCACCGCCACCCTCTTACGCGTCATCCATTCAGCAGAAGCAACAGCAACAGCAACCACTGCCCGCTTATCCACCCGTCAACAATGTGGCCGCGCCATCCGCTAATATACCGACGACGGAACCGCCAAGTTACGCCACGACGATGCAGGCATTGGCGGCGCAACGCGGTATACATCATTCGTTGCCGCCACCACCTTACAGCACCCCAATCGAAGACCCGTCGATCGCATCCTCTACGATAGAGAGTGGTAGCGCGCCGCGATCGTCCCCGATCGCCCATCCGCCACTTCAGAGGAAGTACTCGCCGGTCGATAACTGTCAACACGCGATGGATACGCCGTCTCTACCGCCGGTCGCCTCGACTTCGATGTCATCAGTCAGAAACAATAATAATCATTCGTCCCTGCCCGAAGGCGTTGCCGTGGTCACCGCCACTGGTACCAAAGGTGGTGGCACTGGTAGTACTAAAGGTGACCACAGCGGCAACTCGCCTCTATCCTACAAGATCAAACATCAGTCCCCTATACCCGAGCGCAAGACCATGAGCATAGAGAAGGAGGAAGAACGCAGGGATTGCAAGGTGAGGAATTATTCGCCTCAGGCTTTCAAGTTCTTTATGGAGCAGCATGTGGAGAATATACTCAAGTCGCACAAGCAACGTCTCTATCGACGTATGCAGCTGGAGACGGAGATGGCGAAGATCGGCCTGAGCGCGGAGGCGCAGTGCATGATGAGGAAGATGCTGTCGCAGAAAGAATCCAATTACATCAGGTTGAAACGGGCGAAAATGGACAAGTCGATGTTTACTAAAATCAAGCCGATCGGCGTCGGCGCGTTCGGTGAGGTCACTCTCGTCAGGAAGCTCGATACCAATCAGTTTTATGCGATGAAGACCTTGCGTAAAGCGGACGTGTTGAATCGCAATCAAGTGGCTCACGTGAAAGCTGAGCGCGACATATTGGCGGAAGCTGACAACGAATGGGTCGTCAAACTCTATTACTCGTTCCAGGATAAGGATAATCTGTACTTCGTGATGGATTATATACCTGGCGGGGACCTGATGTCGTTACTAATCAAGCTCGGTATCTTCAAGGAGCCGTTGGCAAGATTTTACATTGCCGAACTCACGTGTGCGGTCGAGAGTGTTCATAAAATGGGATTTATTCACAGAGACATTAAACCGGACAACATATTAATTGATCGCGACGGACATATCAAACTGACCGATTTCGGCCTCTGCACAGGATTCCGTTGGACTCACAATTCTAAATATTATCAACAAAATGGTAAATATCTTCAATCATTTCTTTTTTTGCTTGAACAGGCGCTTAAATATCGGATTGTTTTGAAAATATTAATTTTGTAATTTTGTAATTTTAGGTAGAATTAAAAATAATATGTTTATGCAAGGTGTCATTTTAACTTTCGTACTGAGATTTTTCGAAAATCAAGGCTTCCTTCGAAAAATATTTCATACAAAATTTATTTATTTTTTTTATTCAAAAGATATGATAAATATTTTTGTACCAGTCAAAATAAAAAATTGGTGAATTTTGTAAGATGATAGCTAAAATATCAATTTTTCCAATTAAAAGAATTTTTCAGGGATAAATGATAATTGATAAGTATTAAATCTGGTTAATATGAAGAATATATCCTATTTAACTGTATTAATTTTTACTGAGACTGTAAAAATACATAAGGTATTGTTCTGAAAATTGTTGGAAAAGAAACTCTTCTTGTTAATCAAATCAAGCTTTTGATTATATGGAAGGAGCTTACGATTTCTTTTTTAATTCTGCTAGATACATAGCATAATCTTTGGCCTTCGGAATGATTACTGGTGGTTCATTTTCTATTGTCCCAGTTCTTATTCTTGTTATAATATTGTTCGATCATTCTGAATTATCTACTTTTCATGGGCCGTTTGTTTTAAAGATGTTTTAATTACATTTATATAAGGAAATTCATATAATAAATTGCAAATAATAATTGATGATAATATATGAATATCAGTCAAAATAATTAATTTTTTTCTGAATTTATGTATTTATCATCGTCAATTGATAATTGAAAAACATTATTAAATGGCATTTCTGGCACATCAAAATTTACAATTTAAAATTTTCTGAGAAATTTTTCAAAAACAGATAAAAGAGATGCCAAATTCATGTGTCCATTCAAGAAGTTCTACAAAAATATTACCTCAATATGTATATATTTTATTGGTTGAACTTTTAGAATTTTTAAAATATAATATGTTTAAAATATAATTTTTAAAATATCATATAAAAGGCGCATTTTTAAAGTAAGGTACGTTTTGAAATAAAAAAAAGATCTTAACATATAAAAATAATTTATTATAGCCAAAAAACTACTACAAGCTTACTTTATTTTTCCACATAATCATCATTGACTTCCACGCATTTTTTATATCGTTTCAACAGCTTCTTAATTTCGGGTATATTCCGAACAGTGTTAGTTTGGCTTATTTTTTTTTCTAGATGTTGGCAGCTACTTAACTAAACCGAAAAGTGTTCCGAACCGAATCTATCCATTAGAGCAGACCATCATAACCTGTGAAAGTACAATATAACGTACATACATATATAATAAATATAAAAAATGGACAGAGATAAAGCAGTGATATTGAACATGGTTTTTACAAGCTCTAGTTCAAGTGACAGTGATGATGAAGATATAGAATTTTAGTTTATTTTTTTTTAGTTGTGATAGATTTGTCTTTAAATAATTCAGGATTTTTTTGTTTTTGCATAATAAAAAATTTTTCTGCGTATGATAGGTCTGAAAATTTTTGATACTGCAATAACATTATTAATACTTACCATTATGAGCTAAATCATAAACATTTTTTGTTACTAAAAAATTAAAAATTTTATTATTGCGGTCTTGAATTTCTAATTTGAACATTTTCGATATTTTTTTATTAATAACACACGTTATAATGGTTATACAATTTACAGGTTATGATGGTCTGCTCTAATATGATAGATTCGGTTTGGAACACTTTTCGGTTTAGTTAAGTAGCTGTCAACATCTAGAAAAAAAATAAGCCAAACTAACACTGTTCGAAATATACCCTTAAAAGTCCGCCGCCTGTGTCTTGAACCAGTTAGTAATGCCGTTCTTTAGTTTGCTTTTTTATTCGTTCTTTAGTTCGCTTTAGGAAATTGAATAGACAATTCTGAAACCGTAAACTGTTGATTTTCAATAATTTTTGCATTCACTTCTTCCATTAAACCTTCTGTCATCATTGTTAGGCGACTGCTACGCTCTTCGTCATGAACATTTGTTCGTTCTTTTCTAAACAAACGATACCATTGTCTAACTTTACTGTCACTCATAACATTTGGTCCAGAAACCTCACGAAGTTGTCTATTCAATTTCCTAAAGGCGAACTAAAGAACGGCGTTACTAACAAGGAAACGGTCGAAAGTGTCCCTCACCGATTTTAATGGGGTTTGGATATATTGTAGAACATTAAAAAATATTAGACCCATATTTTTTTTAGCTGCGTATCTCGACGTTTAGGGGGTGAAACACCCCCTTGAAGAAAATCGGTTTTTTAAATTTCTGAGCTAATAACGTCAAAACAGTAAGATATAAAAAAATGTTTCAAATAAAAGTTTTATGGTTTTTAATGTTCTTTAAAACAGTGTAATAATATTTTTCAAAAATTAAGAGGGGGAGGGGAATTTCGAAAAATTTGACATTTTTGAAAAATATTATTCCAGTGTTTGAAAGAACATTAAAAACCATAAAACTTGTATTTGATACATTTTTTAAATATCTTTTACCGTTTTGACATTATTAGCTCAGAAATAAAAAAACCGATTTTTTTCAAGGGGGTGTTTCACCACTTAAACATTGAGATACGCAGCTAAAAAAATTATGGGTCTAATATTTTTTAATGCTCTACAACATATCTAAATTCTATTAAAATCGGCGAGGGACACTTCAGACCGGTCCCTTGTAAGTGGTTCAAGACACAGGCGGCAGACTTTTAAGACAATGGAATTAGGAAGCTGTTGAAATGATATAAAAAATGGGTGAAAGTCAATGATGATTATATGGAAAAATAAAGTAAGCTTGTAGTAAGTTTTTAGGCTATAAAAAATTATTTTTATATGTTAAGATCTTTTTTTTCTTATTTCAAAATGGACTTTACTTTAAAAATGCGTCTCGTTAATATGATACAATTAAAGTAATTAAATTTAATTAAAAAATTTGGCACTCTGTGTACTATGAGAATAAATAATAAAGTTTTGATTAATGATAAAGATAATATCTTCAGATATATTAAAATATTAAAATGCAAATTAAAATACATGAGAAAATAATTTTGACATAGTGCCAAATTTTGTTGCCTTAAATTTTATTACTTTTAATTACTTTGATTGTACCATATTTATTGATATTATATGCAGGATTATTTTAAATGATTTATCCGATTTCAAAGGACTATATTTTTGAAAGTAGAAGTAGAAGTATTCGATCAATAAGAAAAGGATAAAAAGCTCAAATAAAAAGATAGCCTATATCTTCGAAGATATTAATTATAGAACTCATATTAATTAGACTTTTTTTGTTTTGGTCAATACTACCTGCTCACAAAGAATGTAATCCTTTTTTAAATACCCTATAATTGTTAAAAAATTATCTTTTCAAAAAAGGATAAAAAAAGCACCAAGCATAATGTGTGTGTGTGTGTGTGTGTGTGTGTGTGTGTGTGTGTGTGTGTGTGTGTGTGTGTGTGTATAGAGCGTGAGGAAAAAGTATAGGACCGGTAAAATATCTCGAAAAATGGCTTTTTGAGAAAAATGTTTCAAATAAAAGTTGTAGGGCTTAAGGCTCCTGGCTTGAGGCTCGTAGCTCCTCGCCGACCATGTCGGAATATTGACGTCAGAGGCGAGAAAGCACATGTTAAAAATTCTTGCGTGCCATTTTTAAATAAAATATTTCAATAAAACAACACTACAAAATTCTTTGGCACACTTGTAAAATTGTCCGAAAACTATCTTTTTCCCTTTATAGTCAATCAACAACTGTAAAATGACTATAATATGAAGTCCAAGCCGTCTTTGCGCATACGCAGTCATTTCACATGACAAAGTCCGATATCACACTCATTTTACGGTTGTTTATTAACTATCAAGGGAAAAGCATAGTTTTCGGACAATTTTATAAGTGTGCCAAAGAGATTTGTAGTGTTGTTTCATCGAAATATCTTTTTATTTAAAAATGGCACGCAAGAACTTTCAGCGTGTATTTTCTCTGACGTCACAATCCAACATGGTCGCGGCGAGGATTCAGGAGCCTTAAGTGGCGCATTACATAACAATATTATTATGAATAGCGTTGTCAAGGTTACGTGAAGGTCACCTTCAATTTCTTAAATGGAACCTCCTATTTTTTATTACATATTCTTGTCGCTTATCTCGAGTTTTTTTAAAACACTATAATAAAGTATTTTTTTATTCAGTGCTTTTCGAATTATAACACTTAAAGTTTACAGTATTTTGACATAAAAAACAAAATATCTTGTGAAATATTCAGTTTTTGGTAATCTTACTTTAATACTTTTATGCACAGAATAATGAGACTAATCAATTGGTGTAAAGAAAATACATAGTTGCTCTAAAAAAATGTTGCAAATTACATACTTTTTTTTAAAAAGCAACTATATGTTTTCTTTACACCAATTGATTGGTCTCATTATTCTGTGCATAAAAGTATTAAGGTAAGATTACCGATAACTGAATATTTCACAAGATATTTTATATTTTGTCAAAATACTGTAAACTTAAAGGTTCATAACTTGGAAAGTACTTAATGAAAAATAACTTAATTATAGCGGTCCTATACTTTGTCTCTCTTCACTCTGTATATATATAATATATAATGTGTATATATATACAATACACACACACACACACACACACACACACACAAATGTGTATATAGGATGTTTCAAAACGACTGGATATCATTTTGTTAGATTCTCTGACTAATTGGAGACAATTTTTCTCTGAGCAAAAATTCCGAGGTCAACATGTTTTGTTACCTTCCAACTTTTGCCATCACACATATACCTTTATAATTAAGCCTCAAATTAAAATTATATTAAAGTAAACTTTATTTGAAATTAACTGAAGAATGTAATTGTGTTAATCTTTTAAGATAGTTGTATCGCAATAAGCATTTTCTTACGATATTTTCAAAATTTTGAATTATTATTATTTAAAATTTTCAGACCAAATATTATAAAATAAATCTGTAGACGCAGGGCATCAATACAAATATTTTATATTAAACAAAGCACGTCAGATATTGTTACAACACAGTTACAGTTAAAGTCTTTGTTGTCTTTTTAACATATATAATTATTTAAGATAGAGATAAGTAGATATTTAACTGTATAAACATACAACTGACATTGATGTTAGATGTTACTATTTTGTCTTTAGTATTAGCGTGAGCATTTTGACATGTAATCGTTTCTCAAGACAGGTGTTATTTCATAAGGTCCCAAAAATTTAAGAATTTAGAATTTTAAAAAATTTTGATTTTTTAGATTGGTCTAGTTGGTTAGTTTGGGTTTTTGAAATTGCTACCAAGTCTCCAACTTTCTAATTAATGGCCTAGTTTACATCGAGCACTTGATACGCGTATCAAGTAGTGAATTTCAGCTGATCAGCCAATAACTGAACCAACTTACTAGTTATTTACTATTTGATACGCGTATCAAATGCTCGGTGTAAACTAGGCCAATAGCAACTTTGAGTCTTCGATCGTAAATTCTTCTATTACTTTCTTGCATCTGCATAATATTGTTTATGACTTCATCACGGAGCTTATAGCGCGCATTCTTGCTTTATCATTTCTGCTTTTATTATTGAAAATGCAAGTTTTCTTTCAAGAATATAGATTTTCAATTAATAATTCGAAACAAATGATTCTAATAGCTCGATTGTATGACGAATTCATATACTGCTGCACTATGTCAATGTGTTTGTAACAATTCTTCAGGTTTTAATATAACATTTTCGTCAGGATCAGGATGATTATTCAGTTTACTCGCTCGACTTGTCTCCTGTTGATCAAAACGTGTCTGATTCCTTGCTCCTTACAGTATTTTTCAAATAAATATGAGGTAAGCACCGTACTATGATTTGATATATGTCTGGGATTTCCGAATATTGTAGCTGAACATCCTAATTGTTTTGTTGTATTCTTGATCTGCTTCTCCAGCAAATTTCTAAAAATTCCTTTTATAATTTATTCTTTTTCCTTGGCCAAACTTCTCGAAGAATTGTCAGTATAGGAATATTTTCCTTTTCTTAGATATTTTTGGTATTCTTGTGTCCTTTAAGTTGTATTGAACACTAATGCATCTTATAATCTCTCTGATCTTCGATGAGTGATATCTATCCTTGATAATCCTATTAACCGTCGTGTTTAACCGTCGATAACTGACATTCTTTTTTTTGACCAACATTATCGAGCTAGTATCCGAAGTGTTCGATGTGATGATGCCATCTTTCAACCATTGATAATTACGTTGACCGTTTCTTGTTCATTATTTGATAATCTTCGTGGATTATCTTTCAACATAATTCGCATTTTTATTACTTACATGTTTCACCGCAGTTAAAAACATTGCTTCATAGGTACTTTGTCCTTGAAACGTGAAGGTCATTTCAATTGTTTTCAACTGCTTTTTTGAACTATAAACTTCTGACTTATACATAATAAAGCTTCATACTGAGAAAATTTTTTACTTCTTTATATATAATTGTAGAGAAAATAGATTTCTTACCGCTATCATTTTGGGGAGGATCCTGTTAATATACATCCACATATATCGACTGCTAGCTAGGATCACCAATGCAATTGACCAATCAGTTCTAGTGTTTCAATAATTTCAGATGTTTTAGATCGTTTACATTTACATGGGCTGCTTTCGCGGCAGAATCAAAATGATTAAGATTAAAATAATCCTGCGCTGTGATAGGTCAAATCTGAAATTTCACTGATTTTCATTTGAATGAAATTCAGTCAATCACAGCACAGGATCATTTTAATCTGGATCATTTTGATTTTGTCGCGAAAGCAGCTATGATGTAACATTGAAAGCAGTAAAACAATTTATTTTTTGGGGGTGTAAGAAAGATTATTTTTGGATTTGAATGCAAATCGTGCACTTCCAATAAGTGTTGACGTCTTAAATTCCGTAGGTACTTCCGGTTTGTTTTTTCTTACGGTTCCTAATAAGAAAAGAGAATGCTTCGATAGCCTTTCTCATTTGCAATGGGTTCGAGATGATTTATCCATTGTAATGGATTTGAATCGAGACAATTGTTTGATGTAATGTGAGGGTACAGTAACTCCAGGTTCGGTTTTCACTTTGCCAGTATATAGTTTTGCAGAGATCATATAGCCAGTTTTTGCGTCATTTATCATGACAATTTTTAATTCTTATTTTTAATTCTTATTTGTCAGGCTTGTTTTTTATAAACAGAATGTCCCATTTTAAAAAATATGCTTAAATATAAAAAATATTGCGTTTTAGAAAACAATGTTTTGAACAAAAGTTGTTTTTCTCGCCTATTTTTCCATTGTAAGTACGAGGTTAATTGATAATTAATCAAATGGAACTCAGTGATCTCAAACCAAGAGATACTGTTCCGAAAAATTAGAAATTAATTTTCGCGCTTGGCTCTATTGGCCGACATCTATAACATCATCACATTTATTTATTTATTATTTATTAATATTGAGAGCCGATTAAATAAAACAAAAAATATTTCAAAAGTTGTTTGGTTTTAAAGGGGAAAAAGAAGTTGCTAATTTTGAATTTTAACTCATTTCTCAATTCTCATTTAACTCAAAAGTCATTTTGCAAGGTTATTTGAAAGTCAACTTGGTTCTTTAAAATAGAATCATTATATTTTTTATATAAATACAGGACGTATCATAAGTCACGCCCGATCTCTGGAGAATGAACTGAAATCAGTTACATGAGTTTGTAACTAAAGCCCGATTGCACCAACGTCATTTTGGTTTTAAGCGAGACTTAAATATGTATATGTTTGTCTTTATTTATTTAGAAAGAAAGATAATGATAGATACATATTTAAGTTTACTTAAAGCTAAAATAATGTTGGTGCAATCGGGCCTAAATCTATTTTTCAGAACAAGGAAAAATAAAAAAAAATTTTTTTAATCACCAACAGCGCGTTAAAGTTGACATTTCAAGCTCTAAATGCTTTTTTAATTCTTTTGTCTACGATGATTTTTCGCCGAGTATCGACATCATTTCTGAAAAATATAACTTTAGTTTCAAAATCTGTAACTGGATAGAAAAAATCGTAAAATTTTAAAAATAGCATTTTATGTTGTAGTTTATAAAACATGAGTAGAATTTTTCAAGAGAAATTTTTTTTATCGAGCTGCAGAGTATCTAAGATACGTAATTTTAAAGAGCAAACAATGTATTTGTTTTTAACACAAAACAAGAAAGTTAAAAAAATTTTTTTAAACCATCGGTAGCGCATTAAAGTTAAAACTGCAGGCTTTAAAATGCTTTTAAAATTTTTTTATCTACAATAATTTTTCGCCGAATATCGACATCGTATCTAAAAAATAGAGGTTTACTTTCAAAATCGTGTAACTTGGTCAAAAAAATTGTAGAAAAATTTTAAAAATAACGTTTTGTAGACAAAATGTTTGTAGTTTATGAAACTTGACATTTTTTTTATCGAGCTGCAGAGTGTCAAAGATATGTAATTTTGAGGAACAAAACAATGTATTCTTCTTTAAAACACAGAACGGAAAGATAAACAATTTTTTTAAACTACCGATTCCACGTTGAAGTTAAAACTTCAAGCTTCAAAATGCTTTTTAATTTTTAGTCTATGATGATTTTTCGCCGAGTATATATACATATATACAGGGTGTCCCGTAAAGACCGGATCAACTCTTCAGGATAGATTCCTGAGATCATTTTAAGGCTCCTGCATACTCGATTGCCAAGTCCTTAAATACATTGTACGACAGCGCCACATTTGGCAAAATTATAAACTATAAAGCGTGAAAATGACATAAATTATTCGTGCGACTTACAGCGTCATTTATCATTTTAGTGCAGTGTTTCTATTTTTAAAATAATTGTTATAGTGTTAAAATATACCGAAGACTCTCATTTTGTTATAATTTAATATGTAAAAGCAAATATTTATTTCATTTCGATACCTGTCAAACAGCGGGTTTTCGTCCTTGATTAGGCTCAATTCAATTCGACATATACAATGTTATTTATTGCTTACCCAAACAAAAGGAGAGTTTTCGGTATATTTTACAAGTCGGTTCTATCGGTTACAAACCCTATTTTATTGAAAAACATTTTTATTTTAGCGTAAGTCGCAAGAATTTTCATGGTATATTTTCTCGCTTCTGACGTCATCAATTCAAGATGGCTGCAGTCAGTATGCAGGAGCCTTAAGACGAAAATCCTAGTACCAAAATGTCAAGGCTATAATAGTTTTTGAATTATAAGCATTTATAGTTAACGAATCAAACCGCCTAAAGTTGGTGCGCTCAGGGGTGACACAACGCAAAGTGCTAAAGGCGAAAACTGATTATCGCCCCTCTTGTTTATATTGATATAAAAGTTATTTACCCGAAAATAAGATTACTTGTATTGATATTTCTATAAACGCGATTTGTTCAATATAACATTTTCTTTTTTTAATATTGGAAGTGGACATTTTTTACTTTTACGTGATACATAAAACGCAAGCTATCACATGATATTTCTTTCAGAAATTTGCTATTAATTTCATATCTTACAGACAACTGTAGTTATCAAATAAGTAGATATGTAGTTAACAAATGTATTTACAATTATTTAATAAAATAAGCAGCTATTATTGTTAATATCCAAATAAAACTCATTCAAATATACTTTAAATGTTTTATTAAAACAATTCGAAGAAACTAAAAACATTTAATACATTAAATAATTTTTTTAATACATTATATATATAATTTAACAAAATCAATAAATAATAAATTAATTAAGAGGGGCGATAGTCAGTTTTCGCCTTTAGCACTTTGCGTTGTGTCACCACTGAACGCGCCAATTTTAGGCACTCTGATTCGTTAACTATAAATCCTTATAATTCAAAAACTATTATAGCCTCGACATTTTGGTATTAGGATTTTTGTCTTAAAATGATCTCAGGAATCTACCCTGAAGAGTTGATCCGGTCTACCCTGTATACACAGGGTGTTTCTAAAACTATGTCAGAAATTTTAAGAGTATTCTAGAGGTTAAAATAAGAAAAAAAGTTCCTATAAACATGAGTCCAAAAATGAAAATTAGCACCCCTTCATATCCTCCTCAAAATCAAATTGTCAAAACCACATAAAAATGAAGAACACTATTAATTATTACGCTGTGCAAAATTTCAACGATCTGTGAAAGTCTCCGAGAGCTATAATTTAGCTCTCATTTCAAAAGCATTTTTGGAGTCGTGTTTATAGGAACTTTTTTTTTATTTTGACCAAAATACGCCCTTAAAATCTCTAACATAATTTTAAAAACACCCTGTGTTTATATGTATATGTGTATGCGCTTAAGGCTCCTGGCTCGTCGCCGATTATGTTGGAATTGTGATGTCAGAGGCGAGAAAAAACGCTAAAAATTCTTAGATGCCATTTTGAAATAAAAATATATTTCGATGAAACAGCACTTCATATGGCTTAGCACATTCTTAAAATACCTCGAAAACTATCCTTTTCTCTTTATAATCAATCAATAATTATAAAATGACTGTAATATGAGGCCCAGTCCGTCTGATCTTTGCACATGCGCAGTCATTCCGCATGACAAAGTCTGATATTACGATCATTTTACGGTTGTTGATTGACTGTCAAAGAAAAGAATAGTTTTCGAGGTATTTTAAAAGTATGCTAAAGCCATCTGAAGTAGTGTTTCATCGAAAAATATCTTTTCATTTAAAAATGGCATCTAAGGCCGGGTCTACATAGGTTGTAAAATCGTAAGAAAATTGATCCAATCACAGTTGAATGTGAGGAGAATAATCGACTGTGATTGGATCAATTTTCTTACGACTTACGACTTTACGACCAATGTAGACCCGGGGTAAGAATTTTCAGCATGTGCTTTCTCGTCTCTGACGTCACACTCTAACATGGTCGCGGTGAAGATCCATCCAGAACTTTAACAATTACGATTAATAAATATTTCTGAACAATTGTAGTTGTTGAAAAAGGTTTATCAATAATTAAGTTATTTTATCTATTACACGTAGATAATTTTGATATCCATGTACAGAGATATATATACATAATATACAATGATATAAATAATAAACATATTCAAATAAAATCTACTTAAAATTTTATAATTGTTATGAATGTTTCGTTTATGAACTTTCTAATAATTCAATATACAGGCTATCCCAAAATTAGACTGACAAACTTTAGATGATTATAAAGGATATCAAAACAAGCCAATTTTGTCAATAAACCCGTGTTCGCAAATAAGCCGTTTTGTCACTAAACGATGAAGATATCTTTCTTCGTACAAGCACGTAGCTTTTCTTCCATTATACATCTAGCTTCCCCATAAATCAAATGCATATCGGCCAGTTTTATTAAAAAAACTTAATATTTCGAAAACGAATTTCGACTAAATAATAATGAATACTGACAATGAGTGTGTGATGCTGAATGAATACTGAATACTGCTGTGTTACTGAGTTTAATCAACATTGTTTTATTCAAATAATGTCAATTCAAACAATATCTTCGTCAAATGTTTTATGGGTCTATATAATATAGAGTCGTAAAATCGTAAGTTATAAAAAGTTAACCAATCACAGTCGATTATTCTCCTCACATTCATCTGTGATTGGTCAATTTTTTATGACTTACAACTCTATTGTAGACCCCATTAGTCTTTGATTCTCTAGTGCCAAAACGGCTTATTTGCAAACACGGTTTATTGACAAAATTGGCTTATTTTGATATCCTTTTGATGTCCTTTATAACTACTTGAAGTTTGTCTAATTTTAGAATACCCTGTGTGTATATTTATAGAAAATTATAAAATATATCTTGACAAATATATATAAAATATATAAAATATTAAATATATAAAACAGCAGATGATACATCTTCTTGTATGATTTTAGGCCATGGTAAGCAAGATTCGATGGATCCAGCTGACGATTGGAACAACGAATGTCAATGCATACAATTAAAGCCATTAGAACGCAGGCGACATAGAGAGCATCAAAGATGTTTGGCGCATTCTCTGGTTGGAACACCAAACTATATCGCGCCGGAGGTTTTACAGCGAACAGGATATACACAGTTATGCGATTGGTGGAGTGTAGGAGTAATTTTGTATGAAATGTTAGTCGGTTCTCCACCATTTCTTGCCAATACGCCTGCAGAAACTCAATATAAGGTATGCAGAATGTGTAATCTTTATGGTATTATTTACATAATTATTATTTAGTATTAAGGCTCCTGGTCGCCGATCATGTTGGAATTGTGACGTCAGAGGCGAGAAAACACACGCTAAAAAATTATTTTATGCCATTTTTAAATAAAAAGACATTTTGATGAAACAGCACTTCAAATGGCTTTAACACACTCTTAAAATACCTCAAAAATTATCCTTTTCCCTTTATATAATCAGTCAATAGCTGTAAAATGACTGTGATAAGAGACTTGCACATGTGCAGTCATTCCGCATGACAAAGTCTGATATCACGATCATTTTACGGTTGAGTGACTGTCAAGGGAAAAGGAAAGGATTTCGAGGTATTTTAAAAGTGTATTAAAGCTATCCGAAGTGGTGTTTCATCGAAATACTTTTTTATTTAAAAATGGTATCTAAGAATTCTCAACGTGTTATTTCTCGTATCTGACGGCACGATTCAACATGGGCGCAGCCCATTCAGGAATATTCAGGAGCCTTAATACGTAGTATAATATTATATAATAGTCACTTTAATGTCCCACCTTAAATCTCTTTTTTTCCTTTACCTCTTTTACAAAAAAATGTTTCGCACTAAAGTTTGACTTCAAAGGGAACAGGGATATAAATTTATTTACAGATGGCGCCACTTTCAAGAAATTCACTGATCATCATTTTTTAAAAGTGGAAATCAATTTTTTTTTTAAATAAAAAATTGTACGGCTTGTTGAGACAAATTTAATCATATGTGTTAAGGATTTTCTTGATTTTTGCACGAGTTTCCCTTTAAAGTCAAACAACTTTTGTCCAAAACATTTTTTTTGTAAAAGGCGTAAAGAAAAAATATTTAGAATGCAACATCAAAATGACCAACCTTGAATAAACATATTATAATATAATATACACTAATAATAATTAATATGATCATGGTATTCATCTCATTCAGTATTTAATATAATTAATAATCTAAATTATAATATTTAAAATTTCTAATCTAATATATTTATTGTTAAAAATATGATATTGAACTCTAATATTATTTAATAATTAAAGAATCGCTTGTTAAGAGAAATTAGTAGCTATAATCGATATAAATTTTATGAGAGAAAGAGAAGACTTATATGAAATTGATTATTAGACATAAATATAAAAACGCTTTCAAAGAAATTATTTTAAAGAAAATTATACATGACTTTTCAAATTAGTTTTATTTTAAAACGATTTTCTTCAATTTTTTTTTAGTGTGCACGATATCTTAAAAACACATTAATGAATCAACTTCAGCTTTTACAAAATTTTTAAAAATAGATTTTGGAAATCTAAAAAGCTTAATATGTTTCAACAAATATTTTTTACGTATGCTTAAAAATAAAGATTTCAAATACAAATTTCAAATTTGATTTTAGTCCTTTTCAAAGCAGTAGAACATACGTCCTACTATTTCTTCTCGTTTTACAAATATGAACATATTGATATAATTTATACTTGGCAGAAAAAATTTTTAAACTTACTACCTTTTTAATAATATTTTAATTAATTAATATATTCTTATTTATAAACAACAAAGGATGAAAAAATGCGATTTTTCCCCCAAAAACTTAGCTTCTTGTAAACTAATAAAGATATTATATATTATTTATTGAAAAATTTTTTCTATACTTATTGTTGAAAAAAACTTTTGCTTCTATGAAAATATTGAAATAAGCGTTTTTTATATCGGTTGCGTGTAAATTATATAATAAAATTAAAAAGCTTTAAAGAAATGTTAAACATATTTACTTTAAAGAAATGTTAAACATATTTCATCATTGCATATAATATACAATTTATTACAAATGTTTTATATATTTACTTTTGAAAAAAATTTTGATTGTATGAAAATAAGCTAGTGTTTTTTTTTATTATAAAAAACCAACTTTACTTAATCCTTTAGAATTTTCTTTAGATTTGTAATCAGCATTCCAGAAAGCTCACAAAAACTTAATTTGAGTAAACATAATAACTTTTATAAACAAATTGTCTCCACCATATAAGTCTACTATTTTAAATTTTCAAAATTTGAATTTAGATTTGATCAGCGTACCAAGAAACGACTAAAAGTTTAACTTGAATAAAAATAAAATATTTCATAAACAAGTTTATCTTACCAGATCTGTCTCATTTTGAATTTGTGAGTTTAACTTCAAATTTATAATCAGCGATCCAAGAAACATAAATACAAATGTTAATAAAAATCTGTTGAATAGAAAAAATGTATCCTTTCTTGAAAAGAATTCAAGTGCCATTGTAAGAATTTTGAATTTTACTTCCGAAAATGGATTTAGGTTCTTTTCAATCAAAATCAATTTTCTTAGTAATATATTTAGTATTTTTGTTTTTGATAAATAGGAAGAAACTAATATACATAGGCATAGTATTCTTTTTTATAATACAGATTTTTATATATTTATTTTTTTTTAAATTAATCAATACTTCTTGTTTTAAAATTTACTCTAATCTTATAAATCATTAATAAACATTAATAAACATATGCAACATTTCATAAAAACGTTAATAAATGTTAATAAATATATTTCTTTAAAAGAAAGAAAAAAGAAAAAAAAACAAGAAGAAACACTTCTAAATATTTCGAAATTATCCTCGTCCATTCTTATCGTACGTATTAGTATACGTTCTTATCGTACGTATTTAGCTTTTTAGAGCTTCCACTTTTCTTGTCTGAATTATTATATTTTTTATTTTTATTTTTGTATTTCTATTTCATGTTACTGAAGATGGTCCGAAGTGGGACCTAATCATTTAATCTTCAAACCAATGAATATTACTCAGATCTTCAAACCAATGATTATTTAGAAGTCTTTTACTCTTACTCGCGGGTTTGATTAGCTTCTTTTATTATCTATATTGCCCTTTTAATATTTTTAAATGCTTTCTTTTTCATTTCTACAGGTTATTAATTGGGAAACGACGCTTCATATACCGAAACAAGCCAACCTATCGCAAGAAAGTACGGACTTAATAATGAAACTTTGTGTTGGTGCGGATCGTCGCTTAGGTAAAAATGCAAACGAGGTCAAGAGTCATCCGTTCTTCGCGAATATCGACTTCGAGAAGGGATTACGACGCCAAATGGCCCCGCATATACCTCGTATAGAGTATCCGACCGATACGAGTAACTTTGATCCCGTTGATCCCGAAAAATTACGCAACTCAGAGTCGTCGGATTCAAACAAATCGGATGAATTACTGGACAATGGGAAGCCATTTCACGGCTTCTTCGAGTTCACATTCAGACGTTTTTTCGATGACGGTGGTGGTCCTGCGTATCCTAGTCGAATCAGTTTGGACGACAACGATAATCAAGGTCCTGTTTACGTATGACATTAGGCTAAGATTATACGATTTATTATGTGAGCGCTTTATTGCTGCCTATATTATTTTGCCGTTCAAATACTTATCTCATCATTTTCTCCGTTCGATATTTTTATAGTTCAAGATATGATTTATCATGTCCATAAGAATTTTGCTCTATTAGACACACACATTTTATTATATTCTACTTCGCCATATACACTTGACTTTCCATCCAATATTTAAGACATTGTAGTAATAATATTACTCTGAGTAGTAATAATACTGTCACAATGAGGTAAAGTCATTCTTTTATGCAAATGCCGATTGTAAAGAAGGCATATTATATATACAGTGAAGATCAATATATCTTTGACGAGTTTGATTCTTGGGTTGGGTGCATCAGGTCTAGATATTCGCATCATATACGTTAGCTCTGAAAAGAATCAGCAAATTGGTAATGAATATATATATATATATATATATATATATATATATATATATATATATAGAGTTTGATAGATGTCTGATCCATTAAGATTTAATATAAGACTAACAGAATGTAATATAATTTGTTTCATTTTCTATTTAGTGATAACATTGCTAATCCTTCTTAGTGCTAATATTCATGATGTATGAGTATCTACACGTCATTCGTCTGACTCAATAATGTCAAAAGTAAACAAAAAAAATTAATATACACATATAACCATATTTTGTATATATGTACATATAGTATACATACATATATGTATATACATATATGTCATTAATGCCTTAGCAATCTTTGTATTTAAGATTTTATTTTTGGTCGGGCAAAATGTGTCAAAATATTCGTCTGAATCAATATTAATTGACTTAAAGTTCAGTTAAAAAATTTGAAATTTGTAAGTATTATATGTCCAAAAAATTAAACGTAAGATTAAAGTAATTCATGAAATATATATATAACATTAATTAATAAAAATGTAGTTTTGAATTATTTAATATGCATATGAATAAAAAAATTCGTTGCAATGCATAAATATCTAGATCAATTAAAAAGAAAAAAATTAGAAATTTCTATAGCGTTGAGGCATTAATATATCTTAGCTTATGACAAAATATTGTCGCATGCATAACTGTATGTGTGCTAGCAACCAATCTGCATGTCTAACAAAAATCTAATTATATGACAAATACACTGAATTTTTAATACAAATTGGAAAAGTTCTGATGCACCAAATGTAATTGGAAGGAGACAGCGACAATGGAATATCTTTGTCTCTCTCAGTATAGATTAATAAGAAAACTTATCTTACATTTTACAAAGACATAAATTTAGTTTGCTTAATTAAAGTAAACTGACTTTTTAACAAGTCTTACATACAAAACTTTTAATACATATGTGCTTACAGAACAGAAATATCTTCTAAGATCTCTTGAATTCTTTTCTCTATTAAATTAATTGATATAATGAAAATACTTGTTTTTAAGAAAAAATACACAATTTGCAACATGTAGTTACATATTTTTTCTTAAAAACAAGTGTATTTTCTTTACATCAATTGATTCGTCTAATTATTCTATACATAAAAATATTAAGATAAGATTATCGAAAACTAAATAATTTACGAGATGTTTTGTATTTTATATCAAAATATGTCAGATATTAAGATGTAAATATCTTGTGAACCGTTCGATTTTTGATTATCTTACCCTTATAATTTTTTATGCAGAATGTTATAAGGAATCTATTTACATAAAATATTTAAGGTAATTCCATTTTAAAAAATCAAGTTGACCTTAAAATAACCTTAAAATAACCTTGAAAACCGTCTTCTACAAACATTTCTATCATCATCAACTTATCTCCCCCTTGAAATCTGCAACTTTTATTTGAAACATTTTTTTCTAAAAACAATATTTTTGGAGATAAAAATTTGTAATGCTTTATTTTGAACACCCAGTATATAAAAGTTCTTTTTAAATTATATTAAATTCAGTTAAGAGAAAATGATCTGAAAGAGAGATGATCTTTTTGGGTCATTCTGTTTTTGCTTGCGCATGTATATTGAAACAAAGCTATACAAGCCACATTATTTAGTGAATGTTGTTATAAGCAACACCATAAACTTATAATAGACTAGACTGAACATTCTTATAAGACAGCTGAGGGAGCAAAGTTGTTCGACAAGATTGATGGACAGAAATATGTAAGATACTTTCTTCATCACATGATGCTCTGGAAAGAGGGCAATATATATATATATATATAATACATATATATTGCCCCCTGATGTTACGTTCCGATTTACTACAACATATGTAAATAAATTGAATGTTTCCAGATACTTTGAAATATAAGGGAATATAAAGAAATATTATATATAATATAAGAGAAACAGAAAAGAGTGAGAGTTTGAAGCGACCACTTTTCTTTTTCTTTTTTCCCCACTAATTGCATAATTAAATATGGAAAGCATCTTACTTTCTTAATTACTTTTTAATATTGTCTTTGAGCTTCAAAGTATCTAGAAACGTTCAATTTATTTACATATGTTGTAGTAAATCGGAACGTAACATTCATATCAGACCCAAGACTTATTTTTTGATTGTACTAAAAGAGACAATGATTGCATTTTTAGTAGAACAAAATGCTTAAGTGTTACAATTATAGCGATTTAAAGAGAATGGCAATCTAGTAGAGAAAAAAAATCCTAATAAGTAATTAGTAATGCATTACAAGTTTTCCATAAATTTTTTTCATTGTAGATTCCCATTTTAAAACGCAGTACTACAATTGTAGCATTTAAGCTCTTTTTTATGGAAAGAAAAAAACATTATCTCAGTTTCGCGATATATCAAAATAATGATAGTAGCAGAATCCAACCTTCACGAATATAGAGATAGATCATTAATTTTTGCCTTTCTGCAACGTGGAAAGTTTTTGGAAAATAAAACTCAACGGATATTCTCTTCACAGTGCGAGCCGTTCAATCGTCATATTGTACTTACGCGAAAACAACTGTGCATGCGCAGCTACATGTGCCGTTGCGTTATTTATTTCCATCGTGGTATTGCGTTCCATTAGAATGTGAAAATCTTTCTTCTTTTCTTCTTCTTTTTTAATTTGGACAAGGAAGTTTAACATACGTTCATAGGTCCATTCGTCAGAAAACAGATAATAATGTATGTAAACTTCATTTTTCATTATAGATTAAGGCTCCTGGTACCTTGTTGACCATGTCGGAATCGTGACGTCAGAGGCGAGAAAACACACGCTAAAAATTTTTAGATGCCATTTCTAAATAAAAACATATTTGTATAAAATAACACTTAAGATCTCTTTAATACACTTCTAAAAAACGTCGAAAACTATCCTTTTCTCTTTATAATCAATCAACAGCTGTAAAATGTAATATTATGAGGCCCAGTCCGTCTGGTCTTTGCACATGCGCAGTCATTCCGTATGTCAAAGTCTGATATCTCGATCATTTTACAGCTGTTGATTGATTATAAAGGAAAAAGGATAGTTTTCGGCGTTTTTTAGAAGTGTATTAAAGAGATCTTAAGTGTTATTTTATGCAAATATGTTTTTATTTAGAAATATGGCATCTAAAAAATCTCAACGTGTTATTTCTCGCCTCTGACGTCACGATTCCAATATGGCCGCGGTGAGCACCCAGGAGCCTTAACCAAAAAATTTTTGTGCGAAAAAAACAACGGACGAAAACGTGCTGAAATGTGCTTGAACACTACTGGTGCCAGTTTTGGAACGTGCAACACGCCCAGTTGTAGTGGTGAGAGTCGTAGCGTACATGCGACTTGTGCGACTCGTGCGAGCTCGATGAGCTCGTGATACGCCGCGACTCCCATCATACCCCCTACGACTCGGTGTGTTGGGGCCATATTAAGATAGACTGCTTATGAGGCAGTGAAACCGGGAGTGAGGGCGTCCTCCTGAAGGAAAGAAATGACTTGGGTTTCTGTCTTTTTCCAATAAACATGACTTATGACGTAATCTGCGCACCAGTATGCGCAGTATACCATTAGAAAAAGACAGCAACCCAAGTAAATTCATGCTATCTTTTTCCCCCAGGAGGACACCCCTCACTATATTATAAGCAGTCTACCTTAATATGTCTATGGTCGCTAGTCACAAAGGATAGTAACTATTAACAAAATACAGGCTGCTTTCGCGACAGAATCAAAATGATCCAGATTAAAATGATTCTGCGCTGTGATTGGTCAAATCTCAAATTTCATTGAATCTCATTAAAATTTCATTCATGAAATTTCAGATTTGACCAATTACAGCGCAGGATTATTTTAATCTGGATCATTTTGATTCTGTCGTGAAAGCAGCCACAGTTAACAAAATATACTTGACTGCTTTCGCGATAGAATCAAAATGATCCTGCGCTGTGATCAAATCTGAAATTTTATTGAATGAAATTCAGTGAAATTTTGGATTTGATTAAATTTCTTTCAGATTTGACCAATCACAGCGCAGGATCATTTTGATTCTGTCGCGAAAGCAGTCAATAGTCTTGTTTTCTGTTTCTTCACTGGCTGAACTGTGCACACTGGTGCAATAAGTTAGAGTGAGACAAAATATACTTGTCTCATTCTAACTTATTGCACCAGTTCATCAGTGCAGGAACATGGTATAAATACAAGGGCTCTTGCGCACGCTACCAATCAGAATTGTCAAAGTGTGACGTCACAGATAAGCGGTAAATTTAAAACTGCTGTTTCCAAATAGCTTATGTTAGCAGCATTCTCGTCAGATATATTATTTTGATTTCAAGTTTGCAGGGAAAAATTTGTTGTGAAGTAATAGTTTATGAATTAATAAATATAAATAAATAACATTAAAAACTCAATAAATATAGAAAAGTATAAAAAACGAATATATAAAAATGTTAATATCGATCGTAAAATTTTTCGGAAACGAAAAATATTTTATACTGTTTCCATGAAGCAATTTTGTCTTTCGATAATAATTGCCACAACCTTTCACAGAACAGGACATTGTAATATTCACAATCTTTCACAATCACATTTCTCCGGATATAAACAGCACCGGGGGGCCGCCATGTTTAATTATAGTCCAATCAGAGTTACCCGAGTGTGACGTCACACTTTGACTGCGCAGTGGGTGAGCACGGAATGAGCATACCCTTGTACTTATACCATGTGCAGGAATAGAAAACAAGCCTCTTGTCTCACTTTAACTTATTACACCAGTGTGTACAGTTCAGCCAGTGCAAGAATAGAAAACAAACCTCTAGTTCACGGATGCCCAACGTCCGGCCCGCGCAGCCTATCAATCCGGCCCGCGAACTTATTCCAAAGATATAAAATTTAGACTACTATAGACCCTCGTAATAATGCACCTACATGTGGTAGTCCCTGGATGACGCAAAGAAAGCAATAATTGGATACTAGTCTGGCCCGCGGGCAATGATCAAAATTTGAAATCTAAGTCTTTCAAGGAAATTAGTTGGGCATCCGTGCTCTAGTTAAAAAGTGCTATTTTCAGCGTTTAATAGTTGTGTTTGGCAAAAAAATTAAAAGTTAATCAATTCTTTTTGCTAACCGTAACTGCCAAGCACAACCAGAAATAATACTTTTCAATTAGTAATTACGACGCGACGGGACATTTATTTGCGACGTATTGTATGACCTTAAGAAATTGATCACAATTGAACATTAGAAGAATAATCGAATATGATACATCCATATACAAATTTGTCTAGATAGACCCTTTATTACTTACGTCTTCTTACTTTTTTGTGTACTATGAGCCTAAGGTCAGATCATGGATTTAGGAATAACTGGATGGAGCGTATGAGAGAGAAAGTAAAGCCAGTCGTTTCTTCTTCGATTTAGAGTGCAAAAACTTTTTAATATACCGGGTGTCCCATTTTAAAGGACCCACTCAAATATCTCAGAAACACTGCGTTAAATCAAAAAATGTTTCCTACAAAAGTTGTAGGGTTTCGAGGGGGACATAACATAGTAATATTCATATGACCTTGGGCGGCGTCTCCAAGGTCAAGTAAAGATGAGAATAAATTTTTTAAATGGAAACCCATATTTTTTATTATAACATCTTTTTCTACTAATTAATTTGAACAACTTTTATCTGAAGCATTTTTTTATTTTCTTCAAAATTCATTCTCACCTTCACTTAAGGTTAACCTTCACTAACCTTGGAGACGCCGCCCAAGGTCAAATGAATATTACTATGTTATGTCCCCCTCGAAACCCTACAACTTTTGTAGGAAACATTTTTCGATTTAACGCAGTGTTTCTGACAATGAGATATTTGAGTGGGTCTTTTAAAATGGGACACCTGGTATATATATGTTTTACTTATATATATATATATATATATATATATATATATATAAGTAAAACATATATACTGTTTTACTTATATATATATATATATATATATATATATATATAAAAGTAAAACATATATACCATATATATATATATATATATATATATATACAGGGTGTCTGACGTAAGGTGTCACACTGAAAATATACAAGTAGATCTCGTTAAACTGAGTCGAAAAGTCCTATACCATTTTGCAAACAACCACGTAAAATTTCGAGATATTAATTAAAAAAGATCGACCAACGAGCGCGCGAATTACGTCGGGGCGGCCCGCCGCATGCTAGGCGCGCGTTGCCTATAGCGATACGGCACGGTATACCGCTTAGCGGGCCGTCCCGACGTAATTCGCGCGCTCGTTGGTCGATCTTTTTTAATTAATATCTCGAAATTTTACGTGGTTGTTTGCAAAATGGTATAGGACTTTTCGACTCAGTTTAACGAGATCTACTTGTATATTTTCGGTGTGACACCTTACGTCAGACACCCAGTATATATATATATATATATATATATACAGGGTGTCCAGTAATCTTCACATCAGTTGTCATGTGCAGATAGAGTGAGTTAAACCGAGTAGGAAAGTCTTCTATTGTTTTGCAATTTTCACAATAATTATTGAGAAAATAATTAAAAAAGATCAACTAATCCGCGCGAGTAGAAATGCGCGGCGAGAAGAGATTTCCTACTGTACTAGACGTGCAGCGAAGTGGTGGAGATGCACTCTACAAAAAACAATAGCTATATGTACGAGCAGCGCGTAACATTGGATCCCCGAGTGGGCTCTCTTCTCGCCACGCGCTTCTACTCACATGAATTGGCCGATCTTATTAAATTATTTTCTCAATAATTGTAAAAATCGCAAAACGATGGAGATCTTTTCTTTCTCGGTTTACCTCGCTCTACCTGTACACGATGGCTGATATGGGAATTACTGGACACTTTGTATATATACAGGTTGCTTAGATTTACTGTTACTAAAGATTATGCCAACGCTCGTAGCAGGTACAGCATAATAAACTGAACAGAAAAGTTCTTTACCATTTTGCAATATTTTCGCAATAATTATTGAAATTAATTAAAAAGTAATGAGCGCGTTTAAAGCGCAGGATGTACGTTCTAGATGTGTCAGCGTCTCGTGTCGCTTCTGCCCGCTCGCGTATATCCTCGTGCGAACTTTTCATTGTCATGCGACACTCGCCGATTCGCCGGCTTGCCTAGAGTACGTTCTACGTCTATACCATTGTTTAGTTTACACCGTACGTCTTTTGATATGCGAAGATTCGAAATCAATTAATAACATCCGTAGTTGTAAAACTGGCCAATCACAGCCATTTCCCTGACGAATGGAACGGCTGTGATTGGCCAGTCTTACAACTACGGATGTTATTAAACCCGATTAAGGGTGCCGTGTAATTGTACTCAATGAGTACGTTTACACGTCACCCTTAATCGGGTTTAATAACATCCGTAGTTCTAAAATTGGCCAATTACAGCCATTCCTCTGAAGAATGTAACGGCTGTGATTGGCCAGTCTCAGAACTACGGATGTTATTAAACCCGATTAAGGGTGACGTATAAACATACTCAATATAAGGACTAAGGACATTTCCATCTCTTTCTAATAAAGCCTGATTGGTAAAAAACTTCGATATATTGCCAACCAATCAGGCTTTATTAGAAAGAGATGGAACGTGACCTCATATTATTTGTCTCTCACTCTACTCATGTGGCTCCCCTTCCACTGCCATTCTATATGTCGATGGTCTATAATAATTCACTGAGAGAACGTGCATCGATCTGCGCATAGGCGGGCAAAGTAAGGAAAACGTGGGAAGCTACTTCCAGCAGTACCATATACCTAAACACATTTGGGCACGAATATATGTTATATCGGCGGTCTGATGCTTCGGGAATCTGGTGCTATTAGTTGCAGGCACTGGGTACATGTTATCCTTAATCAAGTTTAATAATATAGTTCTAAGATTGGTCAATCACAGCCATTCCTCTGAGAAGAATGGAAGTTGTTTCATTCTATTGTAGACCCCGCATTAGAACTACGGATGTTATTAAACCCGATTAAGGGTGACGTGTAACGTACTCACCGACAAGTTACACAAGCAGTGGAGGGGGAGAAACGGATCAGTTTTCCTTCGAGTCAATGTACGTTCCAGGGGCGTCATTACGTTTTTTTTCGAGGCCTAGTCATCAGTCAGTGACCGGGGGGGGGGGGATTTCAATTTCAAATTTGTCAATACATATTTTGTATAACATTTCCATTAGCAGTAAAACATATATAAAACTGTCTTTGTTTTTTACTGAAAAAAAATTATTTTATCTGTAGATTCCGAGGTATGGAATTCCATACCTAGGCTACAGTGAGGCCTGGTCTTACCATGGCTACCATGGCGGTAATGACGCCCCTGGTACGTTCTCTCAGTGAACTTAATATAGTTGCGCGCTCATTCACCGATTCTTTTTAATTAATATTTTAATAATAATTGCGGTAATGGTAAAGGACATTTCTGTTTAGTCTGTGCTCTACCCGCTCACGAGCGTTGGCACAATCTTTATCAGACACCCTGTATATGCATATATATATAAAATATTAATTTTTCAATGATCTTATCTCAATACTCTTTTATGTATAAAATAATGGGAGGAATCAGTTGATGTAAAGTAAACATATATAGTTGTTTTAAGAAAAAGTATGTTGCAACCAGCAGCTAATATATATATTTTCGAGATATTTTATAATTTATGTAAAATTTTATAATTTATGTCAAATTAAAGTACAAAATATCTCGTAAACTATTTATTTTCTGGCTTTCTACCTTTATAACTTTTTATGCCACATATTACGAGGAATTGATTTATATAAAAATATTTAAAAAACTAGATTGACTTTTAAATGATCTTGAAAAATGATCTTAGTTAAAATTCAAAATTATCAACTTTTTCCTCATCGAAATCTTTTAATAACTTATGTATAAAATAAATTTTCTCGTTACAGCTATAGTTTCTGTAATGCGATATAATTTGACTGCTATATTGAAATGGGACATTTATTTTAATATATTTTTCATTTATATAACACTTGTGTTAACTTGATAATTCCAATGATAAATGAAGTGCCTAATTTATTGCGAAAACAGGATTTATCACATCTGTCTTATGTCATTGATATTAAATAAATGGAAAGCAAAAATGACACTAGTCGATTAACGTCACTAAATAGAAAGCTCATAGTATTCAATCGACAAATAAATTATAATAGGTAGTTACTTCTGGTAGTTCTATTATTAGTTACTGCTTCGTTTTTACTGTTATCTTTAATTTATTTTACAATTTACACATGATCACATGACATGTGAACATTTACATATGTAAAGCGACAGAAAGCAAGATATGCCGTGCTAAATATGCATGATAATTTATTTTTTCATTTGTTTTCTTATTTTAATATGGGTTGCGATAGGAGAGATGCTTCAAAGCATTGACTATAATCAATAAAATAAAGAAATCTTTATTCTTTTTATTCTAATTAGCTAATCAAATGCTTTGAAGCATTAGCGTTTTTCGATCGCAGCTAAAATCACGCTATGGAAAAACAGTGCAAGAAAGCAGTAACTATTAGAGAATCTAGAATTAACTAATATGGGATTTTATTTCAATTATTATTGTATTAGCTTATTAGCAAGATTGAAACATATTAGAAATATGGAAACATCCCTAACCTGACCTAACCTAACCTAACTTATTTTTCTCACCGTCCACCGTCCTCCGTTCAGTAATCTCCAGATTTGTCTTTCGGCACTGCTTTAGGGGTAACCGGTACTACAAACTCCTGATAATTGATGACATTTCCTTACGTCTGCTATACGTTCTACTGGTGAATTATTAGGAGTTTAGGACTATCTTTCATGCTGACATTTTCCTGATCATTCGGTGTCTCCAGCCCGTCGCCTTTCACGTTGTCCATTATTATTGCCCGACTGCAGACTAAGGCCCGATTGCACTAACATTATTTTGGCTTTAAGTGAGACTTAAATATGTATCTATCTTTATCTTTCTTTCTCAATAAATGAAGACAAACACATATTTAAATCTCGCTTAAAACCAAAATAATATTGGTGCAATCAGGCCTTACTAGACTAATTGTCTAGCAACCGCAGAGCACTCCTACGGACTAAACAAGTCGTATTAACACAAATCATTAGCTTAGTCCTTTTCCGTGTGATATTCATATGGGTTGTTTGGATTCTCTTTCGAGAGCGCTACATCATTTAAATTGTTCTTCTCTTCTTCTATGGATTTTGGAGATTTCTCACTACGCTCATTTCTGTTGTTCCTATTATAGTCTCTGCTACTAACTCCGCATCGAGTAGCGTAATTGAGTGATCGGTTGAATGAGGGATGATTCTCTTTTTTTCCTCTTCTTTCATACACATAACTTTTTCTACATATTCGGAGATAACGCTTTATTTGACGCTATCTAGGGACCATATTCGCCTTGTTAAGACTAGTTCCTATCGTGCTAGTCACAGCATTTCGCTGCATTCCCACACAGGACAGGGAAACCAGATGTAATCTGCGTCCTCTTTTGTTGCATCGCATTGTTCACATCGCTTGTCCTGCAGCTTATCGATTCTTTTCAGATAAACAGCAAATAAGTCATGGTCCGTAAAAGCCTGAATCAGGTGGTACGTCATCTTCCCATGTTTTTTATCGAGAGTGCGATCTTAGGTACTAATGTGTGCGTCCACCTTTCCGTCTCTTTCTTATCCCACTAGAGCGGCCATTACTGTTGCAAGCCTCTCTTTAGCCCTGACCTTTATTTCGTCCGACTGCACTCGCTTTTTGTATGTCTGGTCTTCTCTCGTACGATAACATTCTTCTTTCTTTAGCTAGAAGGTTGATGGGTGGCACTACAGATCAGGATTGCACTCGTCATGTTGCAGTACGACAACACGCTTCGTTTTTAGACAGTTAGCATGATTGCTTTTTGTAACTTTTAACTCGCAGAGCCACAAAAAAGGGAGCTTCGTACAGAAATATGCTGTGCATCGCGCTATCAATCTAACCTAACCTAACCCTAACCTAATCTAATCTAATCTAATCAAATCTAATTAAAAGTCATAAAAATTTAAATGTCAAAATTCAAAAATGTGATGCTGAAAGAATAGACGAACTGAGTGAAAAATTGGGAAAAAATTTTCTATATAGAATGTTCAGTAATAATCGCATTTCTCATGTGCAGGTAGAGAAGGTTAAACCACAATATATCCAGTAGCACAACTCTCTGTCAGCGCCTTTGAAGTTAGTGTTGGCCAAAATGGAGTGCGCATGCGCGAAATAAGCAAGTTGCCCAGTAATGCCATCTGAACTTTTCTCTCGCTCATTCTTGTTTGTTCTCTCTCTAACTATTGCCGCCAATTTCTGCCATCAAATGTACACATAACATTTAAAGAGGGCATTTAAATGTGTTGAGACATTTAAATGAGACAGAGAGACCGAAACAAGTAAGAGTGAGCGAGAAAGAAGTTCAAATAGCATTACTGGGCAACTCGCTTACTTCGCGCATGCGCACTTTATTTTGGCCAACACAAAATCGAGAGAGTTGCGCTACTGAATATACTGTGGTTAAACCTAATAGGTTCTAATAGAGTTCTCTATCGTTTTGCAATTGTAACAATAATTAATGCAAAATTAATTAAAAAAGATCGGCTATTCTGAGTATAAGCGCGCAGTAAGGAGAGACATCCCAATATTACGCAGTTGCTAAGCGCGTGACGAAACGTTGGAAGGAGCGCTTTACAAATAGCACTGGCTATGTATACAAATGCTGATTCTTCGCGCCTAGCAATCTCAATAAAGTATAATATGCCTGTAAAAAATGTAAGACCAATCTCATTCTCATTGCATTTTGAAAAAGTCTTGGAAAATGGCCTAGTTTACACAGATCGTTTGATACGCGTATCAAATGTTATGTTCGTATTAAATATCTTTGGTCTCAATGGTGTAAACGATGACGTACTGAGTTGGTACGACACGCATCAAGAAGGCGTATCGTATCAAAATAATACGCGTATCAAGCATATGTGTAGCGCTGTAAACACTTTTGTGCATCAAAAAACGAAGTATCTATTCTCATTAGTCAGCAATTGTTTCATTTCTCACTATTTCATTATTATTGTACTTTATTTAAATTTTATTTATACTTTTAACAAACTTGATACGTTTGATGTAAACGCAATTGAATTAAACGTTTGGTGCGCACTACTTTTGGTTCGCGTATCAAAAGACACGGTGTAAACTAGGCCAATAATAAATGAAAAACTAGTGTGGAGAATAGAAGCAAATACAAAAATACAAATTACAAATAGAAGTAAATACAAAAATCCTAATTAAAAAACACACATTTAAAAGAAAATTGAGTATAGGAAATATACTCGTATTACATAGGTAACTGCGAATGTGTTGAATGGATAAAGAATAATACATTATACTTACAAATTCTTTAATGTTTTGTTAACTTATTATAATGTCAATGATAAGATTTATTGAAAAATTAATAGAAAGGTAATGTCCAAGTAGAATAACAAAATGTTATGAAAATTGTTTTATAAAAGAATTAATTATGGGCGAAAAGAAAATGAAAGATATTAGAATTAGTTTTCGGGTTTGAATTCTAATATTCATGTACATCGCGAAAGCCTCAAATATCAAAATGAAAGGTAGATATATTTTTAGAGATTTATTATAAGAAAGAAATGGTTAAATTTTTAATGTGCAATTTACAATAACAAAATTATCAAAAAATGTAGCAAAAGAAATTGAACAAGTTTAATTTGTAGACGATATCTTGATGTACAGGGTGTCTCACGGGAAGTTGCTGAGACTCAGTTGAAAATCAGCTTTTATTTTTAAATGCACATAGGGAGCATGAAAAATAAAATATCTAATGGAGGACATTTTGCAAGTTTCTTTACATATATAGACTAAAGACAATTGGAGATATTTTTATCACTTAAATAAATGGATTTTTATTCATTGATTCGGATAGATAAATATAACGAATAAAGAATCGTCTATTTATTATTGTCTATTTAAAATATAAAATATAAGTTCTATTAATATTACTTATAATATTCAGTTTTGTTATCTATATTATATTAATATATGTATTATTATGCATATATTAATACTGTGATTAATCTTAATTTTACAGTAAAAAAAAGTCAGAAAATTATGTCTTGTGGATGTGATATATTTACATCATTTTCAGGTCTCATATAATGTTATTTAGGATGTCTAACTGTTTTATGATTAGAATTATTCATTATTATATATTATTATTTTTCAAATTATATTAATATTATTTAAATTTATTCTCATTACGATGTCACTTTGCTACATGGGTCGAATAGGACATCTTATATATTTTGAATTTAAACAGTAATATAGAAACAAAGCAATATATAAGTAATAATCTTAGGAAGAATTTCTTAAATTGGAAAAAAAAACGTGAAAAAATTCAGCAAGTTTAAAAATAGATAGTAACATAAGAAATGTGAAAAATTGAAAAAATAATCGAACACAAATGAAATATAAAAAGAGGATAAATTATGAGGAATTTGGATATTTAATTAAATTTTCGAAGATAAGTGCAATATGTCGGAGATAAGATAAAAAAGGTGTATATAATATTTTATAATATTTAAATAGGATATTATAAAACATAAGGAATGGAAATATACACTGCCTTAATGCTACATAAAAGTCTATTAAAATCAATTGTGGATTTTGAAAATTTTACTATAATATTTTAGATTTAGAAAGAAGAATGAGTTCAGATGGAGGGAAAGAAAGATTGAAGAATTCAATTTGAAGAAATCAGAATTATCTTAGGACATAGATTTAAATAGCAAATGCGACGTCATTTGATGTCCAAAATAAGGTTGTTTGACATCAAAATAATGTGTGCTTGCTACCTATAGTGAAATATGCCAATGAATACTGATGATTGACTGAATCGAAGTTAATGTTTAGAGATAAAGCTGGCTATCTTGCGCGAAATGTGATGATGATTACCTGTCAGATAATAAGTATGGAATTGAAACATTTACTGAAAAATTAAATAAACTACAAAAAATAAAGAATAAATAGATATAGATAATTTAAATGGAACTATACATAATGGAAATATACATATAATAAAAATTATAAAAGATAAAAGTAAAAAAATAAAAAAATGTATAAAGGAATTCTTAGGCCTGATTGCACCAAACGTTATTTTGGCTTTAAGCGGGACTTAAATATGTGTCTATCTTTATCTTTCTTTCTAAATAAATAAAGACAAACACATATTTAAGTCTCGCTTAAAACCAAAATAATGTTGGTGCAATCAGGCCTTATAGAAATAAAGAAAAAAATTTTGAAATACAGATTATGTTAAATCTTAATGGAAAAAATTGATATGAAAAAAAGATATGTGGAAACAAGTATTAAAAAAAAAAGAAACTAGATAAACGAATAATATATGTATATAGAAAATAAATAAAAAAATAATAAACGAAAATATTATATTGTAATTTTACTCATGACTCTAATTACATCTAAAATTGAAAAAATATAAATATATTTTGGTGAGGGGGGTGAGGTTTATTACTATATGTTATAGTAATAAGAAGATCAAGAAGATGGATAAGTAGTGAAGTGCCCGATTTTTCTATGATAAAATAATCTTAGAATTAATGATCAAATGAGAAAAAACAAATAAGATAGTATTACTCTGAGATTTACAAATGCTATCAACGTTTTAAATGATAAAAAAACAAGTTGAATATTTATAAGAATAAATATATAATAAAGAAGCAAAAAAATTATTTTAAATTATTAAAAAACAAAATAAAAAAGAAATAAAAATGTCACTGTGAGTGGTACATAAGAACGATAGAAAATGAAATAGCAGACGGCAAACAAACCAAGAAAAAAGCAAAGTCAAATTCTAAAGATTAATATTGTATTTAAAAAGTTTTATTTATAAATTGGAAGTATATTTAAACAAATTTTGGACAAAAAAATAATATATAATATTGATTTAAAGATACATTGTATGTGCGGGATATATTAACATCATTGTATATATATTTTATTCAAAAACATTTATAGAATGAACTATGAGAAAAATTAATCTCAAGCTTAATATATTTTAAATTTTCGGCTTTCTTATTATCATTTCATCCTCATTTTTTAAATTAATACATAAAAATTACATTTCAGAGTGTGTTAACATAAATACAGTAATACTCTGGTTAAACACTCATTGTCAGGATGCATTCCGAGAACTTAGAGCGCTAAACAAAACCGCTAATTTTAAGAATGTACTTAAAAACAAGTACTAATTCTTGAATTACCAATAAAACCGCAGAGTTCGAGAAATTAAGAAACAAAAGACAGTAGACGCATGCGCGAGAGAAGTCAATCGCTTCAGAGTACTATATAACATAACAATTGAACGGGATAGCATTAATTGGGGTATTACTGTACATCTATATTAATATATTTATATTAATATATTTTATACTATATTCTAATATATTTATATTAATATATATATTTTGTATATTTTAATCATTCTAAAAGTTTTCTATACGATGTAATATGATATTTTACTTAAGAATCTCGACACAATTAGACATTAATAAATTATTTGCAGACAGTAAAAGAATTGCATATGCAATATTTTTACTATTAATCAAGTGAGAGCTCATTTTTATGATTTTCACTATATATTTTGCAATCAATTTATCATACAATCAAATTCAATATAAAAATATATATAATTTATCATTTAAAGAAATTTATCAAGGAATTTATGTTATGAAAATGTGATAAGAGATTATACAGAATCAGAAAATTTTATAAAGAATGTGTGTGTTAGATGAATCTCTCGATGAATAATGAAATATAATATTTTGGATAATATAATGTCGGACGGAAAAGTCATAAAAAGTGAAATATTTTGATAAAATATCAGAGATAATGTTAATGAACAAGTGTCGAACGGGGAAATAGTAGATAATGAAATAATTCAAGCTTATGAAGATTTATGAATCTAGTTAATATCAAAAACACATATAATGTGTTGGTTAAAAAATCACCTTTTGCCTTATAAAATTCGTCTCCTTTCATTTTTAAAGTGAATATGTTTCAAGCTTTATTTGAAGTCGAAATTAAAATAACCGATTTCTTTCATAAAATGTTACTGTAATTAGCTTGCTTTCATCTACTCTCGGCAAGCTGTCTGAAATTTTTTTTCGAAAATTAAATAAACCCATATACCAGTTATATAAGATCATATCTCTCACATAGTGATTTTACAATCGGAAAACATACTGTGATCGAGATTTTTAATTTTTCTCTGGTCGAAAATATTCACACAAAAGTGTAAAAAAATATCTTTTTATTGTGTGATTTTTAAAATTTTTACTAAGTATATTTATCAGTCTGATCAATAAATCTAAATAGTATTTAAAAATTGCGAAAAAATATTATGAAGAGAAATCTGTTACAATACGTATATTTTTTATGGATGTTCTTATATTGTATATTAATATATACTGTGTATTAACAGTACTGTGTGTGTGTGTGTATTTTTATGACGAAATCATTATATTTAAGGATTCCGCGAAAAAGAATTATAATGCATGTGTAAATGCAAATAGAGAAAAATGGGCATTTACAATGATGTCCTAACATTTATGCAAAATTTATTATAATTTAGTATTTGTTTAACTCTTGCGATTTTAGCAAACAATAGTGTACAATATAGATACATATCTCAATGACATTAATTTCTGTACATATCGCATGACATATTTTCATACGTGGTCGTTTTATATTCTACAATATATGGTCAGAGTACATGACTACATGAAGTTTAAAATATTTTTCTTTTTTTCTTTTTTTTAGTGATTTGTATTTATTTTGGATACATCGGTGAGTATAATAATATATTATGGATATAAAGAGAGATGGAAAGAAACAAAATTTAATAGTTAGGCATTTATATTGAGATAGGAGATGATTTTAATTATATTTCAATACTTGAAGAAATGAATGTAGAACACAAAATAAGGAAACAAATGTTATTTAAACATAGGTCGTTCAAATTTTACTTTTTTCCATTTATAGTAAATTAAACAAACACTCGAAGTAATTGCCTTCTGCTACAGCATATATTGCGGCATGTCTTAAAAATGATTTTTGTTCTCTTTGGGGAGTATATTAGGTGTCGTTCGCGAATAATTTCAAACCTATTTTATATATTTGTCCACAGATCATATTTGCCATTTCAGCAAAAGTAAACGCAGAGGGTATCTAAAGATTTTAGCATTTTATATTCTTTCAAATAAAAGTATTGACAGATTGACAGAACAATTCCCCGAGTGTGACACTATTTTTGTTATTCATATAGTCAAAAAAGACTAATATATGTTCAAAGTCAGAACATATACTTATAACAAAACATTTATTTGAGCATTTTCTTGAATTTATTATTAAACTCTCTTAAAAAATAAAGCTTGAACGATCTATTTCCTTTTCATATTTTGTATCTTGTTTTTACATTTAATTCTTGAAATATTAACATATAATTGAGTTATGTATATAAAAAAAAATATATATATATACATGAAATTGTATGATATAAATCGTAGAACACGAGTGTACAACTGGACGGCCTGCGAGGCCATAATGCGTTGGCAGCAAATTCTATATATTCTTACATAGTAAAAAACGTCAACACAAAGAGAGAGAAAAATAAGCTTATAAGACATTGTAGTTAGAAGACAGAAATACAGAAATTATGCCTGCGTGATGTCATTGGCGTCACGCAAACAGCTTTGCCTGTATCTTGCGAATTGTGCAAAGATCTGTCGTAAACATGTTTATTAAAAAAAAAAAAAAAAAAAAAAAAAAAAAAAAACAAAAAAAAAAACATTTTGCTTGCCATTTTCATCCATTTGTATTGGCTGTCACATTCGAAAGTACCCGATTTAATATGTTTCAACAAATACTGTGATATTGAAGATAATTAGAAATATATGTGACTTTAAAATGTATCGGTCTTATTTAACATTATTTAATATCTTTTACCAAATTTTATGAAGATTTATTATAAATAATAATTATTATTAAAATATATTGATTATTTTATGTATAGATTTTTGAATGAGTGTGTGTAATGTGTATGTACATCGCATATTTTTAATGCAGCTTTTGATCATTTTAATGGTTTTTAATATTGTGTGTATGCGTATGTATAAATAAATATGTTGTGTATGTATGTAAAATTTTAAGAAATACTACGAATTTACTTAGTATATTATATACATTAAAATGACTTTTATAATTTTTTTTATTATACATCCGTCAATGCATGTTGGAAATTTTATTAATAGTAATAATTATATATATATATATATATATATATATATATATATATATCTAATCTAAACTATTGGAATATAAGTTTTGTTGTACAATAAGGTCGTTAAGACAGAATAATTAATATAACAAAATGAAGAAACATTTAAACTGTTATAAGTCAATGTATCGCAGTGCGAAGTTGTCATCATTTGTAATTAATGTCCTTATAATAAGAATTTTACATTTTACAGTAACAAAGAATTGATGTATATACAGGGTGTTCAGCGTAACAATTCGCACGATTTTTGAGATGTTTCCAATATAATTTTAAAAAAACTTCATAGAATGAAAATTAATCTATTTTACGCAAGTAATAAAAAAATTAAAAAAAATTTTTTTTATAAAAAATCGTCTTGAATTTTTTAAATAAAATTATATTTTTTTATACGAATCGATTCCTCATAATATTCTACATAAAAAGTTATATAATAGAATAGTCAAAAATGAACAGTTTATGAGATATTGTATATATTTTAATTTGACATAATTTCTTAAACTTATGAAATATTTCGAAAAATATTTATTTTCCGATGATTTTACCTCAATACTTTTATACACAAAATAATGAGGGGCATCAATTGGTATAAAGAAAACAGATAGTTATTTTTAAGAAACGTATATAGCTGCTAGTTGCAAATTACATACTTTTTCTTAAAAGCAACTATATGTTTTCTTTACATCAATCGATTCCTATTATTATTTTGTGCATAAAAGTATTAAGGTAAGATTATCAGAAAATGAATATTTTACGAGATATTTTATTTTACAGTTTACGTAAAATTATGTCAAATTAAAGTATAAAATATCTTGTAAACTATATATATACCTATAATTCACTTTTTGATTATCCTTATAACTTTTTAAACAGAATATTGTGAGGAATCGATTTATATAAAAAAATATGATGGTTCCATTTAAAAAATTCAAGGTGACATTGATATTTTTGAAAATCATTTTATTTTCAAATTTTATTGCGTATGATAGCTTGCGTAAAACAGATTAATTTTCACTGTATAAACTTTTTTTTTAACTGTCGGAAACGTTTCAAAAATCGTGCGGACTTTTACGCTGAACACTCTGTATATTGTCAGCCACTCTTTAGGTCTGTTTTTATAAGCTAAATTGACTGCACTAGTTCAGAGTTTATTATTTTCCTTCTAATGTGGAGTAAAAAAGATAAATGCTAAACTAGTACTGCCAGTTCAGCTAAAAAGAACACATCTTTTGTAAGTTATTATATATAATTTCATGAGACTAATAAAACTTAAATACGAGATGGATAGCGCATAATGCGCCGCTTAGCGGTAAGCAAACAAATTTCTGGAATGTCGTAGTTACATTTTTGTGACATTTAATGTCATATGCTGATATCACCGCGACTGTGATTAATGATATTACTGCAACAGTTGCAGTACAACTTTCTAATAATGTCACAGTGACATCACAATTTTCCTGTGACCTTGTGGCTCTATTGTGCGTCTATTGCCATATCACTGTGATTTCTTTTGCTATGAGAGTACTGCATAACTTATTATGATATCTGCCTAACTTGTGTTAAATATTTTTTTCATTGACAATTGGTATTCAAATCTTAGTTTACTTTTATTTGTTAAAAACAACAAACGGCTAAAATCTTTCAAATGTTACTCAAAATTATAATAACATAGACAGGAATTTTCATTTGAATGGAAACACCTATTATACATAATATCTTCTAAAGAAAAACGTCGTACAAAGAAAGTGTTTCAGAAAAAATTTAGAGTATTTTTGAGGGAGAAAAAAGTTGATAATCTTAAATTTTAACTAAGATTATTTTTTAAAGTTATGTAAAAATTCTTATAACTTTTTACGTCGAATATTGAGATAAAGAATCGATTTATTAAAAAATTAATGTGGTTCCAATTTAGAAAAACTAGCTTGATTTTTACACGATTTTGAAGGTCATCAAATTTAGAAAATGTACAGCTGTTTTCATTCAAATCTGATTCTCCTAATCAATATATTGACTTATTTTAAAAATATATCTTTGCCGTTTTCCAAATTGTTTTTTAACATCAAAATTATATTTAGAGGAGAATTTTTAGTATATTTACAGGAGAATTTTTAGTGTATTTTTTCTCAAATATTGTAGCAGATTCTTTTTTTAATTTCATACGAAAACATGTGATACACATATAATTTTATGTGCAAAAAACTATGAGTGTCCAGTCGAGTTATTTAGAGTTATTCAATAAGTGTTATTAATAATCTTAAGTATTTGTTTGTTGAAAATAGCGAGAAGAAAGGAAAGAGGAGAAATAGAAAAAAAAGAGAGAGTGGAACGAAGGGGAAGGGATGATGGGAGAAATGAAAAGAAATGGAAGGAGGAAGAAGAAGGAAGAAAGAGAGAGGAAGGAGAAAAAGAAGAAGAAAAGAGAAGAAAGAGTCTATAAATATAGTCAGTGTTGTTTAAGCCCATACAGAGCTAATCGATATCTATTGGATATCTGCATATATCCATGTCCCCATATCTACTGTGGATAAACCAATAGATATTTAATAGATGTCTAAAATATCAATATCTCCCGAATAATCAATGGAGATATTAAATGAATATCCATATATTATCCACATATTCATGTCCACTGAAATTTTATCAAGGATATCCTATAAATATCCACCCAATATCCACCCAATATCCACACATCTATGTCCATTGAAAATCTACCAAGAATATTCATTGGATATCTATATACATATATTATCTACATATCCATGTCCACCAAAGAACTATCACACATACAATATGTGTATATTATCCATATGTCCATGTTTAGTAGAAGAGCGCGTCACTACAAGGCGCACCAGCCAATCCTACCCTCGTAAGGAGAAGTCATCTAATTCGCAAAATAATGTCCGTGCGACTATAATAGCCGTATATTTTAAATCAATTTAAAAATCACTTATTGTTAGTTTTTTTTAAGTATTCTTAAGATATAAATGTTCTGTTTATATCTATTGGACACATATAGAAAATTGAATGAATATCCACGCAGAAATCGAATGAATTCAATATACATGCAATGTGGATATCTACATAAATATTAGATATTGTACATATGGATATCTAATGGATATTTCTATAGATATCCTATGGATATTTATGAGATTATCTTGAATAGCAGACATTTGAATATCTAAAGCATATCTTAGCTAATTATATATTCGTGGATATCCTTAATGCCCATTCAGGATATCTAATAAATATCTAATAGATATATATTATTTTATGTGGGAGGAATAATAATAATCCATGCTCTTCTTGCATGAACTTGATTAATTAGATATTTTATAACAGTTTTCCTGTATATAAAATAATATTCCTTTAATAGGTATCTCCAAATAACCCGAAACAAAAAATTGCATTATGATGAAAAAAGAGAAATTATGAAGTTGTTATAACTTTTTGATATTTATTACATAAATTATAGTAATAAAAGTAAAATCGAAATTGCAACACCTTGAAGGAATGCACATAATGATGAGTTTATATATTTGCTAAATTTTACTTATCAAAGATATTAAGGATATTGATGAAATGATTTCAAATATATAATAGTAAAAAACAATTTTATTGTTTTTAATAGTAAAATTGTTTGTTGTAAAAAATTCTTTTTCTAGTTTATTTTCTCGAAACTTGTAGTGTTGTCCTCATTTGAAATCATGAAATCAGTAAAAAACAATTTTAAAAAACAAAATTGTTTTTAAAAATATTCTTCCTTGTTGTTATAGCCTTATAATACACTTTTTCATATGTGTTTGAATCAATCTTCGAAGCATTTTTGCCAATCAGAGGTAACCATTCAGAAACTTGATTTTTGTGCACTTTGAGCTACAACAATTCTTATATGATGAAATGCTGTTGCTCTTTCGATCAATTATAACTATTTAAACGATATGTCGGTTCTCTTTTGTAATAGTTCGTCTCTGTCCTCTTCTACCTGGTCGATGGGTGTATGTATTCATTACATCAGTGTTATCATACTCGATGTATAGTTGCAACCTTTCTGAATCACTTGCCTTAGTGAAACTTTTATTTCACACAGACCAATAATATAATCTCACTAAAATTGGGACAGTTGTTTGTAGTGGACTTTGCAATTGAGACATTGTTCTTCACTAACTGCTTAAATTCAAAAACAGTTACTTGTAGCTACTGAGATTTTTTTCACATCAGTCACGTCCTTCCCCAAATATATAATGGTCTATATTTTCAATTATGGTTATAAACTATAAAGATTGGAGTAAGCGGTTCCGAGAGAGACGGTTAACGTTGACACGTGATAAAGACAATTGTCGTTATATCTCATTCATATGGATTTGTGTATTCCTCACATCTTTCGCGGTTAAAAAACGAATTACTGCTCACTGTTCAAGGTTTGTTAATTTTATTTTGACTGTTTGGACGGTATACTAGTACGACGTCTTGAATATGAGGACTGCTATAGGTATATACTCTTGTCATATAATCGCAATTCTACTGGACAATGTGTCATGACACTACAAGTGGTGTCATGTCTTTTTTGCCTCGAAGATTCCGCAATAAAACTATTTAACATTTTGCTATGTTATTTATTGGCTCGTTTTCATTTGAATAACCTACTACTTCATTATAAAACATGATATATATGCAAGTCTAATAGCTCGTAATCAGTTTGGGGAACGTACGTTCAATGCAGTAACCAATCTAGAGACACATGGTCAAGTCGGAAAGTTATTTATCTTTCTTTCTTCTTTTCTTAAAAGGATTTAATATGATCGAATTAAACATACTTTCTGTTAACGGCGTCGTGTACTATCTGCAGTCATCATCTGCATCAAAAGAGTAGTGAATATCTTGTTATACATAGCGTAAGTACAACAAAATACTTGTGATGTGCGCACAAACATCCAAACAAAATATGCGCACTAGCCTTATAATAGTGTACGTGTGGCGAGTATAGGCTCCTCTACTGGCTCCTTTAATCTCAACATCTCTTCGTCACTGGAAAAGTCTTTATCGTAAACAATGAATATATGTGATTTGCATTTTGTGTGTATTTGGAGTATTTGGACCATACACGTGCACAAATGAGATCTGGTTCAAATAGTTTGAAAAACGAACTCCTTATTTGGATTCCTGATAGCAGTGTCCTAGATACATAGGCGGGCATTAATTTTTATTAACTTATTAACTTGGTAAGTATCAAACGTCTTATGAAGGACGTACTGCGAAGAAAGTATATAAAAGTAATATACGAGGCGCATTTTTAAAGTAAGGTCCGTTTTGAAATAAAAAAAAGATCTTAACATATAAAAATAATTTATTATAGGCAAAAAACTTCTACAAGCTTACTTTAGTTTTTCACACAATCACCATTGACTTCCATTCATTTTTGATATTGTTTCAACAGCTTCCTAATTCCATTATTGTAAAAGTCTGCCGCCTGTGTCTTGAACCAGTTTAGTACTTAATGCCGTTTTTTAGTTCGCCGTTAAAAAAGAGGCGCCTCGCCACTTTTAGTCTAAATGCACAACTTTATAGTGAAAATCCTATTCTGAATCACATTTATAGCACATTTATGCCTTCTCGATAAATGTGCTCGAAGGTACATTTATACGTACATTTATACACGGATGCTTTGCAAGTTTGATTAATTTTATCATTACAATACAATTGATTTCATTAATAAAATTATTATACATTAATTTTTTGTAAATAATAAAAATTTCTTAAATAACAATATTAATAATATTTGATAAATTCTGAAATTTTCTTTAAAAGTGCATTATGTATAAAGTATAATGCAGAATGCATTTCGATCGTGGTCCGCGAGTCCCGGTAAAAAATGATTATAAAAAATTTTATATATATATAATCACTAGGGCAACCAAAAATAAGCTGTGAAAATCTTGTTTTAAGCGCTTAAAATATGCTCCATAAAATTAAAAAAAATACTCTAAAAACAGAGAAATAGGCTCTTAAAAAATTACAATTTAAATTAAAATTAAAATAAACTTAATGAAAAATTGTTTACATTGTATATATTCTTATTTTTAGATTTATTAATTAATTCCATTGAATTTATAAAAAACACAAAGCACATACATTTAAATTAACGCATATAAAAACGCATAGTGTCATATTAAAATCAAAAGTTTAACTCTTTTAATTTATATTTTGATTACAGTAAATAATAAACATTTCACTTAAGTTTTCAAACAAAAAGCTTTGCCTATTTGCTCGCAGAACATTTTTATACATTGAAAAACTTCGTTCGACATCAACAGAAGTTATAGGTGCATATTTAAATGCCAAGGTTTCTTGAACGCTGTACTTGTCCGTTTTTGTAGTATCCGTGTTATCAGATTTTCCAATCAATCGTGCTGAAAGTTCCTTTAAAACAGTAAATCCACTATTCTTCGCAATAACGTTTGCACATTTTTTCTTAATAAAATTCGCTGTCTCGCCGTTTACATTATTAATTGTTTTCATAGCATATGTTACAACTTCAATCTGCACAGTAAGTAAAATAAAAAAATATAAAAAGTAAAATAAACAAAAATATATGCACTTATAGCTAAAATATGCAAAAATAAGTACTTACGACTAAAATATGCAAAAATATGCTGTTACATATAGGGTTTAAAATGCATAGTTTCTTCCGAAATAAATTTATATGTAATCTATTTCTTTATTAATCAAATTAAAAAAAATATGCTCTAACATATTTTGGTTGCCCTAATAATCACATATATGCAGTGTTGGGTAGTACCTAGATACATGTATCTAGATACAGTATCTAGATACATTTTGTGTATCTAAGCCTGTATCTGAGATATATTCAAATTGAAGTATCTGTATCTGTATCTAGATACAAAATATAGTATCTGAATTGCTTTTCTTAGATACATTTTCAGATACATTTTCACATATTTCTTTGAATTGATCAATTCTTTAAATTTTTAAAAGATCAAGACCACGTAAGAAAAAGCTGACAGTGCTCGACATGGAGTTTCTTTCTTATTTATCAGACAAGCAAAAAGATATTGAACTTTAAAAACAAATGTTTCATATGAGGAATATACGTACTATATATTACATCAATATATAGCACGTGTGTTCCACATATGAAATATTTGTTTCTAAAGTTTAACACAATTATATCAACACCGGTTAAGCGATTAATTATATTTAGCATTGGTGGTCAAATTTTAGTATCACGGCGAAATAGTTTGAGTAACGATATCTTTTTGAGGCATTTTTGATGTGTTAAGATTAACGAATAAAGCCGTAATGTAAACAAAAAATATTAATAAATAAAAGATTTATTCAGTATATTTTGTGCATATTACCAATATTATGATAAAATATAATAATTTAAAAGTATCTGATATGTATCTGAGATATTTTTAAAGTATCTGAGTATCTGTATCTATATACATTTTAATTTGTGTATTTATATCTGTATCTAGATATATTTTTTCATATGTATCTGTATCTGTATCGAGATACATTTTAAATGTATCTTACCCTTCACTGCATATATGTATATAATAATATAAAATTATATAGAAATATATAAAATTCTGTATGAGTTATATATAATTATACATACATCATACATACATACACACACACACACATATATATATACAGGATGTCCGGTGGTTCGCGTTTCACCTGTTGTGGGCAGATAGAGTGGGTTAAACCGAATAGAAAAGTCCTGTACCATTTTGCGAAATTCCCAATAATTAATAAGAAGTTAATTAAAAAAGATTGGCCAATTCGCGCTCCTACAAGCACGCGACGAGAAGAGACAGCCCACTCGGGGGTCCAGCGTTATCCGCTGCTCATACATGCTATTGTCTTTTGTAGATCGCTCCTTCCCGCGCTTAGCAACCGCGTAACATTAGACTGTTTCTTTTCGCCGCGTACTTAGTAACCATGTAAGACTGGGCTGTCTCTTCTCGCCGCGTGCTTGTAGGGCGCGCGAATTGGCCAATCTTTTAAAATTATTTTCTCATTAATTATTGCGAATTTTGCGAAATGGTAAAGGACTTTTCTATTCGGTTTCACCCACTCTACCTGCCCACGACAGGTGAAATGCAAACCACCGGACACCCTGTATATATACTCGTCAAAAAAATTATCGCAACACGTAATTAATATCAAAATTTAGCATAAATTCAAATAAGCGTATCTCCGCGAAAAATTGTCGTATTTCAAAAAATTTTTTTTTGTTTTAAAGGGTAAAGTCTCTACTTTAAGGAACTTTCGTTCGATTTAGATTTTATTCTCTCCCCCTTTCTCCATCCCTTTAAAAAGAGGGACGTGTTTTTTTTCTCAAAAAATTGCATAGTTTGACGAATTCTATGGAGTGTACTAAATTTTTTTCGCAAATATCATTATAACTATCGTAAAATATGGACTTTTCTCTACAAATTTAAAAAAAAATTGAATACCGTACGATTTTTTTTCGCAAAGTTACAGCATATCAAAGTTACTTATGCATTTTTGCCTATGTATTCAATTACCGCCAACATTAGCATTATCCGATGTGCACTACGGGGAAGTTGCTGGTCGGATTTTGCCCATCGTGTGTGTGTGTGTGTGTGTGTGTGTTGGGGCAGGGATATATGTTCGTATTTAAAATTGTGTATTTCTGCCTCGTCTTCGGATGACCTTTTATGGGAAGATGGCTGCATGATTTTGAAAGACTACCAACCAATTTCCAACAATTGGAAGCAGCCCTACATCGAATATGGTTCGAAATTCTGCAAGCCACAATTAGAGCCTGCATTAATATGCGTGAGCGCCTGCAAGAGGTCATCCGAAGACGAGGCAGAAATACAACTTTAAATACGAACACATATATCCCTGCCCAAACACACACACACACACACACACACACACACACACACACACACACACACACACACGATGGGCAAAATCCGACCAGTAACCTCCCCGTAATGCCCATCGGGTAATGCTAATGTTGGCGGTAATTAAATATATAGGCAAAAATGCATAGGTAACTTTGATATGCTGTAATTTTGCGAAAAAAAATCGTACGGTATTCAATTTTTTTTAAAATTTGTAGAGAAAAGTCCATATTTTACGATAGTTATAATGATATTTGCGAAAAAAATTTAGTACACTCCGTAGAGTTCGTCAAACTATGCAATTTTTTGAAAAAAAAACACGTCTCTCCTTTTAAAGGGATGGTGAAAGGGGGAGAGAATAAAATCAAAATCGAACGAAAGTTCCTTAAAATAGAGACTTTACCCTTTAAAACAAAAAAAAATTTTTGAAATACGACAATTTTTCGCAGAGATACGCTTATTTGAATTTATGCTAAATTTTGATATTAATTACGTGTTGCAATAATTTTTTTGACGAGTGTATATAAGTCAGCCAACATTAATATAAAATTATATATAATTATATAATTTAAGTTATATAAAATTATATATAATAATTATACACATAGCTTATATAAAATTTTATACATTTTTATATAACTTTATGTTATATATGATTATTACATATAAAAAATTTTTTAGCGGGATTAATCATAAATGTACTTCATCTAATTGTAAGTTAGAGGTGCTTTAAATGTGCGATGAGAATACGCCGACTTTAGTCATATTATTAGTACATTTATCTGCGCCTCTAAATGTGGCTCTTTAAATGTGCCGATAAATGTGAGCTCAGAATATGGGCCTATGTCTTTAACATATTTGGCTCTTGTGCAAGCTGCAGCATGCATGCAGTTAGAGCGCCTTGCATGTGGCTCATGATGAAATTGAAACACTAAATTGCATTACATTAAAAACATTAATTTATTGCTATGCAGTTGTTGCCAATAAAAAATAAGTGCCTAAAGGCGTCAATAGCGTCAGATTATTAAATTTATAATTAGTTAGGTATCAACAGCACAACTACAAGTAAATTTTCAAAGCACCTATAGGCGCCAACAGCAATGAAAGGATTATATACAAAGATATGTCGGTCTCTCAACTAACCACATAGATCACTGGCGTCCTTTTGCAGTATATAGACATCGTTATTTAAAAAATCTGAGAAATAGGGACTGTGAATGTTTAAAATATACCCATCAGGTAAACGACAAGCTTTGTTTTATGAAGAGTGTACTGTAATGCCTTGAAAACTGTAGAAAATTGCATATAATAGCTTAAAGAAAAATGTATCTGACAAACTCGACGAATAAAGCTTTATTAAAAAAAACTGTTTTTGATGTTTATTTTCATATATATTCTTTGCCTATTCTATTCGAACACACTGCATATAATGTTTGAACTGGTTTTTTTCTTAATAAGATCAAATGATGAAACTCGTCATTACTTAAAAACTCTTCACTGTTATATTTATTTGACAAGTTTCTAGTCGCTGCTTCCTTGGGTGCTCATGAGTGCCCATTTTCAAAATAACGTTTCTTATTTTTTAGAAATTCAACAATTTTTTCCGAAATTCCAGGTTCAAACCGAAAGGCTTCTAATTTTCATCGCAACGTTCGAATACTTGGAAGTGGTATTCCTTGATGAATAAATTCTTTAGATGAATATATTCGTTAGTTCCACAAACAAATTTTAATGCAGAGCACGTTTAATTGTTTCATGTGATCAAATTTTAACGTTTCGTTTTTTCGTGAATAAAGCTTTAATTTGCAGATCAGTAAAAATTAAATATAAAGTTCTTTTCTATTTATCATTATTATCTTCACATTTTTCAAAGTATGTATAGTAAATCTCAAACCTTTAATTTTTTTCGAATTTTAATCATGTTTAGCTGTTGCCTTCGGATAATATCTTTCAATTTTTTATATCGCTTTTCATCTTTTGCGTTACATTTAATGAAGCTGGATATATCATTGATGATATAGGCCCATATTCTGGATCTTCTTTTATCGACTCTCTCTCTCTCTCTCTCTCTCTCTCTCTCTCTCTCTCTCTCTCTCTCTCTCTCTCTCTCTCTCTCTCTCTCTCTCTCTCTCTCTCTCTCTCTCTCTCTCTCTCTCTCTCTCTCTCTCTCTCTCTCTCTCTCTCTCTCTCTCTCCCTCCCTCTCTCTCTCCCTCTCCCTCTCCCTCTCTCTCTCTCTCTCTCTCTCTCTCCCTCTCTCTCTCTCTCTCTCTCTCTCTCTCTCTCTCTCTCTCTCTCTCTCTCTCTCTCTCTCTCTCTCTCTCTCTCTCTCTCGTGTGATTTTGACAAAACTGCGTCTTATATTAAGGAGGTTCAGGTGCTTCAAAAAAATGCAGCCAGCCTCAAGTAATTTTAATATATTGTTCTGCAATGTAACATAGAATTATGTGAATTTTTTTGGAATTTTTCATGGCCACGTTTTGAAAAAAATTGATTAAAAAAATTTTAGTTTTTAGCATAGTTTTTTATGGGAAATGACACAGTGTATGTACAACTTCAGAATGAAATAATGCAAGAAAAAATGCAAATAATAATGAGAAAAAAATTTGCACATATAATTTAACAATTTACAAATAAATGATTGAAAAAAAGGGATGGGTTACCGCACATTTCGCAGAGAAATTAATTATTAAAAATTAAATTGCCTGATTTTTCTGCTTAGAAATGAGCGCAAACAAATGATGGCAACAGTGCAATCAATAAATATAGTAGAAATTATATGACGGGGCATTTGAATAGAAAGTGCGATGTGTTTAATATGAAAATTTTTGATAAATTACGCATGTTATTAAAAACTAATTATTATAAAATATGTTCTTTATAAATTTTCCTTTCCATCTATATACTGTTCCATTTTAAGTATCTCGTCGGTGACAGAAGCAATAACAATAACACGCGGGAAGCAATGCCAACTTCAAACGTTAGTATGCTGTTGCCAAGTTTTCACCTCCCTGCGTCCCACTCCCCCCCCCCATCACGATGAAGCACCCGAACCTCCTTAAAAACAAAAATTATAATTTAATAAAATTTTTTATTGAAAAAATGGCTAACATTCGTTATGACATGCGTTACTTGCTGCAATTTATTCGATAAAATAATGAAACGTTATTACATTTTGCATAAAAATTGATTGTAAGAAAAGATAATTAAAAAAATAAGATTTTTAGTAATAAAACTATGACAATGTATTCTACTATTAAATAATATTATTTATACTTTTTAATTAAAATTTTATTATTTTTATTTTTAACATATTTTTAACATAAATAAAACTGTTAAACAAGTTTGTTTCCTTATTGTTCTATTCCTCTCAATTGAATTATACCGCGCACAAAGTACAAATTTTATTGGTTCCGCCATACTTTGTCGACACCGATAGGAAGGATGGCAACTCTGGGCTTCTGCACACAAGACGCGTTGACGCGTTATGGCTCCTGCAGACTTGCATAGCCAATAAAAGTTGGACCGAGTTCAACTTTTAACGCGCGGCGGAAATCTGATTGGCTATCGCGTCGACGCGTCCTGTGTGCAGAAGCCCTCTGTCCAGACCATGTTCAGACTCATATTATAAGGACTCTAGTATTAGAGGGTTTTTAGTAATAACAATATAAAGGCTGGATTCCGTAAAGCGCATATGCACGCATTTTCTATAATATACGTAATGTGTACTATAGATAAATGCGCGCATATGTGCTTTACAGAATCCAGCCAAAATGTAGTGAAAATGTTAAAAGTGAGCCAGATGAAAAGTCATTTAGGGCCACTTCGACCAACTTTGATTAACTTTAATCGACGATTAAACTATATTTTTATCTCTTTTCAGATACGTTCTTAAAAAGAGACAAAGATATATAGAGTTTAATCATCGATTAAAGTTAAGTCAGAGGTCTAGTTTCCACCGAAGCCTTCAATCCGATTCTGCTTCGGTGCGAGTCGAATTTATTGTTTCCACCGAAAGTAGACTATAGAAGCGAGGAAGATTGATATTTTAGGAGAGCCAACTTAACGCCAACACTTAACTTTTGCTTGTTGAATGTAAACAAACTTAAACTCTGAAAAATGTACATATTAATTAAATACAGAGATAATTGAGTTGAGATAAATAAAAGGAAAATAGATAATAAAATAATTTTGTTGAATTATCAGTTAAAAATAAAAAGTAAAGGTTGGCACTATCTACTTTCAACCGTTTCCACCGACTAAATTTTGTGTCAATTCGCTGCTACTCCGGTAAAGTTTGTAGAGCGAAGCGGGAGTGAAATGAACCAGTCAGTCGCATTTCCATCGACTTAAAATTTGGTTCTACGCCGCACTAGGTGCGAATTAACGCATCGGTGGAAACTAGACCAGAGTTGGGATTTTCCGATGTCATTCGACGCTAATTGGCTGGATCTGAAACCAATCACGTTCGATTGCTACTTAGCGGTTGAATCCGTTGAATATGGCCATTAAATTAAAGACGTTTTAAATATTATTTATAATTTAAACGAAAAATTCTCTTTTAATATTATAGACATCAAGACATCTAATATAAATATGCTATTTTTTAATATTTTTGAAAATTTATTTTTTAACTGCTTTATATTTAAGGATAATAAAATTATCAGAATTCAAATATAAGCGGGAGATGACGAAAAATAGTGGACCAATCAAAAATAGTTTTCTTCTGTCGTAACTTATTAGAAAGTTTCTGATAGGTACATAGAAAATATATGAAAGAAAGATCGGTATGGCCGTTCTCAGTCTTCTCTCTGATGCGGATAGCAAGTGACGATGGAATGGGCATGGCAGATATGGTAGATACGCATCGTCATTCACTGACGTTGAAAATGGTGGCGTGATGCGATGGAATTTCAATCGATCGTAACTTGGCTCTGCCGAGCCTTGGCATAAATAGTTAGTCACACGGCAGACGTGTACTCTGTACGTGCGTGACGTCAAAGTCCGGGCATTTTGATAACGTGTTACACATTGCCAACTTATTAAGCACACGCGGAGTCCGATCTCAGTGGACCCTTCTTAAAATATAATTACTCGATGAACTTTGACCATCGTGAGACAATCTTTTGTGCCGGACAATCAGTTCAATCTCTATATACGGTCGAGATATATTCTTTGTTAAGTTTCGTCTCATTCGCATTTTGTCATATACTGTTTTCAATTTGTTCGTAGTGTGTTCGTAGTGTGAGCCACAAGAATCGAGCGTAATAACGCTCGATTTTATTAAAGGTAAATACTTATAATTTTATTTTTGCATTTTTTTCACATTTTCTATCTTTTCTTTTTTTGCTTTGCATGTACTTGTTTCATTTCTAACTATAAAAATTGTAAAAAAGTGTGGCTAAAATAAAATTAAGTGTTCGATTATTTTCTTTTAATTTTTTTAAATATATTTTTTATTCAAAAATAAATTGTTAATGTCGATAATTGATAACTGATTATTCAACGATAATTGTGAATTGTATTCGCGTTTATCGTAATATATATTTCTTAATCGTTATACATCATGATTCAATTAACATCACGTGTTTATATATCTTGTTTACAAACATCATCACTCTTCGTACTTATTTTAAAAAATAATCCTTGAAAAAATATCGAAATATTCTAGATAGAAATTTCATAAAATAATTAAGTCACAATTATTGCAGAAAAATTATTTTTACATTCAACAATGAATAATTTATAAATGGAAATTTTTTACTTTGTCGACATAAGACGGAAAAACGTTAACTCATGATTCAAACGGAAATAAAAACAAAGCGCGCGTAAAAAATCACTTTATTTCAACGATATGAATTCAAATACAAACACAAAGATTTAAAAGATATTGGAAGGACAATTTTTTATAGCTTTTTATAGGCGTTATTTGGGAAAGAACTTATTGAACTAACTTAACTTATAGAAGGTCGAAACAGTTAAAACATTTTACATTCTGTATTGTTTATGAAACGTTACGAGAAAATATATTATATATTTAATTATTCTTATAGAAAATAAAATAATTCTAAAAAAAGCAAAAAAAATTCATTTGAAAAAATTAGATATTCTTTTCGGCATCTTTCGGCATTTTTGTGCTGGGGGGTTGCACATCGATTTCTTTTTTTTATTGTACCATTCACAAATCGATCTCATTCAATATAAGAACGTTCATATCCATATAGTCGATAAAAAATTGCCATCGTGACCAATCAAAAATCTGTTTTTCGCGAAAAGTATCTATAAAAGTGGCTCTTGAACAGCGTAGTCTTATACTATCTCAAGGCAAAATATATATCTCTTAAGGTCATAACATGTGAAAAAATTTTAGTTGTAACCGTAAGGTCAAAAACAAATCAACCAATACATCATACGTCAAACATTTCTTACTACGTTGTGAGAATGTTTGACCTGGGCAGCTATTATGCATTTATTCGGAAACATTTCCGATCGGAATAATTTTGTTTTTCGTTATTTTCTATTATAAACATTCATATTAGGAATTTATATCTAAATTAATTTATTTATGGTCATTATATTTTTATGATCTCACTCCGATTTATTTATGGTCTTACTAAAACTTTTTAACGTGCAATGGCCTTTTTGCTCGTTTCTATCAATGTGGTTACTAACATTGGTTAACTGCAAGATAACATCAAAATTTGTAATGATACAATTATAGCATATAATAGAAATTTTTAAAAAATTTTAAAATTATTATCATCCTGTAAGTTAATCGCCAATTAAATTTAAACCTTATTAGTAGAAACTTTAGAGTCATCACTTCGATTAAATTTCGATTATCTTTAATCGTCGGTTAGTTTGCAGAATGACTAACAGCAAAATTTTTAAATTTTATCTGGCTATTTTATTATCTATCTTATCTATATTGACTCAATTATAACTTCTTATGTTGTGCATGCAGTAAAGTTATCGATATAAAGAGTAAGTGCAAACTCAAAATATAAAGAACATGTAAAAAAAAAAGGTTACTGACAGAGAAAATGGACAGAATCTTCGTCTTTTTCTAAAGAACAAAAGACGAACAAGATAGAGATTTTATTATTTTTTTTTTTTTACGTGAATTTTATTATGAAAACAATGTAGGAATTGAATTTATATCGACTGGTTCTTTCGTTTTATATTAATAGTTGTAAACTTCTCAAAATCTGTTAAGGATTTAAAATTTAAGAATGGGAGAGCGAATACAGAAGAATATAAACATTAGGAATACGATACGATTTAGCTATATTATTTAACTATATTTATATTATCATATATGTATAGTATATTAAATTATTATTATAATAATATTAATAAATTATGTTATAAAAAAAATATATACATTAAATTATTTTATTGAAAGAAAGAAACGTGTACTATATTATATATATATGTATATAAAAGATGCCCAGTGAAAAATATATATATTATATTTAAAATTGATATCAAGAATTAAAACAGTTAAATGCAACGTGATATATTATTATAAAATAATTTGTTTTATTTAAAAATAATATTTTATTTAAGCATAGTTTATTATTATATATTAATGATAAAAATAAATTAACTATATATTAACATATTAATAATAAACAACAAATGTTAACTGTAGAGTCACCAGACAATAATTAAAAATGACGAAGATTAAATCGACCAATTCTGGCAAAAATGAACTTTATTAATTCACGACGTTTCGACCGTAGATTTCGGTCCTTATCAAGTGCTGTGTTCTTAAGACATTAGTCATTATTAATAATAAATTTATTCACTAATTAAACACACACACACGCACACACTATCTGTAATATCTTATTATCTTTTTTGTCTCTCTATGCAAAGGTCAACGTCTCTTTCAATAAATTGATGATTTATGAAGTCAAATGTCACTTCTGATTTATCACTGATCTATGTCTCAGCTCGGGAAAAAAATCATATAATATATGATTATATACAATTATATATATATATATATATATATTGCTTTTACTAATTTATCTGTGCTTTTTTGATAATGTTTTTTATATAATCAGGCAGATATTTTTACGTATAATTTTATATATATATGTATATAAAAGATGCCCAGTGAAAAATATATATATATATATATATATAAAAATATATAAATATATAACTTATGGTGTACGATGCATCTTATATATACAATTATATATAACGTTAATTATTGATTTTTATTATATATATATATAAGATCACAAATACAAAATTATATACATATATGAAGTTTTATTATATTGTAATCATGTTATATCATATTAAAAATATATATCAAGAAAATGAACTTCAAGTAGCAAAGACACGTCATTTTAACGTCGAATATTAGTCATGCATGTTTATACAACTGACGTCAACTATAATCAAAAGATAACTCATATGTCTTTTGAATAAACATTTGTAATATTGGATTATATATTATATACATATATTCATTCGCTTACGATTATACGTTCTTACGATTATCTATTTTGTAAGTTTTCAACAAGTTTTTTTTTATGAGAGTATATAAAGCGTGCAAAAAGCGCAGCTAAAAATATTAAAAATGTAATATATTTTTCTATCAGTTTAATTTTTCTGATATAATCCTAACATAGGAATTCAGGTCTTGAACCGATTGTTTGAAAATAGCGACAGACGACTGTTCGAATGAGTGAATTGTTTTTCACGTCTACTTGAAATGCAAATAAAATAGAAATTTCTATATAAATAAAATCTTGAGTTTTATAATTTAAATTTTATTATTTATTTAATAACTTATAATTATATAAAATTATACATTTTTATATAGGAACATTTTATATACATTCATATATAAAGTATATTATGTATATATAATTATATATGGATTTTTTCGGGAGTTTTTTTCACTATAACATATCATTTAATGTACAATTCAGATGTATAATCGTAAATCAGAATTATCACGAAAAAGCTTACAATTATTATAATTCAAAACACAATTATTATAAATTATTATATAATTTCACAATTTATTCACATATTTTTTCTCTATGCTTGAATTTATTTTATTTATTTAATGTCCACTTGGGAAATAAAGAATTCGAACATAAATAAATGTAAATATACATAATTGGACATAATATATGTCCATATATGTTTCCTTTCTCTTGTATAATCTTTGTTTGTATCTACAAGAAAAATAAGAATAATAAAAAAATAATAAAAAAGAAATAATATTGGTATCGGTTTTTCGAAAAAGTAAAAGTTGAAAAATATGAGAAAAAAGTCTACATATAATCACATGTTTTATATTTATATTATATGATTGATATATTTTATATGATTATATATAGGCAATTTCTTCTCACTTCGATTTTCATTTGTTTAAAAAAAAAAAAAAAACGATGCGAAACAATTATTCTTATTATTTTTCCTGTATATACGGACAGAGATCACATATAAGATAAAAAATATTTGTGGACATATTTTACATATTTATATATGGACTTTTTTTCTCAGACAATTTTTTCGAAAATATTTTACTGTTGTATTTTACAAAATGTTGTAAAAATCATATTCTTCAATGTTTAGTCTTCTACAGAGTATTATTATGACTAATTGTGTGTATGTGTGTGAGACGGATATAAAATGATTACTTCTTTTTTTTCCCATGTAATGTTTCATAACGATATTGTAGCATACATAATTGTGGCATAAATGCTCATAAAAGTTTTTTTTGATTATAAAATTATTCTGTAATAATACCTTTCGTATGTACGAACATATGTATATACACGTATATATGTATATTTTTTTAGTAGTATATTCTAAGAGCAGAAATAAAAAAATGTTATATAAACATAAGCCCTAAAATGCTTTATTAGAAAGTTACAGCAAAAATATAAATTTTATTATATCTTGAAAACACGAATATAAATTCCTAAATACTGTTAGGTAAACTTCATTGATATTCTCTAACAGAAGCTCTTGGCATTCCTTGTAGTCATAACTATACACAAAATAAATATCCGTGTATGAGAACTTTTGGGACAACGTTCTACAAAGCACTGTTCGTTACTAGTATTCACATCCTTCAATTATTTCAAATAGTAAACATGACTTGAAGAAGCGGATAAGATAAACACCGAACGGCATATTACTTATGTATGTACGAGGGTGGTCTGAAAAGTTCGCGGAGCGCCATCTTCAAATTAATAATAGAATTATATAGTGTAGTACATTTTCAAGTTTCATTTGTTATATTAACATATGGAAAGTTTTAAGTCTATCTGTTAATTCATTCTTTGTTTACAAGCCATTCGAAGTTGACGTGTCAGTGCATTTTTTAAAATGGAAAAATTAAGCACCGTGCTGTAATTGAATTCTTTGTAAAAAAAGGATTGAAAGCAATGGAAATTGCTAACACATTTACCATTTCAGTATGAATTTCCATTGCTTTCAATCCTTTTTTTACAAAAAGAATTCAATTACAGCACGGTGCTTAATTTTTTCCATTTTAAAAAATGCACTGACACGTCAACTTCGAATGGCTTGTAAACAAAGAATGAATTAACAGATAGACTTAAAACTTTCCATATGTTAATATAACAAATGAAACTTGAAAATGTACTACACTATATAATTCTATTATTGATTTGAAGATGGCGCTCCGCGAACTTTTCAGACCACCCTCGTATATACGACATATCACTTATATGATGGTTATATATGGTTCTATATATGTATATATATAATTTCTGCAATACAAAATTTTAAATTTTGTTATAACTTTTTAATAAAGCATTAATAAAACATTTTGAGATCTATGTTTATGTAACATTTTGTTTTTATTTCTCAATACTTTTATGTACAAAATAATGAGAGAAATCAATTGGAAGAAATTGAGAAAACCTTAATCAATTGGAGAAAACCTTATAACTTTTTTTATGCAGAATGTTGTGAAAAATCGATTTATATAAAAAAATAGGATGTTATTTAAAAAATTCAAGATGATATGATCTTGATATGATCTCAATAATATCATCTAAGGTCAAATCGTTCAAACTGCTAAATGGGTTCTTTTAAACACTACAATTTTTGTCTAAAACGGTTTTTTGTAAAATGCTTGCTTTCTGAAATATTAGATTTCTGGGACTTTTCGTGCACCTTGTATATACAACACGTATATATTTCTGCTGGTAGATTACAAGTTTAGTATGCGGACATAATTGATGCCAATTTGCTAGTAACCTCTAAGTAAATCTGTTGTCATTTTGCTGGTATATTGCGCAATACTTCAGTATACTTCAGATTTTGATGAAATTTGCATATATGTTATAGTAAATAAATTTGAATGTTATCGTAATAAACACAATTCGAAAACGTCAACTTTCTTTTTGACTAATGTAAAACATATTTTTCTAGATTTTTTTAAATTTTACCTTATTTGGCAAATTTTTATATAATTTTAATCGTATTTGAGGGTGGTTTACCCCCATAAAATATTTCAATCTAATCCACCAAATTGTGTTTTTCCATCATGGGAACACAACTTTCCATTTGGTTTAGTTCAAAAATTGCTTGCTCATATATGAAACAATCAAACGATCCTAATTTTCCAAAGGCAGTTTCACCCCCTTAAAATGTTTTTGGGCAGCTATAAAAAAATACGTATCCCTTTTTTTTCGGTTTCGGTCTACTATACATATTTAAATTTCATCAAAATTGGAGAGGAACACCTGAAGTATCTTCCTTATGAGTATATTACAGAAAGAGTAAGAATATGATTGTTGTTGTTGTTATTAATCGATTATGACCCTGTCGCCTATACGACTTTTGGCCAACAACTGGTAGAAAAGAGTACAAAGTCAAACAGATTCACAAATAAAAAAGAAGGGTAAAACTTCTGTTTAGGGGAGGTTTCTCCAATGACCTTGACCTTGACATATCAAGGTCACTCTCCTGAGTGACCTTCAAAAGGTTTTAGCCGTCGCTCATTGTTTATTAAAAAGTTATTAACAAAAGAATTTTCACATGGGTTTGGTGAGGTTCCACATGGGTTTACAACTTTCCACGCAAAACGAGGTTCAACGCAAACCTATGTGTCTAGTTTTCTAGTGGAGGCTCCCGCAGAGGGGCGGAACACACTGTCTCCACGCATACACTTTTTAAGACTTGGCGAAGTGAGATTTTGTGTTGAACCTCGTTTTGCATAGAAAGTTGTAAACCTATATGGAACCTCACTTTGCATTAAAAAGTGTATGCGTGGAGACAGTGTGTTCCGCCCCCCTGCGGGGGGCTCCACTACTAGCAAACTAGACACATATAGGTTTGCGTTGAACCTCGTTTTGCGTGGAAACCCACGTAGAACCTTCACTTCATTAAACGAAATCTATATTTGTCAAATCTCCCTCAAATATAGACCTCGTTTCGCGCTGAAAGCACGGGGTGATGGGGGTGAACCTCAGATAGGGGGGCCGGCCGTTTACGAATATTTGTGGATAACACACATCATATTTACTTCTCAAATATATAAGGTGTCAGAAAAATAATAGTCTATTTATGAAAATTGTTTTGTTAATAACTTTTCAGTAAACAATGTGCGACGGCTAAATTCTTTTGAATGTTGTTCAGAATCATGACCTTGATGACATATGTCAAGGTCAAGGTCATTGGAGAATCCTCCTCTAAACAGGAGGTTTACCAAAAAACACGTCTGCACTTGTCCAAGGACAAATCGGAACTCAGTAAGAATATATTTTATTTTTTAATTTATTAACTCAGTATTAGTGATATAAATATATATAATATATATACATTGTATGTGTGTGTGTATATTATATATATATATATATATATATGTAATATATACATATATGTATAATATATATACCACCGTTCAAAAATATGAAAGCAGTCATATTTTTTAGGTAAACAAAAAGTCATTTGTAATATGTTAAATTAATCACTTGTGTAATAAAAGTTTACACTGTATATTTCGACTACTTTGTATAATATATAAAGTTCTGTTTCTGACCACATTTCTCAGAAATTCTTAGTTTCATCGAATTTCGTTTATACACGTGTTTTGATATTCTTGTATTTACTAGACAAAATAAAGTGATTTTGGATGATTTTGGTATAAGAATTAGTATCTTCATATCTGTTATTGTCATATTTGTATCGTATCAGTTTGTATTCAAGCACCTAAAAGCGAGAGTTGTAATTTCTGAATTTCGTGTGATTAAAAATTTTCCGTTTTTATTTTTTAACATTTTATTTTCTAAAATGGTAAAACGGATGTTATTATAATCCTTTGATTATAAATAATAAAAAAATTTATAACTTGACTTTTGACGATTTTAGTTAACAATTCCTAACTGTCTCATATATGTATACATATGTATATTGGAAGATATTATATCGAATATTACTAAAACTATGAGTTTATGAGTTAAAACATATTTTTGCTCTTCCTGTAATCTGGTGCTGTGATTATTCCGAGTCCGAGTATGATAAATATAAACATTTAAAAATGATTCGCAGATTAAAGGGATGCTATCAAAATGGAACTGGTGGATCATTTTTAATTTTATTGTCTGTGTAATCGCTCTTCCGCTGAACAACAGTCTCTCGGAAGCTGAAATCAAAGCCTTTTTACAATTAATTGAATTGGATTACGAAGATGCGTGTTACAACACTGCCAATGTTCAGTGGTCATTCATTATGTCACCTTCCAACGAAACACTATCAAAATGGGTAAATATACTATCAAATTTGCACTTGTTTAATTAATTACATGTATTGTGTATATAATTCTTGTATATAAATTAAATTTATTTGCCTTGCTATTTTTTTAGGAAGTACAACAGCATAGTTATGCAGAATCGATCAAAATGTGGAAAAGTGAAATAATTAATAAAACAAGGAATACAAAAGAACAGCTCGATCCATCTCTTCAATACAAATATGATGTAATTAAAAAACCAGGTGATGCACTGCTAAAAGGCAAAGATTGGGAGAAAGTAAGAGACTTTTAGCTTTTATATAGCTTTTAATTTTAATATTTAGTAGAAATTTAAAAATACTTTTAACTATTGTACAGCTTATACATTTTGCTGGCATCATGGAACTGCAACAATCGACCATTAGTTATACAAATAAATCGCAGAGCTATTTACGAGAAGGTATATTTTATTATAATTTTATTAACTTGTCATATATAAAATGTAAGAATAATTTTATTAATAATTATTACTACTGCATAATATAAAGATTCTATTTTAGTTTATAAATTGTATACAATATTATTGTTAATATAATATTTATAACTGTGTGAATTTTTAGATGTGGAATATTTGCTCTCACATAGTGGAAAGCTCGAAGATAAACAAGTTGCCTGGAATACTTGGCATCATCAATTACTGCCACTAGTTACGAATTATTCAAACAATTTGCCACTCGTCGCTAAAGCTGCAAAAGAAAACGGTTAGCATCGATCAGAACATATTGTATAGATAATTATGTGTAAAATGCGCAAAATTTCCAGTAAGCAAAATATTAGCAGCATGTGCGCAAATTGACAGCAAATTTGATCAAAATCCCAAACCATAGCCATCTGTGTTCGTATTAAGGCTCCTGGGTTCTCGCCGCGGCCATGTTAGATTGTGACGTCAGAGGCGAGAAAGCACACGTTAAAAATTCTTAGATGCTATTTTTTAATGAAAAGATATTTCGATGAAACACTATTTCAAATGGCTTTAGCACACTTTTAAAATACTTCGAAAACTATTCTTTTCCCTTGACAGTCAATCAACAACCGTATGATCGTATGATATCAGATTTTGTCATGCGGAATGGCTATGCGCATGTGCAAAGACCAGACAGACTGAGCCTCATATTACAGTCATTTTACAGCTTTTGATTGATTATAAAGGAAAAAAGATAGTTTTCGAGGTATTTTAAGAGTGTGCTAAAGCCATCTGAAGTGCTGTTTCATCGAAATATCTTTTATTTCAAAATGGCATCCAATAAGAATTTTTAGCGTGTGTTTTCTCGTCTCTGACGTCGCAATTCCAACATGATCGGCGAGGAAACAGGAATTATATCTCTCTCACATAACAAACGATTAGTTTAACTTAAATTAATAATAAAGTAAATAGTAAAAATAATTTAATTTAATTTATAAAACTCGAGATATAAAATTTATTTGAATATTGAACTCTTGCTTTATTCTTCAAATGGGCACTAAACTATATAGGATAATTTTCCATTTATTTTGTTGATTTCAATCAGTTTAATATTCTGAATCTCATGTTGGGCTTGTATCAGAAATTAAAAATTAATAGAAAATAGTTACTATACTTTTGATCTTTTATTAGTAGACTTGCAGACTTGATCTATTTCTGACTGAAATTTGGTTGCGAGAAAATATATCGCATAACAGTAAACGAAGAAACATATCGATTACATCACTATTCCATTTAAATGAACTAAAAAATGCAGATCCTGCTGTCAATTTGTCATTAGATCGCGCAAATCTTGTTCGATTTTTGCCGCCAATCTACTATGCTAATTCTGTGCAAATCCTGTTCGGTTTCTTCTATCGACCTGCTGTCAAATGTCAGCAGGTTTTGTAACACTTCTGTTAACATTATGCTATCATTATCTGTTACATAAGAGGTTTTATTATCTGCACTCTTTCTGTTGGTAAAAATATATAGCAGACTTCAATATAGATTTTGCTGATCATAATAAAGCGTATTAAATCTTAAGTATACATATAACATTTAAATGTTTGATTATAGGTGCCAAAAATGTTAGGGAATACTGGGAGATGCTGTCAGGATACCATAATGGATATAACAAAATAAATAATGAATGGAGTCGGATTAATAATCTTCATAAGAAGATTGTAAAATTCATCAGTTCAAACTTAGCTCAAAAGCATGAATTTTCTATAAATGACACAGTTCCTGCTTATTTACTTGGTAAGATACATTTATATATGATTTTTTTATAATGAATTTGTTATAATTGTTTATTCTATATTTTATGTAACACAATAAAAGTAACTTGAAGTTTTGTTTTTTAAAAAACAAAAGATATGTATACATATATATATACAGAGTGAATAGTATAAAGTAACCGATTTAATTATTATCGAAATTTGAAGACATAATCATTTGAAAAAATAGTTTATACCGACATGTATTGTACAAGCACAAAGGGGGACAAATGTCGAGGGAGGTCATTATTTTTTGCATGTTTTCAATTTTTGCCATCATGTATCTTTGTAACTAAGCCTTAAATTAAAATTCTATTAAAGTAAACTCTACCTAAAATTAACTGAAGAATGTGAATTTATTATTATTTTATTTCCACAAGGCTTAGTTTGCGAAAAACCCTTTATTTTCAATCGCTTATAACTCGAAAATTATTGGTGTCTCGACATTTTTGCTGAGGAAAAATCGTCTCCAAATGATCCCAGGAATCTGCACACGACGGTTGGCGTGACTATTACCGGACACCCTGTATATAGTGGAAACAATTATTTTATGAGTGGAGGAAGACATTTCAAAGTCAACTTAATTTTTTTTAAATGGAATGCTGTATTTTTTATTTCATAGAATGATAGGCTTTTAAATACAAGTTCAATGATATATTACATAAGGATATCCAATCAAGACCATAAATACATAGTAAAATAAAATTCAAATAATATGACTTGTATTTCGATTCTTTACAATATATGTTCAAAATTTTGGACCTTGGACTCGATGACACAGATCTGAAGCCTGTGTCAAATGATTCATTATTCTTCTTAGTAGCTCTTAGCTTTAATGAAATATTTTCAAGTGTTATGCAGTGATTCGAGCAATCATAGCTGTATATTTTATTGAATTTGTATTTAAAAGCCATCATTCTATGAAATAAAAAATACAGGATTCCGCCATTAAAAAAAATAAAATTGATTTTGAAATGTCTTTAATGCCTCCACTCATAAAATAATCGTTTCTGCTATATAATGTCCCTTTTTGTACTGAACATGTTGGTATAAACTATTTTTTCATATATCTTCAAATTTCGTTAATGATTAAATCGGTCACTTTATACGAATTACCCTGTATATTGGAAGATTTATCAAAGAGTAAATAATATCAATTTTTAAAGCTCATATTTTTGTTAATTTTTTTATTTTGTAATATATATATTATACAAAAAAGCAGATACAAAATGTTAAAAGTATAAACAACAAAAGTATATATCTATATATATAATTTCCTTCCTCTGTCTGTCTGTCTGACCGCCATTTTCTTTTCACATTTATGAACCGATTTTCGTGAAACCGGTACCAAAATTTTCCTAATTTTTCGGGGAGCGATTTTACGTAGTTTTTCTTTGTTTTTTTTTTTTTTTTTATTTAATGTCAATAAGCACCCAATTCTGTCCGTTTGGAATTAAATTAAAAAAGAATAAATAAGAAAAAAACGAAAACAAAACCACATAATCTCCATTCCCGTAACATTAGAAACATTTTGGTACCTGTTTTACGAAAATCGATCCACAAATGTAGAAGTAGTTCGCGGTCAAACAGACAAAACACCTAATTTTCTCTGTTTGATCGCGAACTACTCCTACATTTATATATAGGCCGATTTTCGTGAAATCGGTACCAAAATGTTTCTAATGTTACGCGGGGATAGATGTTATGTGGTTTTGTTTTCGTTTCTTTTCTTATTTATTCTTTTTTAATTTAATTCCAAACAGACAGAATTCTGTGCTTATTAACATAAAAAAAAAAAAAAAAAAAAATTACACGTAAGATCACTCCCCGAAAAATTAGGAAAATTTTGGTACAGGTTTCACGAAAATCGGTTCATAAATATGGAAGTAAATCGTGGTGAAAGATGATAAAAAAAATCAAAAGAAAAAAAGAATAGGAGATATAAATTAAAAAAGGTCATATACAGGCTTTTCGGCCCGCGCGAAGCGCGGGCCGAAAAGCTAGTGTGTATTATATATAATAAAAATGATGAACAAATAACAATTGATAAATCTTGCAATTTCTTGTGTGATTTTACTTAAAAGGTGGTTTACAAAGATATGACTGGACAGATATTTCATCGGATGTTTTACCCTATTCAGAGTTAATCTATGATATTAAAAAGAATCTTTGGAAAAAGGTAAAGAGAACGTTACTGTGTGTTTCTCTCATATTAAACTTACTTAGATTATAATTATTTATTGTAAAGTGTTTTCTTAAATTAATATTGTAGAAATATGTTGGAAAGTCTCTCTACAAAACTGCATCTAAATTGGGTTCCATACTATTGAAACAAGTTCCACAAGCAGAATTTTGGGATAAGAGTGAATTCAACAAAAGTTGTCCTTCCAAATTGTTAAATTTTTGTCAAGATGGTACAATAAGGTATATACAAAAAAATAACGTGTAAAATGTGTGTACACACACACACACACACACACACACACACACATTTTTAGTTAATTATAATTTTTTATATTATCATATTCTTTATAATTTTAATAATACTTTACAAAATTTAAATATTATTTTAGAGTGTCTACTTGTTCTAAAGCCACCATAAGCAATTTCTTGAGAGCTCACGAAGACATGGGAAAAATTGTGTTTAATCAAATTACTATAGAAAGCAATCCTATTCTCAATACAATTAACAGATATTCGGGTAAGGAAATATTTCGATTTAAATATACATATATATACATGTATACATGCCGAAATTGTTTGGAAAATACTAAAGTACCTTAATATTAAAAATATTTGGTCTTACAGGATTAGAAGAAGGCATATCAACATTCTTTGGAATATTATCAGCGAGTCCTGCATGGTTAAATCGTACTTATTTGATGAACAGTATTAATGATAATGAGCAACGTATGATTGTATCTTTAATGATAACCGCCCTAAATGTTCTTCCAAGATTAGCATATTATTACTCTGCGGATCTGTGGAGATTAAATGCAATTCAGGAGAACATTACTGATCCTACGGATTTAGTATCATCCTGGTGGAAATATAGGTATTATAATATTTTATACACATATATTTCAAAATTCTCTGTTACAGTCACAGACATTTATATATTACAGTTACTTTACTTTACTTTTATAATACGAGAATATATATAATTGTGTGTATTAGGCAGGAATATGAAGGTGTCTCTTCCGTCGATACAAATAATCCTACTTTCTTGGACGACATTCATATTATCATGAATAAACCGTATCTTCCGTAAGTATATATTAGATATATATTATATGTATATACAATTTGTATGCATGTGCGTATATGTATAATGCACAGAAATATAATTTTATACTATATATTTTTATAATGACAATTGAAAATTTATTACAGCAAAATCCTTGGCATAATGGTATCTTTCCTATTATATGAATATACTCTAGACTCGACTGAAGTCAGATACGATGGTATTAATGGAAAATTGCTAAACGGCAATATAATGTAAGTTAATATATATATATATTAAGACTCCTGACTCCTCGCCGATCATGTTGGAATTGTGACGTCAGAGACGAGAAAACACACGCTAAAAATTCTTATTGGATGCCATTTCAAAATAAAAGATATTTCGATGAAACAGCACTTCAGATGGCTTTAGCACACTCTTAAAATACCTCAAAAACTATCTTTTTTCCTTTATAATCAATCAAAAGCTGTAAAATGACTGTAATATGAGGCTCAGTCCGTCTGGTCTTTGCATATGCGCATATAGCCGTTCCGCATGACAAAATCTGATATCACGATCATACGGTTGTTGATTGACTGTCAAGGGAAAAGAATAGTTTTCGAGGTATTTTAAAAGTATGCTAAAGCCAACTGAAATAGTGTTTTATCGAAATATCTTTTCATTTAAAAATGGCATCTAAGAATTTTCAGCGTGTGTTTTCTCGCCTCTGGCGTCACAATCTAACATGGCCGCGGCGAGGATCAGCCTTAAGCTATATTGAATACATTTTCTAAGAAGACTTATTAATATTTTTATGTCTCTGCGCTTGTAGAAAAATGATTCAACAGGATGGAGCCCATCAGTGGCCAGATATTTTGGACAAATTCTTAGATATAGACGATATATCCGCGGATGCTCTCATTTCTTACTTTACACCGTTGGAAGAATTTATTGAAGAAAATGAAAAAGAGTTCGAGTACAAATCTGGAGCAACAGCGGATAAAGAACTTGAAGAATTGGAAAAACGTATCTTGCAAGAGATCAATGCTCCTACCACGACGCCACAACCGATCATTAAGATAAACAGAACGACAGAAGCTATTACATCATCACCAAACAAGATAATAAGTAATACGAAAAACATGATGCAGACGAAAGTAGAAAAATCTTTGGAGGCTAAATCTTCTGTGTATATTCGAGAAGATAAGCTAAAAAATTCTGGCACAAATTTACCAACCAACATTTCCTCGGATAAATCATCATTGACCTTTGATACTTTGGACGATAGCACACCTAAAATTAACACTAGCAAAGCGGTTTGGGCGATAAGCGCAGTTCTTATAGCGATAGTAATCATTTGTATCATTGCGATTTTCGGAAGACGAAGATGTCGTAAAACGCCAAAAAATAGACGATACGTTTAGCACATTTTTGTTATTTAAAAACATATTTATTTTTCGCATTTAGTCGTTAAGAAAATTTGATCATGTGAGTTATTATCACAAACAGTGTCTCTCTTTCTCATTTAGGGAGCTATAATTCTATAATTGATTTCGGAACATTTGACATCACGCATTCCTTATATAATATTCCTTGTATGTTACATATATTTTGTTTTCCAAATTCTTTATAATTTATATAATTATTGCATCTTCGATTTCACATTTTTATCTTTATTCTCAAGTCTTACCCAAGCTAAACTTTCAACTATTTCTATTATTCATTTGATGACATATAAATCTTATTTTTTTTTAGATATATTTCTATTTATCACATATTCTGCACATAATTCTACACATTACAACTTGTAATATAAATAGCATCTTTCAACTAAGCTTTTACTAAATTTGTACCTTAATATAATTGATATAACTTTCTCGTGTTCCCATATATTATACACTGTTTATAGAATAAATTAATAAAATTGTATAAGTATTGTGTATAATTAGTACATAATAGTTGAAAAGAGACGTTTGAAAAAAAGAAAAATAGTTAATTAAGAAAAACAAAACTTAAATAAGGATTATTATATAATGTTAAATAATTTAGTATAAGTATAAACACTTAGTATATAAGTAGATTATTCTTCTACAATTTACATATTTATATATTTAGTATTATCTTCAAGTATTGTGCTTGTGCATTGTTTATGTATCATTGTGAGAAATTTATATTTTTTATAAAGATATATACCTATTCAAGCAGGACAATAAAAATGTTCTATAAATTAAAAATGATACAATGATCAATGTGATTGTGCCAAAGAAATCGCGCGCAGTTCGACTTATACTTTCCACTTAATATAAGATACAGATATATTAAAACTGTATCGATCACAAATTAGTCACAAAAGTGTGAATCATGCTGTATCTATTAATTAAATAAACATTTTTTCAAATAAAATAATTTTATTTATTTCATAGTTATATACTAAATAAATTATGTTCAATTTTTTATTAAAATACCATTATTTTTAGAAGTAGCGAATAACAATGATTCTAAATAAATTTCTAATGTTCTAATTTTGAAAATAATGAACAAGAGTTAATCGATCAAATCAGCACGAAATCAAGATCTTAATATTATTTAGAAAATTAAATATTTCAATTTATTAATAGAGTTTTTATTAATAAAATATTTTTTGTTTAAGATAAAATTTTTTGGTAAATATTTTTGTATATAATTTAACAGATTGGTAACAAAAAAAACTTGTAGCGTGTTTTTTGAAAAGAAGTGTTGAAGGGAAAGATCCCGACGAAGTGTCATATATATGGTCGCAAAGAATTGTTATAGTAAATTTACACTTAATATTACTCTCTTATTTTGATGTTTCATGATACAGTTGCTATTTCTTTTTCTGATCGTAGCGTAATATAAACGAAAGAACTAATTCAGCATTAACTTGTTAGGTCTTGCGCATAATAAAAAAATGTTAGGAATAGAAATAAATATAAAATATTAATAATTATGTACATATACAAACACTATTTTATTTTAAAATTAAAATAAGGAAACAAAATGGATTAACGCACAATGTATTGAGAATTAGGAATAAGGAAAACAATTATAAAATATTAAATATTAAATATATAAATAACTCATATACAGGGTGAGGCATTTTAAGTTACCCACTCCAATAACTTTTTGATTTTTGATTGTAGAAATAAATGTTTCATACAAAAGTTTTTTGACTTTGAGGGGGACATAAGATGGTATCATTGGTTTGACCTTGGATAGTTGTTTGAAGATCACATGAAGGTCATCTTTAATTTCTTAAATGGAACCTACTATTTTTTATTGCATATTCTTGTAGCTTATCTCGAGAGCTTTCCAAAACACTATAATTGAGTTATTTTTTATTAAGTACTTTCCGAGTTATGAGAGTTGAAGTTTACAGTATTTTGACATAAAATATAAAATATCTTGTGAAACATTCAGTTTTCGGTAATCTTACTTTAATACTTTTATGCACGGAATAATAAGACCAATCAATTGGTGTAAAGAAAATATATAATTGTTTTAAAAAAATTTGTGTAATTTGCAATATGCAGCTGCATACTTTTTCTTAAAAGCAACTATGTGTTTTCTTTAAGCCTTGTGTCCACGATGCTAGAACTTGGTCCGAGTTCTCGGATTGAGTTCTAGTATCGTGGACACAAGGCTTTACACTAATTGATTGGTCTCATTATTCCGTCCATAAAAGTATTAAAATAAGATTATCGAAAACTGAATATTTTACAAAATATTTTACATTTAATGTCAAAAAATAGTTAACTTTAAACCTTATAACTCAAAAAAGCTACAAGAATATCCAATGAAAAATAGTAGGTTCCATTTAAGAAATTGAAGATGACCTTCATGTGATCTTTAAACGACTATCCAAGGTCAAACCACACAAATGACACCATCTTATGTCCCTCTCGAAGTCAAAAAACTTTGGATGAAACATTTGTTTCTACAATCAAAAATAAAAAAGTTATTGGGATGGGTAACTTAAAATGACTCACTCTGTATATACCATCATGGAAATCAATTTAATTAATACATGAAATCTAGATATTTTATGTTAATATAGAGAATATAAATAAAATAGAGAATATAAATATATTATTACACAGTGGAACAAAAAATCACTTTTTCTTTCTCTCCGAAGTGCGATAATACGTTTCCTGAAGATTTTTTCGCGCAGAACACGATGCCGTTGTCAGAATTTGCTTAGCACGTCAGGATTTTGAATAAATTAAAATAAAAAAAGTCAAAAATGGCGTTTTTGGCCATATTTAATATTTTTTTGCGGCAGAAGGGAAACTGATTTCTAAATAAACTCAACGGCATCTGAAAATATAATTTAAGAGCTTTCAAACAAATTTTGGTTCATGATCGTACGACTTTTTTCCATCAAGTTATGACTGTTTGAGTTTTAGGCTTTTTGTATAATCTATGTACAAGAAAAGCAAATACATACGCGCTTGCAAATATGTTTACTTCATTTTTTGTAATGCTCAATTTTTGAAATATGTTTATATATTTAATACCTGTACCGTTTAAAATCCAATGTTTTTACAAAATTGGACATTAGACTTAACTCAATAGACAGAGGTAATAAAATAACTTTTTTGGATTAACAGAATGTCTCATTTTTTGTACCAAAATCAAACTGCCTTCTTTCTTTTTTTGCAAGTAAATTCATATTACAATTACTTTTTTTATTTGCTGCTCTCTCTCTCTCTCTCTCTCTATATATATATATTAGTATGTATAATATTTACATTTCTTGTAAATTATACAAAATGGATAAAATTCAAATAGTCATAACTTGATGGAAAAAAGTCGTACGGTCATGAACCAAAATTTGTTTGAAAGCTTTTGAATTACACTTTCAGATGCCGTTGAGTTTATTTAAAAATCAGTTTTTCTTTTGCCGCAAAAAATGTTAAATATGGCCAAAAACGCCATTTTTGGCTCTTTTCATTTTAATTTATTCAAAATCTTGACGTGCTAGGCAAATTCTGACAACGGCATCGTGTTCAGCGCGAAAAAATCTTCGGGAAATGTACTATCGCACTTTGGAGAGAATTTTGTGTCCCACTGTGTTAATATAATAACAGTAAAAAATAATATGAACATTAATTAATATAAATAAGGAAAATTATTTATTAAAATAAAATTATTGTATATAATATATTATATTATTCATAAATAATGTGATTTTTTTTACAAAATACACTTAGTTTACAAAAAAATGTTCTCAAGAGAAAATTAAAAAAGAATATATTTAATTTTGAATGTTTGCAAAGTATTTGCTTTTTTTTGTAGAAACTTATTGTAATACAAAATTTAAAAAATTTAAATAAATGTCTTATAGCGTCATTAATAAACGCTGCTCTGGAGTTAAAGGTTTTCTTAAACTGTTTTTAATTAAAAATGGAATAATTTGTCTAAAAAATTCTATTATTCTAATGTTATTCTCGTATAGCGAAAAAAGAGATTATCTACATTGTTTTTATAAGCTCTTTCATAATATTCAATATATTCATATATATTGAATATATATATAGGAATTCATCAGTATCTATTTTTCCAAAGTTTATGTTTTTTCCTTCTCTTTAATATAAAATTAAGAAACTAAACATGATAATAAAAATATTATATTTTTTATATAACTATTTTTTTATATAAATCGATTTCTCGCAAATTTCGGCAATTAAAAAATTATAATGGTAAAATGATTAAAAAATGAATAGTTGATGAGATATTTGATATTTAAATTTGACATAATTTTACATAAACTATGAAATATCTCGTAAAATATTATTTTTCGATTACCTTAATACTTTTATGCATAAAATAATAAAAGGAATTATTTGATGTAAAAAAACACAGTTGTTTATAAAAAAAAGTATGTAGCTGCTGTAATTGCAATTTACATACTTTTTCTTGAAAATAATTATATATATTTTCTCTATATCAATCATTGAATAAAGAGAATAAAGAAAGCATTTGCTGAATTTTTGAGAGTGGGGGGTGATGCTGACTACGTCATACTTTGTTCGTGATAGCGGACTTCACGTTATCTCACGAATATAAGAATGTTTTAATGGTGTGTGCAAAACAGTGCGTGAAGTGAGTGCAATACACAAACAGTTATGACGTCATAGTTTGTCCGGTTTGGCTTCACTTTTACTCTTTATTCTTTGATATCAATATTGATATCCCTCTATCAAATATATCTCGTAAACTATTTGTTTTTTGGACATTTTACTCTTTATATAACTTTTTATATTGAAAATTGTGAGGAATCGATTTATATAAAAAAAATATGATGGTTCCATTTAAAAAACATAAATGACATTTAAATTACCTTTAAATTGACATTTAAATGACCTTGAAAAAAGTAGCCCTTCAGAAAAAAGTAGCGCCATCTTTTGTCCCCGTTCAAATCAAACAATTTTTGTCTGAAACATTTATTTAGTTATACAGTCAAAAATAAAAAAGTATTTGGGGGTGAGTGATTAAAATTGATGGACACCCTGTGTATGTAATTTATTCTGTTTCTAATATTTAATATTTATTCTTATTGCTGATATTTTCTTTATTGTGCGCAGGTTTTATTACTTATTACATCAATACTATTGTCGGACAAAAGCGCATTAAATTGTAAGGGAAAATTCGACTTATTTTTAATTCTTGATTGACAATTGTTTTTCGTAGTCGTGCAAACCCTTGGTGATGAACCTGGGTGAAAAGAGAGAACATCCCCTTTTCTTCGCAGTAACTCGGTCGCCTGTTCTCGAAGGGCATGCGCGTTCGTAGTTGCACGAGGGCTGCTTGCGATTAGGGAGGGGTTTTGCTCGATTCCAGTGTGTGATTCAGGAATATGCATTTCTAAAAGTGTTTCGCGTAAGATTCGGTAATTGCTACTGATAACGCGGAAATACTACGTTGTTATTCATCGTCGTTAACGTGTTTTGACGAAGTTTGACATCGCGATGTCCTAACTTAATAATACCCGGGCGGTGCGAGTGTCAGTGAAATGGCCATCAGCTGGCCCTCCGTCATGAACGTGAGTATATGTTAGTGGCTTCTAATATCGACTGGTCACAAAGTGACGCAGGCTATCTGGCCATTTCTGTGTTTTCTGTTTCTGTCTCTTTTGCTCTTTTGCGGTTTTATCGCTAAATCCATTTGTTTTCGCGAAAGAAAGAGTACTTTCTCTTCGTTGTCGAATCGTCAAGATGTACATATATGATATATCATTGACCTCGAAAGTCCTATAAAATCGATGAAGAGATATCCTTTAGACGGGGTCGTTCGTTGTACTCCAGAGAAACTATTACGATTTAGTATAGTGAAGAAACGAAACGAAATGTTTCGCAACATATATACACATGGAGAAAAATATTTTTGTAACAATTCAATAATATATATATTTCATAATATTACTCGATTTCACAATTCGTGTTCACTCGTGTGTGACTGATATATATATATGTATATATTTCTTCGCAGAAAAGAGAGATGATTCTAAATTTACACAACACAATCCAATTTCTTTATAAAACCAAAAATATTTATAATTCAATTAATTTTGTTTTGGAAAGAAGTGAATTAAATCAACGTTGTGTTGAATGTTTTAATTCGCGTCGCCAGCAAAACTTATTTGTTATAATAAGTGACATTATATGTATATATATTGTACACACACAAGATATTCCAAAATATAAGGATATAATAAAAGTGCAGTATGTATTAGGTTTGTAAAAATTAACTAATAAAAGTATTTGCCACTTTTTATTCCAAGCAGTTTTTGAGAAATAAGAATTTAAAACTTGGTTATTTACAGGCTATGTTTATAATCGTCTGTTCGTGAATCGCATGTGTGCTCTACTAGAGTAGTATTAGTGATGCACGTATGATTTATCAGATTTTTTGAATTTTTATATCTTAAAAACTATTGTTTGAAATAAAAAGTAGCAAATTTCATTAATTTATTTTTTACGAATTTTCATGTTGCAATCTTATTATCTTCGAATTTCGAGATACTTTTGTATGTCATACACACATACACATAAAATCACACATATGGTGCCTCATTTTAAATTGAACACGGTTAATAACTCGGAAACTATGTGTTATTGAAAAAAATGTTTTAAATAAAAGTTTTAGAGTTTCAAGAAGGACGTGTCATATAGTACGTGCTATATATTTAATTTGACTTTAGAATACATTTTCAAGGTAAACTGTAATTTTTTTTAAAGAAAATTCTTCTATTTTGTATTACATATTTTTATGACGTCGAGTTTTCAAAATGTAGTATAAACTCTTAATAAACTCCTTGATTTCAAATTTTTAAGTTATAAGTTATAAGTCTTTAAAGTTTAAGTGTCGCCGGTATATTAATAACTTTTCAGGTATATCATGTGGAGATAGTTGTTCGATCGGATTTACATTTTTTTGAATGAATGTTACGACAGAAATAAGAATCCTATGATTCATTATTTTTCTAATATTAAAAAAATTATCGAGAAAGGGTAAAAAAGGCATTTAATTTATGCGCACATTTAAAAAAACTAATATACAAAGAAGTTATTTTGATGTACATTTTATTCATTCAAAAATGTTTTACAAAGTTGTATGAAAAAATATGGTTTCACAATGTATATCGCTTATTGCTTAAATCTACTTTTTCTACGATAATATAAAATAAGTGTGCCATTGGAAACTTTATATGTAAACTTTATATGAAAACTTATAACTATATAATTTAATTTTTTATTATACCGTGTTTCAACATTAAATGTGTTATATCTAACAATATATAATACAATTGTATATATTTTTTACTCTCGATTGCTGCCAATCGCAGGTTGACGAAAACAAAGAAGTATGCTTTTTACCGAGTTCGAATTGGTTGTCACGTTCTCAATAACTATATAGTATTTGATATCATCTTTCAAACATAAGTTTGTTATTAATCAAGGAAGATTTAAAGCACATTATTATACTTATAAGATATATTTTTACATTTAGAATTTTTTTCAAAGCACAATATGTGTTAATAAATAAAGTAACACAATTAAAGTAATTAAAGGTAAAATTTAGAGCTAGGCGCGGTAATTGATGCGGTTTCTTTTCTTCAAATATGATTTATTGATTATTCAAATTCGTACGTTTTGGTCTTATATTTGGACCATCCTGTTCTTTATCGGATTATGAGAATCAATAGTGTACACAATTATTCAAACAAACGATTTAGTCAAGTTACAGTCTCGTTCCTTAATGATTTTATCTCGAAGAACTAAGGCTACTGTTGCATCATGTTATTCGTTTGATACTATAAATCGGTCGATATTCTAGAGTATCACGTATTCTACATTTTCTCCCTTCTTCCACGATTCTTTTCTGGTGTAAATCTTTGAGGTCTCATCTTGTGTGAGTCGATTTTCGAAGCACTGGTGATTGCAGTGCGCTTTCTTGCTCTTGTGATGGACTTGCTACAGGAGTCATTGATCATGAGATCGCGAGATGTAAAAGAAGTCTGCATTATTACTTGATAATTAGTCTAGAATTGGTGGTGGCGAAGCTGTCGGCTTTGGAGTTTCCATAGAATTGAATTCTTCGAGAATTGTGTGTGTGTGTGTGTGTGTGTGTGTGTGTGTGATGCAATTCACACCCTGATCCTGTGAATTGACTCGTTATTGATGATTTTCTTTGATCCAACGTGATTTTATTTGGTCTACATTTGAACCGTTTACTTTGGTAATCTCTTTCATTATTACCGTTTTTACCTTAACAGTTTAATTTTATTATTAGTGGAGGTTTCCCAGGCGTGACCTGATATCCACTTATCCATGCGAGGATTGTCTGATAGAAAATAGACTTTTTTGTGTAGGTTGAAATTTGCAAAATATTTAGTCACTTACAGCTGATTGCTTCTGTATGTAATCTTCATGTTTGTTTTGTTCGGTCTAGATCTAATTTGATTTATATTATATGTGCTACAATCAATTGTGCTGGAGATTGACCCGTTATAGCATGCGATGCTTTTCTATATTGATTCAAGAATTTGTCGAGATTATATTGCAGTTGCTAAATTTTAGTGTCGTTGTTATAGGCTTGAGTGCGCCCTTGTCTAAACACAACGTTCGGATCATTTGTAGTTGGATGATATTAGCTTGTGAAACTTAACGCTGCTTCTTTGAAGAAATTATTTAAACTTTGTTATTGTAAACTATGGACCATTGTCCGAAACGATAGTGAGTTGGAGTTCCGTAAGCAACGCATAATTTTTCCATAATTGTTTCTGATGTCGTTGTAGAACTAGTGGTTTTCACTTCCAGCCATTTGCTATAGGCAAATCGACGATAATGAGTAATATTTTCCACTGGTTCAACGTAGTCAATGTGTATTCGTTCTTAATTCCCAGTGATAGAGTTACGATACTTTTATGGTTCATATGCATTTCTTGAACAGTGCATATTTTGGCTGCTCCCTCGATGTTGGAATCAATGGTAGGCCAAAATGCAAAGGATCTTGCCATGCCTTTTATTTTAACTATATCTAAATGTGCAATTCATCTAATATCGTTTCTCTGAAAACGGTGGAATGATGACTCGATGTTCAAACATTAAGCAGTTGCTTCCTAGTCTATAACTGGCCTCAGATACTTTGTAACCAGAAAGACATCCAAATCTTGATCTGTTTCTGATTATTAAACAATCTTTCCCAGGATCTTTTCGCGTTTCACGTGCAATATGTTTTCAGCGCTTACTGGTGTTGCTTTATCTGGTGTAGAATTAAATGATTGAATCCGTCATTCTCTATCTCTTCTCTTTCTTTCAATGTAATTCATACTAAGTGTTGTTGTTGGCAATCAATTTGTATCCGATTTTGCTCCATTTTGCTCCACACGTAGACACCCGGTTTTGTCTCAACACGAGGAAAATAATAAACACGGCGGTTGTATATTCTGACGTAAAAGGAACGATAAAAATGCGATCTATATTTTTTAATATGTATACAGAATTCATTGCTGCACTTATCGAAACAGACGCTTTGTATAGTAAAAGTCCACGACGACTCGATTGTTATCCCGATATCGATCTTTTTTGGTTCGAAAACTTTGAACTTCTCTCAAAAAAGAAATATCATGTGTACTTGGACACAGTTTATCTCAGAATAATAATGATGTCAATTTATACGGTTTTTACATAACCGTTTTTACTCAACTTTCCCTACGTCTAATATTATATGCATATATTATTGCTTATTTTAATTAAACCGTAACAATTGACAGGATAAAATCGTACTGAACTGTTATTCACAATGATGGATGCTTTTATAATAATGCGTACGTGTTACGTTGTACGATAATTATAAATAAAATTATGTTATTACGTTAATATCACCTTATACTTAGATTTTGCACTTGCGTAAGTGCATTTGTTTATTCATTGTACCGTATCAATGTACCTGTTAACCTATTGACACCGTCAAAGAGATTTTTCATTGTCTGGCTAGTTCTATTTTTAATGCATAAAAACATTATTTTTTTCATATGTATGAATTTATTGCCATCATAATTAATAATTATTATATAATAAAAATATAAATATATAAACATATAAAAATTGTAATATGTAAATTATTTATAATAAATTTTTTTATATAAATACATACAAATAAATTATTATAAATTTAATTATTAAATATAAAATATATAAATTGTAATATGTAAATTGTAATATGTATTTGCTAAATTAAAAAATTTTTAAAAATTATGGAAGGAAATTTAGAAAAATATGACATTTTCGAAAAATCTTACATTGCGTTATAACTGTTATAAGTATATGAAGTACATAAAGTATATGAAATACATTAAAAACCTATTTAAACTTACTAAACATTTTTTATATCTTTTGCATTGTTTCGATAGAATTCACTCATTGTCAAAAATATAAAAATTGATTTTTCTAGGTGTCTGGCTTAACGGCCATATCAGCATAAATACAAAAATACATGTTTCTTATTTTGAGCTATACTATAACCTATCCAAAGCTTATCAAAATCGAAGAGACACATTTCCCTTGTTATAGTTGTGATCTAACGATATGTCAAGATTATTGATGATAGCTGCGGAAACTGAAATATTTATCCCTTAATCTTATTTTAAGTGTGCAATATAGGGCATGTTCCGATATACACTGCCAGTACTGAAAAGCTATAGTTTACGTTACGTATATTATATATTTTCAGTACTAGCAGTAATATCGGAACATGGGGATAGTCGTATATGCCATCTGTGTGCGTAATAATATAATCATGTATGCAAAATATTAAAATATTAACATGATTTTTTATTTTATGTGTATATAAAGTCATGTAGCCATATATAAGCTTAAGATCTTGATCGGCCCGAAATTAGATTATTGAAATTCAATAATCTAAAATCTAAATCTAAGATACTCAGAATGGGCGGTTTGCGTATAGATACCTGATTAGAATCCTTGGTTCTTTTTCGAAGACTAAGGGAAAGATTTTCTCCTCGTAAAAAAAAGCTGATGTGTATGATTTGGCGCTGGATACTAAAATGTCTCTTGATGGTTCCAAAATCTTTTCTGCTGTTTGTCTTCTGTGTTTATTTAGTTTGTTTAGTGCAAAAGATGTTGAATTCTGTTATTTATACAAGAGTGTAAATTCGACTAAACAATCTCAACGTGGTATATATCTTGAATGAAGCTAATGCTGACCAGGGGCGGCAGAACCAGTATGGTGGGTATGGTACATACCATACGTGAGATTTTTTAGCATATGGCGTACCACACGTGGCGTACCACACGATCCAATGAGAAATGTTGTTCGAATCGATATCGATTCGACCAATCATTTCTCACTGAGGAGAGCGTTCTGCGCAGTATATGTACGGTTCTGATTGGCTGCGTTCAGCAGAAAAAACAGCTTTGCAACTGTTATAAAATTCGTGAATCTGATTGGTGTATGCTTTTAGATTCAGCTAAGATGAAAAGAATACACCTGACCAATAAAAGTTTTTTTATATTAATTGAAAACGCCACGTTAGCTATAAGAATATGCAATAAAAATAAGAATTGCCACATTTAAAATATTACAGCTGACTTTGTAAAGACTATGGTGCATCCATTTTAAATACATCTTTTTGAATTTTTAATTACAATGTTCTATTATTTCAACTTACAGAATCACGACTAATTATTCACACAACTAGTGTGTTGGATGGAATTATGAAAGAACGTGATGGAAAGTACTTCACATACCGATTACCATTGAACCAAGTTATCTGAAGAACTATTGTCGCATCCAAGAACTCACTTGGATCTTATTGATCCGTGCAGGTTTGCGCTCTTTTTGATAATATATTTATTTTAATTTTATTAATTTTCTTTACTTATTTAATAATAATTTTATCATACAATATCAAAGAGAAGTATAAATGAAAAATTGATATATTTAGATAATATTATCATAATATTTATAGTGTTTTACATTTTTAATTCGAAATTAATAATAATATTAATCATATAATTTAATATTACTTGTGATAATCATGTGATAAATGAATATTATATTTTCAGGTGTTTTATTGCTACGGATATCGTCTGTGTGTTAACGGAAATAAAGTTGGTAAGTGAAAAGTTTTATTTATCAATAACAGATTTTCTCGCTTAATTAGAAAAAATCTGCGTGTATATATATATATATATATATATATATATATATATATACCAGGTGTCCCATTTTAAAGGACCCACTCAAATATCTCATTGTCAGAAACACTGCGTTAAATCGAAAAATGTTTCCTACAAAAGTTGTAGGGTTTCGAGGGGGACATAACATAGTAATATTCATTTGACCTTGGGCGGCGTCTCCAAGGTTAGTGAAGGTTAACCTTAAGTGAAGGTGAGAATGAATTTTGAAGAAAATAAAAAAATGCTTCAGATAAAAGTTGTTCAAATTAATTAGTAGAAAAAGATGTTATAATAAAAAATATGGGTTTCCATTTAAAAAATTTATTCTCACCTTCACTTGACCTTGGAGACGCCGCCCAAGGTCATATAAATATTACTATGTTATGTCCCCCTCGAAACCCTACAACTTTTGTAGGAAACATTTTTTGATTTAACGCAGTGTTTCTGAGATATTTGAGTGGGTCCTTTAAAATGGGACACCCGGTATATATACAATAAAATCTAAAGTATATAGTATATATACGCGCAGTTTTTATGGTGCCTCGAAATTCGAGAACAGACGAGAATAATATATAAGATTGCAGAATAAAAGTTTGTGAACAATTATATAAAAAAATACATGCCATTTTTCTTTCTAATATTTAATATCTTAAAACTAATTTTTAAGCTATAAAGATTTAAAGTTGACTAACAGGTTACGTTTAGATAATTGCCTGTTCGTGAGTTGCGTGTGTGCCATATTTGTGACGCCCATATTTTCACGAACAAGCGACTGTTTAAATGTAGCCTGTGATGTTGACCAGCTTTAAATTCTTAAATCTCAAAAACTACTATTTGGAATAAAAATAAAAAGTTGCAAATACTTTTATTTAAATTTTTATAAATTTTTATACTGCAATATTAATAATATTCTCAAAGTTTGGAACACCTTTTATATATCAGAGGGTGGTCCATAAAGTCTGTCCCCACTCCCTATATTTCAGAAACGACTCAAAATTATTAAAAACCGCGAAATACGTGTTTGATCATTTCAAGGGGCTACTCTTTTAAGGGAGTTGTTCGAGGATTGCGAGGGTTGTTTTCTTAAGGATGAGGTTCCCTATAGGGGGACCCCAACTAAAAAATTTAAAATAGAACCTCTCATATTGTAGTATATCGTTTAAAAGGGCATAAAAAAAGAAAATTTTTTGCCTAAACTGGAGGTTGACTCGTTCAGGAGTTATTTAGGGTCAAAATTTGAAAAAGGCCTTTCAAAAAATCGTTACTACCATTGGGAAATCCTAAAAAAACCTGCGAGATGTGAAAGTGTTCGTCTTTTTAGTCCTTTTTCATAAAAAATTCAGATTTGACTTTGAGGTTTTTTTCAGTTCAAAAAAGAAATCCAAGCAAGACGTGAATTTAACAAGTTGCAAAAGGAGTTTTTTCGAATCATATGATTGCAGTAGATCCAGGAGTTTAAATGTAAAGCAAGAATATTATTTCCTGGATCCCTTTTAATTTTTGATAGATCATTCTCATATAGAAGCGGAATCTCTTTCCCTCGAAAAAATTCTAACCTAACTTTAAACCTTTTTTTGATTAAATTAAAATTAGATTTGTTATATTAAAAAATTCGATGAAAAATCTTTATATGAAGATGACCTCTTGCCAAAAATTTTAAAATCTCAATATATTTTTTCACAAAAAAAAATTTTAATTTTAAAACATTTATATTATAGCGTATTGTTTGCGACATTCTTTTTCTCGGTAAAAATTTATCAAATGCACCTATCAAATTGAGGGGTCCCGGAAATAACATTCTTCCTGTGAATTTGGATTAACATGAACCTTATTACGTGTATATGTATATGTTCATGAAGTCAAGTCCTCGAGTAGGACCATTCTCTCCCGCCCTGCATTCGGTTTCTGTCTCTTTCCATTGTCTCGATCTCTTTCTCTCGCTCTCCTCTCTGCTCTGTATGAGGCGGTACGAACATTTATTAATAGAGATCAGACTTCGCGTCATGTGGTGCCGTGTGCAAACATCCTCCCGCGAGATGCGTTTGCATCGTGCGTTAAGAGAACAGTTTAACTCGGCCTGAATTCTCATTGCAGAAAAATAATTCTCTGCCCGAGATCGGACGAGATTATTGTTCGAAGAAATGATTCGATCACGTTTAAAAACTCGGCGATGAGAAATCAACAGCTATTAAGATTGCATCGGTTATTTAATCGACGAAAAAAGTACTGATTGCTCTCAAACTCTCTGTGTCGCTTTATATTCTCGCGAGGAGTGTAGTGTGTCATCTATAATGGCGTTGTAGTCTTCTTCAAGTTTTTCGTGCTACAATGTTTGATCGATCGGATAAATAATTCTGAAAGTTAGATTGTGTTTTATAGATAATTGTGCAAAATCTGTGAATGTATGCGCGCGCGTGCGTGAATAACGTTTTGTGACATACGTGTTATGTGTTTTTAATGTGTATGTTTCATCTCTCAGTTTCGTCTTTCAGTGTTAGTATGAAAGCTATTTGATCTTAATCTAAAAAGAGTCTTTGTTTCTTGAGAACAACATAAAATGTCTAAAAAATATTTCAAGCACTTTTCTAAAAAGATATCCCAAAAACTGAAATAGTCCTTTAGGCTTTACTTATTTCTATATGGCTATCTTTAGAGATATTCGTATTGTTTCATAGTTATATATAATCTGCTTTCTTTGTGTATGTAAGTATTGTCACCGACAAGATTATTAGAAAAAACGGCTAAACTTTCGTGATTATTAAATGAGTTTGATGAGCTCAAAAGTAATTGAAGAATGCTGACATTATTTCAACGATTTTAATTTCTATAAAAATAATTACACGAAATATTTTTAATAATACGATTTAATTTTTATTCACTCAGTTATTGTTTTATTATCGAAAATGTACAAATTTTATATAGTCGTTCCATGAATGTTTTATTCAGAGATGTGCATTATTTGAAATAGATGAATTTAAAATAGAAATACACAATATAAAATGCCTATTATATATTTTTCATTTAAAATATATTTTTAAAAAAATTATTTTATATTTCCACTTGAATAGTTAATTTTTATTATTTATTTTTTTTCTATTTTAAATGCATTTTTCTTGCAAACTAAAAATTAATTGAGATATCAATAATATATATACATATGTATATATATACAATATATACAATGTAATTATGCCACTGATATTATGAAAGGAAAATATATAGGGAATTTTCTTTTCGAAAAACTTGTTTTGCATGTTACTGAAAGCACATTCCACTTTTAAAGAGCATCGCATCAATAAAATGTCAGAATAACTGAATATCTATATGTATAAGCAATATAGACAAACATTTGTAATTCAATTTTTGTAATTAAAGTTTATATTAAAATAAAATAATTTAGTATAAGAAATAATAGAAAATATAAATAATAAAACATAAATGAAATAAGAATATTTAAATATAAATAATTATATAAAAAAATATATACATATAAAAAAACTATTTTTATTTTAAAAAACTATTTTAAAAATGTTTATTTTCCATTTTCTATTTTAAATAAGTGTCTGAAAAGCATTTTGTATTTTGCATTTTCTATTTCAAATGGGTTTGAATACTCATTTTGCATATCTCTGGTTTTATCTTACCCCATATATCGTTATTTTATTACCGACCATATAAAGATATCGACTACATATATGTACCTACAGTAGCGTACAAGGAATTTTTTCTCGTCACTCCCCAGTAATATTAACTAATTTTAATAATTTGTCATCAATACCTGTGTAATGTTTATTAACAATGAAAGTATACATACATATGTCTATAGCTGTTATAGATGTAGTTCCCAGGTAGTTTAAATGACGTCAAAATATATAACGTCGTTTGACGTTAACATAACGTCATTTGGCGTCAAAATGACGTGCGTTTGCTACCTGGGTTAATGATCTTAAAATAACATCTCGTTGATACTTTACAACTATTCTATATTACTTTGTGTGTCTTGTTTATATTCTACGCAACGATATTGATTGCTCTTTCAATAAATATGCCGTTTAAGTTGCTTTTTATTGGATCACAGTAGACACAAAGTCGCGAAGTGTAATTAAGGATAATAATAATAATATAATAATAATAATATAATAATAATATAATAATAATAGAAAAAATAATATAAAAATAGAAATAATAATAATAATAATAATAGAAAAATAATAAAGTCTAGAATTATATAAATAATAAAAAGACTTGTGTCATAGCACGCCGCAACACGCTAAAAAAAAGTGTAGAAGTTATGTGATGCATCATCGCGCTCTGAAATTGTGATAACGAGTCATCGCTATCTACATTAGACTCTATATCGCTATATTGTGTACATATATATTACTGCATTCGGACGATCGGCAATTTGGTGTAAATACGAACGGAAATGCTGTTATAATATAACAGCCGTCGGCTGTGCATACTTTGAGATCTCGTCAACGAATAATGTTAGTGCTGTTGTTGTGCATCATTATGAAGATAGCAGAGTTTTCCGTGGGCCGGATGTGCTCACCACCGCTGACGTGGCCGTTGCCACCCACTTGCAACAGACAGTGTAAACGATGCAAGCAGTACAGGAATCCTTTACTTAAGCATAATAAGCACCATCAGCAATCTTGCGAAGATAGATGTATCATGAGAAAACGTAAGGGCATACTATTACGTCGTTGAGTGTCGACTTACCGCTCGCGAATGCAATAATAATTTAAACTTGCCCAATTTAGGAAGCATAAATGTTTTATTTCATGTATATAGGATGTAACCGAACAAACATATATGGAGCACACTATCCAATTCTCTAGCCAATTTGGAGACGATTTTTCCTCACTGCAAATGTCGAAGCACCAATTAATTTTCAAGTTATCGCAATGATTGAAAAAAAAGAGCTTCTCACAAACTAAAAACTTTATAGAGTTAAAATATTAACAAAACTACATTCTTCAGTTAATTTCAAGTAGAGTTTACTTAAATAGAATTTTAATTTAAGGCTTAATTACTAATTACAAAGATACAAGATAGCAAAAATTGTGAATGCAAAAAATGACGACTTTCGACATTTTCACTGAGAATAAATCGTTTCCAAATTGGCCATAGAATCTAATGGTGTGCTCCATACATGTTTTTTCAGTTACACCCTGTATATATGTATGTGTGCGTGTGTATTAATTTAATTAAATTAAATAATTCTATTGGGATTGTAAATTAGGTTTTTTTCCTATATTGTGTGCGAAATAACTTATTTTTTCAATTCACACAATTTATTTTTACTTTATAGAGATTTAAATTTTACATTAATGTACACAATATATGTGTACAATACATACTTAAATCGAATAATTTTAAAACAAAAGAAAATGCAAAATATTTATACGCGAATGGAACGTTTCTTCTATTTTTTCATTTTTCTTTAACTGGGCAAATTTCATAGTTATACGCGTATTTTCCAAATAATGCATTCAAGAGATATACTATCTAAAAATGTATACTTTCTTTCGTAAAATGTTAGTTGAATCAAATCTTCTTTTCTCGTCAATTTTGGACAAGATCGATTTCTTGATAATATTCAGATATACTTGCATGTTATTTAAAAAAATATAAAAAATATATCAAATTATTATTAAATATATTAATAACTTTTTTTTTGGTTATCTTTATAAAAACACAATACGGATTACTTTGCCCTTAACATATTGTAGAGAATTTATCTCTGGAAATTAGACGCCATTCTCTTATAGATCTTGAGATCTTTTAAATTCAAATTCAGTAATTTTTCAACTACCTTAAAAATAGATAGCAGATAAAAATATATGACCTTGATCTTGACTGTATATGATGATAATCTTAATGATGAGTCTTGAAAAAATTTTAGTCATCATTCATTATTTATTAAAAAATTTTAACAAATAAAGTTGATAATGCAAATAAATTTTAAATATAATTTATAATTTGAGCTTCACGCAATATATGAATTCTGCATTAGTTGCATATTTAAGTAAATGCGCAGGCGGAGGAGAAACTTTACTCGGATTTAACCTTTGCATCAGTTTAACTTATTTTTTTCAAATTAAAATTAGATTTGGATTAAATTAAAATTTTTAGAATTTTTCTGTGGGTGCAAATTGTATATTTGCGATGATTTTTAAACTTTTAGATTATGTTTTGTTTTATTTTTTCATTCTTTAATTATAAAAAGAAAGAAAAATGCAAGGACTTTTTTTGTTGCATTATATGTCTAGATACTTTTTTTGTTTTAAAATTATTTTCGGTATTTTTAAAAATGGAGTACGAACATTTGCACTTGAGTATATTGCATTGTTTCCTGCAATTATCGTAAACAGAAAGATATATTTCGTTAAAATCTTCTATCGTTGCGGAATTAAATTTCATCGGGGTAGTAATTTTATTAATATATATCCAATATACATATAAAGTAAAAGAGAGAGCGCTCAATTTTGTATATACATATACAAACATAAATAAAATGAAAGCTATTTAAAACTTTTAATTTACTAATATTGCATGCGGACTTATTATTTAATATCAGAGATGTGTATAATTTGACATGAAAAAAATTGCTGCTAACTGCCGATAAATGAAAAATTTTTGCGGTGTTGTTACGTTTCACACTGCATTTCAATTAATCATATTTAATTTTTCCATTATCAACAAAAACGTGAATTCTATGCTATAAAAATGTATTTTATTAATTAAAAAAATGGTTGAAAATATTTTATTCGCTTTTTATGGTGTATTAATGTTCCATAATTTTATTTTTAGGTTGGATAATTTAGGATACCATTGCTTTCAAAATTTTTAAATATTTTTTTGAGAAATATATATAAAAATCTATACTTTTTATTGGAAACTGAAACCTATTTACATTGAAGAATACTTTGAACTATGATTTCGTGAATTTCTTATAATTTTTGGTCAATTAGAATTTTTTCGTGTTCTGTCCAATTTTAACTTTTCGATGTTTCGGAATTTTTGAGAGACGAGTCCAATACATCCTTAAAAGAAATAAGAATTTAAGTATAAGAAATAATAGTATGCGCACGCGTGCGAAATATAAATATAATGAAAATAAAAATTTAAATAAAAATAAATATAAAAATATATGTAAATATTTAAAACAATTATTTTTATTTTTATAAACCATTTTAAAAATGCTTATTTTTCATTTCCTATTTTAAATAAGTATCTATAATAAAAGAAGCATTTTGCATTTTCAAATGGAATAGTTCGAACTACGATATTTCGTATTTTCTATTTCAAATGGATTTGAATATCCAATTTTACATATCTCTGATAATTATAGATTTTATTATATCGAAGTACCGGATGATGTGTGTGGGATGGACTTGGTTTTGCACGTGGAAAATTAGAAACCCATATTGAATCTATAAATATAGATCTCCTTTCATGTAATATGGAATGGATTTTACTTTATTTCGTGGATAGTTGCAAATCTACATGAAATTGTACAATTATGGATTTCTTTCACAATCAGTTTTTATTTTTTATACTTATTTAGAAATATTCAAACAATTTAATTCTTATAGTGTGGACAAAATACATGTGTTATGTATATGTGTGTGATAATGTCTTGTTAATACAATTCCTTATTTTATAATATACATATAATATGTAATATATGTATAAATATGTTCAACTATGTCACATTTTGCGTCTCACTATGAATATCAACATTTTTATATTTAATACCATTTTTCTTTTCTATAGTATTCGGAGTAGTAGGAGGAAAAACTTAAAAAAAACCTTCAAAAAAACTTAAAACTTTGGAAAAGCTATGTAAAGTGAAAAGCTTTGCACTCTGACGGTGAAGTAAAAAAGCTAAATAGTGTTCAACTATAAATCGACACTGGATAATAAACACAATGCCACACAAGTATATGAGTGTGTGATATTAATGTAACGCTGTATTCAGTGTTGTGCTTAGATGATTTTAAAATTAGCTAGATAAAGATGAGATAAAAATATGTAAATTTATCTTATATAAGATAAAGATGATTTTGTTTTAAATGTATCTAGATAAAAGATAAAATTATATGGCGATTCATCTAGATAACTTCCAGATAATATTATTTTTTGACTGATTATGTAAACAAAAAAATGTAAATTTTAAAAGGGATATAAAAATATATTCATACTTTTATTTGTAAGTTTCTATCGCTTACTGTTTAAGTTTACTATTTAAATATTTTTATGTGCTATGACTCTAAATCAAATTATCTGAACATTATTCTAGATAATTTAATAAAGATAACACATTTTTTCATCTAAGATGCAGATATAGACAGTGTTGTGCTTAGATGATTTTAAAATTAGCTAGATAAAGATGAGATAAAAATATGTAAATTCATCTTAGATAAGATGAAGATGATTTTGTTTTAAATATATCTAGATAAAAGATAAAATTATATGACGATTCATCTAGATAACTTCCAGATAATATTATTTTTAAAATCGCTTATGTAAACAGTTAAAAAATATAAATAAATAAAAATGTAATGTAAAATAAAAAAAATGGAAATTATAAAAGAGATATAAAAATATATTCATAGTTTTTTATTTATAAATTTTTATCGTTTACTGCTCAAGTTCTATTATACTTAAAATATTTTCATGTGCTATGAAACTCTAAATCAAATTATCTGAATATTATTTTAGATCATTTAGTAAAGATAACATTTTTTTTTATCTAAGATGCAGATATAGATAATACATTTTTTAATTATCTATATAAAGATAAGATAACGCCAAAATTTCATCTAGATGATCATCTATATAATTTTATTTAGATAACAGCAAACACTGGATATAGATAATACATATTTTTATTATCTATATAAAGATAAAATGCTGCAAAAATTTTATCTAGATAATCATCTATATAATTTTATTTAGATAACAGCAAACACTGGCTGTATTACACTTGTATGATTGTATGACGGCTGCTTTCCTTTTAGGAGACACACATCGACACAGGTTAACGCACTCGAGCACTGTTGTTACAGTATAAATGGAACGCGCTATGCACAGTATGTGCACGAACTTTTAATACCTAACCTTAGATTTATCCTAAATTTCTCAAACAGATTTATCGTAAGATTTATCGTAACAAAAAAACTTCTCAAACGTATACATATACTGTTTACGCTTGTGTATGCTACCGGGACTCATTTTTAACATCACTAGTCAAAAAACACACTCCAACTTTCCTCCCGAGCAGAGTCGAAGAGTGTTGATTGAGTTTGAATGAAATTCTAAATGGAAAGCGACGTGTGTCGATTTGTGTCAAAAATGTCGATTGTGTTCCCTAAAAGGAAAGCAGCCGACACTAACCTCACTATGTCACACTGTGTTTCGTTGTTGGAAAGCACTCTCTATTGAATATCGGACATATCTTCTTCTTAATGTTGTTAAAATTTTTAGTGGCTAATTAAAAATAGTCTTATCTTGCTTGCCATAAGGTCTGATAAAAATATCTATACGTGAGATGGTGGAATCTGATGAAAGTTGCCTTCTTGCTAAAATTCCTTCTTTCTTCTTTCTAAGATTTCTTCTTGCTCTTGCTTCTTGTAAATGTAAATGTTGCCTTCTTGTGAATATTTTCTTATTATCAAGTACTACAAGACTTGATTGGGGCCCCAAAAATATGCTTCAAATAGAAGACATGCGTAAAAACGCCTTGACACATCCGCACTCGTCCAAGGACGACAATGGGCTCAAACACACAAATATAAGTTGCTTTCCTTTTACACTCAAGTGATACTGAGTCACTCAGTTATGTGAGTATTTTATACTCAGATATGACGTCATTGGTTCAGTGAGTAAAAGGAACGCGCAAGTGAGAAAATATTCTCAATAATCTTAAATCTAGCATTGTAAATTGTATCGTGAGTAATCGTGAGTTTTTAAAGCATAACGACGTCCCGCCACAATAATACAGGTTTATAACCTTACTATTAAACTCACTAAAGCACACGGTCTCGATCGTGTGCAGAAACTCAGTTGAATCTCACTTTCTCAGCTTCAGAAGGAACGTGCATTCAACTGAGTTATGACGTCACAAGTGAGAATTATCTGAGTTTTGATGTAAATGGAAAGCAACTATAATATCACAAGTATAGTGCGTTTTCCATTTAGCGACACAAGTCGACACAAGCATCATTCTATCTTTGTTCTACATTCTATGAGAACAAAGATAGAATGATGCTTGTGTCAACTTGTGTCACCAAATGGAAAACGCCCATAGTATGAATCTTGCATTAGCGTGTTAGCATTTGTCGTACAATGAGCTTGACTTGTTAAAGGTATTGATTGGTTATCGGATAGACAATTTTCAGGATTTTGAAAGTTTCTTGCAACAGCAGCTAATCAATATGTCTGACAACTGACAACTGAGGGCCTGAGCAGAATGGCTGACTTACAACTTTAAAACAATGTTTTATGCCCTTAAGTTTTTGTCTTATGTAACGCACAATACTGTCTTTTGTCTCAAATCTTATAAGTCAGCTATTCTGCTCAAGCCCTGACAATACTTGTCGACAAATTTAATAATGCTCTTATGTATCCTTTCGAAATTGATGACAAGAAAAGGAGCTTTTCCTCACCTTTTTCCAGTCAAATAGACACAATGTGATGCAATTGGCTATTGACTAGGGAATCTTTAAAGTCTCTAAAATTTTTCTATTTAGATCACCAATCATGTTGTGTTTTCTTGTTGGAAAGAGAAGAAAAAGAGTGAGAGAGAGAGAGAGAGAGTGAGAGAGAGTGAGAGAGAGAGAAAGAGAGGGGGAGAGAGAGAAAGAAGAAAGAAAGAGAGAGAAGAAAGAAAGAGAGAGAAGAAAGAGAGAAAAGCACTTCGTGAGAATATTATAAAATTGTGATGCGTGATTTTTTGTATCTTTCCGCTACTTTTACGAAACAACGAGTTGTTGAGTCTTATTACGATGCGAGTTCTTTGGCAAGTTGGCTTTTGTCGCATTATTATTATGTTGATAAAAACATAATACAATATAAGCACTTCTTCGTAAGTCGTTCCTTTTCTCGTTTGTCGAATACTGTCATTTTACATTTCTTTAATTGTGATTGCCAATTTAATCACGCGTTTTATGTCGGAAATAAAATTACCTATATTACTCATATTAGCTACATCATTATAATATTTTACTTGAGACATGACATTTTTATTATAAAAAATATATTTATTATAACGATATAAAAAATTCATTTTCATACTTGTTAATATATATAATTATATAAATATATATTTCTGTTCTTATATTATGATGATCTAATTTTTTTTTCAGTTGCAAAAGAAGGCATAGCAGTAATGGAGGAGCCACAAACTCCAGGATCTGATTGTAACTCTAATCTAGCGACCGATTCTATTCAGCAGGATTTGGTTGGTTCGGAATTTGTTCAGGACAATGTCGAATATCAATGGTTTATTGATTATGGGTAATTAATTTAGCACTCTTGTATTTATTTTGATATTGTATTCTTAAAAAAAAAATATATAAAATATATTAATAATATATATGTATATATATAATTTCTAGATATAAAAATATATATTTAATTTTTAGATATAGAGATGGAGGACTACATATCCATCCTAGCGTTATTTCATCTCTTTCTGTATCCTATTCCTCCAAGGATCTAGGTTATTACGATGACCTTGCTCGTAATTTGGATGCCAATCTGGCAGAGATTGATATGGAGAGTTTTCGCACAGCAGACATACATACCCTGCTTACGGCTTTACCTGTCATGTGTACAGAACCAGTTCAACATTCTGAAGTAACTATTTAATATAGAATTAATTCAATTAACTGTAATCATTACAAAAAAAATCACTTAAGTCAAGCATAAGTTGATATTGGATGTGAGATGTGGGAAATGTGTAATCGTGTACATTGTTAAAACCATCAATGTCATTTATTTCATTCCTGCATCACAAATTATGTCAATTTATGCAAATTTTTATATAATAAGAATAAGAATCAAATTTTGTGCAATTTTGTATTGTTTTATTTATAAATTTTTTTGTATAATATTTTTAATTTGGTATGTGTTCCATTATTACCACAGTTTAACTATGAAAGAGAACAATATGCTAGTATATCTGGATCTGTCATGGAAAAGCTTGACATCGGTTCTTCCATCAGCCCTCATACTAGTAGCCAGGTATGATAATGGCTACCAAAAGTAGAAACCCAGTTATTGTAAAAAAAAAGTCTTCATATATTGATATTTGATATAAATATTTTAATGTAACATTCAATATTCACAATCTAATATTTGGATTGCATACACTTCCTTGTGTGGACACAAACATATGATATTATGATATTAAAATTGATAAATATAAATCAAAATTTTAACTTTTAATGAGAAAAAATCTAACAACACGTAAAATAATACTAATAATACTAATTGAAGTAATTTACTAGATAATATTTATGAGAAGTGTAAAATACATATAATTTTATTTATACTAATTATATACTGATCACATATTATTTGTTTAAAAGGAAGAGGATTCCGCATGTTCCACCACTGATACAATATCCATATGCAAGTCGTCGTTGCTATTTTCTCCAGTAAAGGAAACATCAATGCTACCATCGGGTGGTAGCTATAGTGTGGATTCACTGGACTGCGAAGACATGTTGCTCACTTGTCAAACAAATAATAAAAATAATTATACTATTGCTTTCGAGGGTAGCATTACTATGTATTCGGATGGTTCCCAAGATTTTGAAAACCATGGTAATGTGTGCATGGATAGACTAATATAAATTATTTTATTTATTATATTTATGTATAATAAATAATGTAATATAAATTAATTTTGAATCTCCCCTGATATAATATAATTTAACTCATAAAAATTTGTTTCTTTAATTTATATTTTGTTCTATTCCTCTTAATTACTTAGTCTATATTATTATTTTTAGATAAACACAAAACCTATGAGTCACCAGATGCATTCTATGATAAACAGAAAGATATGAAAACTGTACTAGACTTATCGATGGCATGCTCAGACTCAAAGATATATACCACATGGAGTAATTTGAAACATTCTTCCATGAATAAAGCAATAACTCGTCATCCTTCTGGTAACAACAACATGATACCGGATATTTCACAGAATGCTGTTAATCTGATGCTTGGTGGTATGAGTAAACGAAGTCAAAGCTTACCGGATTTTTCACGCGTTCAAAAACTTCAGCATGCTAATATACCTGTTAATTTTAGTGTAAGTATATTATATACATATACATATACAAAGTGTTTACGAAATACTTTGATAAACTTCTAGGGCGTATTTTTCATGTCAAAATAAAGAATAAAGTTTATTCAAGCTGTCCCAAAAGTCCTGCAACAGTCAAATATCTCGAAAACAAAGACTTTCTGAAAAAAATATTTCAAATGAAAGTTGTAGGGCCTAGTAAGTAGCGCATAGTAATGTTAGTGTGACTATAAATAGCATTTGAAATTTTTAAATGGAAACCTTTATTTTTGATTGCACATTCTTGTAGCTTATCTCGAGAGCTTTTCAAAACACTATAATAAAGTATTTTTTCATTCAGTGCTTTTCGAATTATAATGCTTGAAGTTTACAGTATGTTGACATAAAATACAAAATCTCTTGTAAAATATTTAGTTTCGAAAACCCATATTTATTTTTAAGAAAATGTATACAATTTGCAACATATTTTTTTTTAAAAACAATTATGCGTTTTTTTTTCACCAATTGATTCTCATTATTCTGTATAATATATATAAAGTATTAAGATAGTATTAAGATTACCGAAAACTGTTTTACAAGAGTGTTTTGCAAGATATTTTCTATTTTATGTCAAAATACTGTATCTTTCAAGTCTTATAACTCGAAAAATACTTAACGAAAAATAACTTTATTTGTTTTGAAAAGCTCTTAAGATAAGCTACATGAATATGTAACCAAAAGTAGGGATTTCCATTTAAAAATTTTAAAGTGAATTTTACGTGGCCTTAACAATGCTATTTATAGTCACACTAATATTACTATTTAATGCGCCATTTAAAGCCATACAACTTTTATTTGAAACATTTTTCTCAAAAAGTCTTTGTTTTCGAGATATATAACTGTTGCAGGACTTTTGGGACACGCTGTATATAGCCATAGTTAAAAATGAGTGGTTGCGAACTTATACATAAATCAAAGTTTATATTAACATTATTACTAGGGTGAGTCAACTGAAAACCTTAAATATTTTTTATCTTGTAATTTATTAAATATAAAGGTATATACTTACATCATTTTTCTACATAGTCTCCATAGTTAACATAAATTTTGTTTTACTTATAACTTTGCATTTATTTTTTGCTATATATGTATATAAATTTTTTCTTTATTTTGATATGAGGTATACCTAGAAGTTTGTCCAAATAAATTTCGTAAACACTATATACATGAGTATGAATTATTTGTAATAATTATATTTTATATGTAATTTTTGTAAACGAATATGAATGTTGCTTCGACGCAGATTGATTCCACGGAATTAAATAATCACATACAAAGACTGCATCGTTCTGGATCTGTGAACTGTTCAACAAACGGGGAGAGCTTCGACAACACGGAGAACGTCGGCACGAAAAAACTGCAAAATCTAAGTCTCGTCAGACTCTTCATGAAGCAAAAGAGCATGAGTGTGGAAGGAATGAGTCTTACCTTGGATCAGTCGGATTCCATAAGCGATAATAATGGTAGCAGCAGCAACAGCGGCAGCGACACTAATACGAATACCAATACGAATACTCAGATACAACGGCAGGATAACGTTTGCGACAATCGTCGCGTGTCCGAAAACGATTTCTCCATCAATTGGATCAAACGTGACACGATGGCTAATAATCGCGATGCGGAAAATCAGCGAGAGACCTTGAACATCCTGAAATGTCCATCATATTGCAAAAACGATAAAGTTGTCGACATGACGTCATCCACGTCGGTGGAGGAGCTTTCGGAAAGTATATCGGCTAGATCCTGCGCAGGCGGTCAACAAAATTTCGATAATATAACGAACAATCTTTCCGAACAACAACGGAAAAATGGCTGGGCAGGTTTAACGGAACAGAAGAAAGAACCGATATGTCGAACAACGGGTATACAGGCGAATGCGGAAATGGAGGACAACGCGATTCAGACCTCCTTGATTTTCACCGCGATCAAAGAGAAGTACGGGCCCTTTTTGCAAGAGACAATGGTAAACAAGAAACCGGTTTACATCGTGTATCCCAATTACACGTTGCCCGATCTGTCGTTTCTCAAGATCAAGGACACCGAGATCAATAATTTGACGCTGAAGCCGCACACATTTGACAAGAGCAACGTGGAATGGAAACGTACCGTTCATCTGGGCAAACCATTCTCCTGCAACGATATCGACGCCTTGCGACAACGCGGGTTCGCACATATCAAGGATTGGGAGTCGTTGACGTTCCTTTTGCCATACGAGTACAAGAAGATCTTGCACGACGTACCAGAAGTATCCAAATACATCAATATCAACGAGGAAGTTAAGCGACCCCTGTTCTGTCTATCTCCCCCGATGCTGCGTCACAAGATGGGACCTATCAGCGAAATTGTCCATCCGACCATCAATACTTCGTCGATGAGCAGCACCGCGACGCAACCGTCTTCAGGATACAGAGGTTCGTCGACGATCCTGACCGATTCCTCGACGAATCAGACGCCGTTGCTGAACAACGCGGTCAATCCGTTGTATCTGTACCGCTATGACAGCATTAGTTCGGAGACCAGTTTGGTGAACAACGACAAGAAGATGCATATGCTTAATCAGACGAGACAGGCTGCCTGCCCGTCTCTTCCGAAGCGATCGGTCTCGTTGCCGCAGGGTTGCGAGGCTGAATCCGGCTTCAACAACGGTAGAGTACCACCGCGACCGCCCTTGCCTAGAAGTATCTTACGAAAGAACAAGATTCTCGCGAACAAACGGTACAGCATGTTCGAGATGGGAGACGTGGGCGAACAGTCGGAGGAACTGTCCACGGAGGTGAATAAAAGAATGTCTCTGCAAGAGCCGTATTATATGAACAACGATTTGCAGCTGTTGTGCTGCGAAACGATAGATTCTGAGAAGGATGTTGACGAGACGGAAGCGGAAAGATGTTTTAAAGGTAAGGCTTGTAAAAAAAAATAATTTTTCTCAATTAGTTAATACATTTTATTTAAAGCTTATCTAATATTTAATAATAATTTTTTATTGTAGAAAAATTAAATGAGATTACAAATAACGTGAACGTAGAATCGAAAATTTCTCAACATAATGACGACGATATCAAACAATTGGAGGAATATCTGAAACACAGTGCAGTTTCATCACAAAGCGATGGAGATATTGAGGACGCTGAAGTTAAAGTGAGATCGTATGTGAGGAAATTTTTAGCCTTGAAAATGAATAAGGATCCGCTCGTTAGAGATATCGATATGGGAGATTCGCAGAGAAAAACCGTCAGTTTTGCCGTAAATCAAAAGAAGAAGCATCCAGATGCAGAGGTAAAAAAAAAAAATGGAATCCTCAAACTCAAAAATTCTGATTTTGATGAAATCTTACACACATGTAGGGAGAATAAATAGGGAGAAACAAAAGTTTTAAGAACATCTCTATTTAAGGCTCTATTTAAGGCTCCTGGCTCCTCGCCGACCATGTTGGAATTGTGACGTCAGAGCTGAGAAAACACGCTAAAATTCTTAGATGCCATTTCGAAATAAAAAGATATTTCGATGAAACCTTAATCAGATTAATAAAATTTTGAAAAACATTTTTTAAAGATTTAAAAAAACATTTTTTTCAAAAATTAAAAAAAAAAAAATTAATGCAGTTAATATAGGTATTCTTACCATGAAACTTTTATATAAAACATTTTTTGATATTTCGAACTTTTTGAGATATATCGAGCAAAACAAAAAGACGCTCTATAATATAAGAGGTAGTTTCACTCCTGAAAATTGTTTTTGGGCTGCAACTAAACATTTTTAAATTCATTTATTTATCTCCCTTATATGTGTATAAAGTTTCATCAAAATTAAAATTTTCGGATTTGCGAGATTTCCTTGTAAGCTTATTATTTAAAAATCTTTTACTAAAAATTTTAATTTCAGCTAAATAATTTCAATGCTGTAAATGATCAAAACCAGGATCAGGCGATGGAAAATAAATTGACGGAGTTTGAAGAGAAGAGAAGTATGCATACATTGTGTTATTTTTATTCAATATAATTATTAAACAAAAATATCTTGAAGTTTTTGTAATACATTTTATTTATCATTTTCTAGAAATGGTATTATCTGTAAATAGAGCAGTAGATCTTTTATTAAAATATTGGAACGCCGACTCCAATCACAGTCGTCCCAACTATAATGAAGGAAATGAGTGTGCACAAATCTGCTTAAGTACCTTGTGTCCAGCTTTATACATTATTATGTCAGACGGTTTAAAACCTTATTTGAACTCTACCTTTGGACCAATTACCAATAGCGTTTGGCAGATCGTGGAAGCTAGTTCTCAACAAGGGCCTCTTACGAAAACATTGAATGAATTGGTACAAAAAATTAATGGTGAAGATATCATTACGGAGGGAATGCTAAAATTTCATGCATTCGTATTTGGCTTGCTGAAGTAAGTTATAATTCTCTTTTCATACATAAGTTTTTTTACATACTTTTCATAGTTGAATTGTGATGTAACCACTAGCGGATCCTGACATTGATTGGTTTAATCTCAAATCACCTCCTCTGGGATCCGCTAGTGTAACTCATTTTTATCTATCGTATCTTTAAATCAATTAAAAAATATGAGAAATTTTAATATATTTATCTTGTTTTCTTTTTTTTTTAGTCTAAGGGCTCTAGATGCATGGTTTGCGTATTTATGTACGCGTGAGTCAATTCTACGGAAACATTACAACAACAACAGTTTATTCGTTGCGGCTTTAGTCAACTCTAATGTCCGAGAAATTGTCGATTCATTGTTATACACTTTAAATCCGCTTGCATTTTGTCCATTTCATTTGGATCTTCTCTATCAATATCGTCAATTGCAGAATAGCTTTGGGAATATGAATAATCATACTATGAATGTACGTAATAAATCTGAAAACTTATCACCAGAGTTTTCTTTTATATATGTGATATTGAACTCATACGATATTTTGTAGGCCATGAGCTTTAAAAATGCCGATTTGACTTTGAAGGATCTCAAGGATGAGAAAGCGGAATTTTGCGGAATGGCTTTCAGTCCAAAAAAGACGCGGCCAAAGTCTCGCATCGCTTACAGCATAGACGACAAATATGTTGTACATAATAAAGACGACATTCAGAACCCAAAGAAACAATTCAGCGCCATAAGTTCGAAGCCGTTTTGCATGTTAGATAAATTTACTTTCGAAGATTCTGAAGATTATACAGACAGTCTGGAACATTCCTCTCTAAACAGAAAGGCAAACAAGCAGCCAAATCAATCGAAGCTATTAAATCCTACTTCTAAACCGAGCGACGATGGTCTTTCTGGCGAGACCAAATTCAGAAAACTTCAGGAAAAATGGGAATTCATGAGCGGCAGGGAAGGCAATAAGATTCAATCCGCAGTAACAACTCCCTCGTCGCCAGTTCGGACTTTTGGAGTGCTAGGGAAGTCGAAGATACCCAGATTACTCACATCACCGATAAAACAGCTTAATGTTGCGGCGAATGTTGCCGGAAAACCGATCAAGTCACCCGTATCGGGAATCCCTTCATTGAAAAAACCTACAACACTTCTCGCCGCGACAAAAACGACACCAAAGAGGCCTATAGACTCGAAAACGAAAAATGTGACGCGTCGTACCAGCCGGGTCGATCAGGATATCCTAGGCGTCCCACGAACTCACACCGCACGTCCAAGTTCCTTACCTTACAAATCACATGGGATAACATCAAATGACAAGAATACAGTCTCGCCTCACAGACGAGCCGCCTCAACCTCTTTACCGCGTCCAGCTTTTACCGCCATTTCGAAAACGCCAGTTTCGAAAGTATCACATAAGTAAGTATTTAAGATGCTGTATGAATATTTTTTTTAATCATCTACTTTTCGCATCCACTTTTACATTGGTTGCAAATTTTTTTGTTTATATGAATTGAATTATAATGTAAGGTCCTGCATACAACAGAGAAAATATTAGGAATAGGAATAAATATTAAATATTAAGAATTAGGAACATTATTTTATTTCAAAACAAGGAAATGAAATGGATTAATGCACGATTGAGAATTATGAATAAGCAATAAAAATAATAGAATATTAAACATTAAGACTCCTGGGTCCTCGCCGCGGCCATATTAGATCGTGACATCAGAGGCGAGAAAGCACACGCTGAAAATTCTTGATGCCATTTTTAAATGAAAAGATATTTCGATAAAACACTACTTCAGGTGGCTTTAGCACACTCTTAAAATACCTCGAAATCCTTTCCTTTTCCCTTGACAGTCAATCAACAATCGTAAAATCGTGATAGATTTTGTCATGTGAAATGACTACGCATGTGCAAAGACTAGACGGACTGGGCCTCATACTGCAGTCATTTTACAACTCTTGATTGTTTATAAAGGGAAAAGGATAGTTTTCGAGGTATTTTAAGAGTGTGCTAAACCCATTAAGTGCTGTTTCATCGAAATATCTTTTTATTTTGAAATTGCATCTAAGAATTTTTAGCGTGTGTTTTCTCTGACGTCACAATTCTAACATGGTCGGTGAGGAGTCAGAGAGAAGCCTTATAATCTTTATTCTTATATATATATATATATATATATATATATATATATATATATATATATATACATAATTCCTATTCTTAATATTTAATATTTATTCTTATTCCTAATATTTTCTATATTGTGCCTAACTTTTTTTAGACTCTATGTTTTATACTTTTATTCTTTAACTATGTTTTATACTTTTTTTTGCTTTGTATTTTTAGTTCCCTTTTTTTTTCTCTCTTTAGATCCGTACGATAACGATTCGTGGGTCTCGATTGCAGAGAAGTTCGTACTGTCACTCACAGGACACCGTCGGACACCGGTCAGCTCTCGTTCGCCGAAGGAGAGAAATTGAAAGTAATATTAGAGGTGGATAATAAGTGGTTGTTGTGTACAAAGGGCGATCGAAGAGGTTTGGTGCCACGAGCATGCGTGCGCAGTATTCAAACTTAGATCCTCTTCTCGATAATAATACGCTTCATGATATCATTATAATCGTATGGATTCGCTCACATATTCGCAACTGTAAATGTAATATCATGTTTCTCGAAGCAGAGGAAAAGACAGAAGGACAAGTTGCGAGAGCAAGTTGAAAAGTTCAAATTAAATTCGGCATGATATAACAGGTGATGTACAGTGTATTAAATTTTAAGCTATATACAGTTATATATAATATACGCATTATCACGCGCTTGTAAAGTTAACTTTTAATCCGAAGTTTAATCAAGATTACTTTGTTTCTCTATCGAGAAACGCGATAATAGTATTATTACTAGCGATGCTATCGAGGACATAGAGATATGACTTTTAATCATAGGTTCTCTCGAATGACATTTAATTTATAGATAGACATCTATATTTAGATTTGATTTATTTGAATATGTGCATGAATAGAATAACGACACACTCAATATGTCCTCGACGAGTAAAAAAAAGCCGATAACAAGATGTATAATAACATTACATATATTATGAATGTAACTGTGATCCTAGTAAATAGGCAATTAAGTTTATTAGTATGTACACGCAGTGTATATTTCATTTTGATGTTTATATACTGTGACTTTGTAATTTATTTATGTGTGTGTCCGTATTTTATCGCACAACATCGCGCATTAACAATTAATCCTGATCATCCCTCACAATCTACATTCTGATTCTATTCGATATACGAATCATCACGGCATATATTTTTAGGATGGCAGTGATCACATTTTTTACATGCTTTGTGTATTTCCTGATATACATATATATACATATATATATATATATATATGTATATATATATATATATATATATATGTTAAGATATATAATATAAATAAATAAAATTATCATGAATTATATTCTTTAGTAGTTTATATTTATCTATCAATTATACAATCTAATTTATTTAATGAAAATATTTTTTTATATAACTTTAGTTTATAGTCTAAAACAATTTATTGCTAGATGAGCAATAAAAATAAGAAACATTTTTTAGAAATTTACATATAATGCCATTTAAGGCTCCTGGTTCCTCATCGACCATGTTGGAATTGTGACGTCAGAGAAAATACACGCTAAAAATTTTTAGATGCCATTTCGAAATAAAAAGATATTTCCATGAAACAGCATTTTAGATGGCTTTAGCATACTTTTAAATATCTCGAAAACTATCCTTTTCCCTTTATAATCAATCAACAGCTGTAAAATGACAGTAATATGAGGCCTAGTCCGTCTAGTCTGCACATGCGCAATCATTTCGCATGACAGTCTGATATGATCATTTTACGATTGTTGATTGACTGTCAAGGGAAAAGGAAAGGATTTCGAGGTATTTTAAGAGTGTGCTAAAGCCATCTGAAGTAGTGTTTTATCGAAATATCTTTACATTTAAAAATAGCATCTAAGAATTTTCAGCATGTGCTTTCTCGCCTCTGACGTCACAATCTAATATGGCCGTGGCGAGGATCCAGGAGCCTTAAAAAACGAATATTTACGTACAATATTCCTCGCTATTTATTAATTTAGTGAGCTTTTAATATTTTTTCGTCATAAACTATGAAATGCTGTGACTATAATAAAGATATATGGATACATTTTTGAAAAAATTTACACAGCATAGATTTTACATTTTGATTTTGACATACAGGGTGTTAAAAAATTGGACCGACAAACTTTAAAGAGAGAAAGAAGACCAAAATATTTTTTGTTAATATACTAATTTTCTCTGCAACGATTTGTGATTTTTATACTAACCTTTATATATTAATGAATGACTTTTTGAGCATTTACTGTAAAAAGAATGAATTACTTTGATATATTTGTTCCGTGTTTTGTTCAAGATTAAAAATACAATTTAATTTTTCGACTTATATGTTTGTTTATTGTTTAAGTCACAAACTGCTATTTCATACTATGTAGTATAAAACTAAAATCGTCGTAGAGAAAAATTGTATTAACAAAAAATGTTTATTTTGAAGTTTTCTATTTCCCTTAAAAATTTGTCGGTCTAATTTCTTTAATATCCTGTATATATACGTTGTAGAGGTTTGTTTCTTTTTTTTCTTTAAATTTTATAATGATACCAAATGAGTCATAAAATCTTACTCAACAGCCAAAGGTTCGTTCGTTTGTTCTTTTTCTTCTCTTTCTTCCTGTTCTTCTTCTTCCTCTTCTTTCTCTTTTTTTTCTTCTTTTTCTCCTTTTCTGCTTTGGTTAACAAAGCATCGTGAACAAGCAATTTTTTCAGCTCGCCCAAAAAGCCAGAAACTGATGAATGAAGTAATTGCAATAAATTAGTGTTGCAAAGATTTCCTTGCATGCTGATGTGTACATCTATTTTCATTATTCAAAGGGAAAAACAGGAAAAATTAATAGGTTATTAGGGGCATTCAAATTTGAATATTGCAAGATTTAAGAAATAAAGAATGTTTGCTAATCTTCGCATGAGTTTGTTAAAAGTGAATATGTTAAAAGGAAGGGATCTTTGAAGTTTAGGCAAGAAAGCGAGCAAAAGATAGTTCTCTGATTGTGAAATTCAAAAAGTAATTATTGTCAGAATAAAACATGACAATAATTGATGCTTTGAGAGGTAGTTTCATTCAAATAAGACGGATCTTGAATCAGATTGGATTGCAAAGACTAAAGAAAGACTAAAGTTTAAATTAATTAATTAAATTAAATTAATTGAAATAATTAATTAGTAATAGTATAGATTTGATTCTATACAAAGACAAAGTAAAAACTAGATAAGTTAATTATTTTTTTAAACTAATTGTAAGTTAAGTGTTAAAGTTAATGGCTTATAAAATTAATTTAGTTACATTAAAAATTGCATAAACCAAAAGTTAAAATTACCTAAAAGTTGATTTAATAAGAATATATTAAATTAAATTAAAAATTAATTTTTAAAAACATTTGTATTAATAAATTAGAATGTCATAACTTTAACATTTTTAAATTTAATATTTTATTTGTTAATTTTTTAAAAATTTATATAAAATAACAAATAAATAACAAAGAAATTTTGTTTTTTATATAGGAATGTATTTTTTTGTTACTACAATTATGAAAAAAAAATGAAAACTATAATAATACTTTTAATAATTTTTATAAGATAAATTTTTTTACGAGAGAACCTCTATGACTCATCTATAATAATAAGTGAATTCGAAAAGATATGGATTTGAAAAATGGAATAAGAAAGAATATATTCCAAAAAACACGAAGGACTACTATACTAATGTCTCAACAGAATATCGAGACAAAAAATTTTGAAGAGGAGCTGCCCGAGTAGAAATTTATCCAGTTTCTAGCCAGTAACTGGCCAGGAATTCTGGTTACTAGCTAGTATATAATAGGTTTATTATTGGAATTATTTTTGTTTTAAAATTGATATTTGACTGAAAGTTGGACATGGTTTTGGAATATTATTAATTTCATAAAGACGTCGACATACCTGTGATGAAGGATAATTACCTGTTCTGATCATTTTTCTTATTTTACCTAACATATACTTTCATAAGGAAAAGCTGATATCTTATCTAGTGTGCAATTAAAAAATTTTACATCATCAACAACATGAATTAAATTATGTACATTAATGCTAAGAGAAGTATTACCATAAAAGTGACATTATGTCAAAAAAACTATCTAAATAATTTCGAGCTTCATTAATAAATACATTAATAAAATGTGAATTGCATAGTATTCTAAAAGCAGCATGTAATAAGCAATAGTGTTTATATATCTGAATATTGAGAACTTTTTTGAATAATACGGAACCAATATATATAGTAAAATAAATCTTAATTCTGAAGCTTTCAATTGAGCGACTGGTTTACGAGGCTTGCGTTGGAATTCACACGGTGCCCATTGTTTTATACAGTCAATTCTTTTATCTAATACGCGACGATAAGATGGTTTCAATTTTGTGGCTGTATTACCAAAATACCAAATATCTAAATATAATTTCTTCATTATTCCTAAACAAGCCAAATGCATATATTCAAGAAACAAAATCATGTCTATTGGTGCGGTTCAATGTTTAGTAATGGTGACTGTCCTGTATGATGACATGATTGACGTTGATTACGAAATGATATATTTGTTTTTTTCTCACAATATTGATCGCGTGGATATACTATCTTTTTCTTTTTTTTTCCGGGAATATTAATACCGGGAATATTAATAATATATTTCGCATCGTTCACAAGCACCGTATTTACCATGCCCTATAATTGATTTTAAAAATTTTCGTGCTGGTGTATCATAGATAAAACTAAATTTTTAAGTTAAATTTTTTTCCATTAATTATTAATTCTTTTGACAATAATACGTAAATTTCTTGTATGACTTTTTTAAAAAAATCATGATTATTTGCAGGCTTGCTATTTCCATTATAAATTGCAACGCAGAATGGACTATACATATTAGATTCAGAAATTACTTTGCATAAAATAGGCCAAAATTGTTTTGAACTAGAATTAAACAATGTCATTCCATCAACATTAAATTGTAAAAAGATATCTGACGAAGAATGAAAATCAGAAAGAAAATATTTATAAAGCCATTTTTCTAATCTGTTCTAATCTGTTCATTATTCGTATATTGTAAGAAGCTTGATTAGTAAATAAAAATGTCTTTGCACATTTGGGCAAATTAGGGTAATTATTACGACGTAAAATATTTAACAGCTCTTCTAAATTATTTTGATTTATATTGCATTTTATAGCCCACTCACGTATATCGTTAATATTTTTTATTTTATAATCTTCTTTTACTTTCTCCGCTTCAGGGTATTTGTTCGTTTGTTGTACGTGCATTATATCATTATTCGAATCAGAAATATCTATATACATTTCATCAAGTTCTTCATTTGCATCAGTATTTATATTGTCTTGTGCAACACAATATTTGTCTTCGAAAATTTCTTCAGGCTGGAAGATGATGTTACAATTCTTACTTTGTAATTGATTTCTACTTTCTTCTTCTTTTTTTATATCTATTGTATAATATTGTTTTCCACTATATTTTAAACGTTTACTCCTGTACTTTAATTTTTTTATAATATTAATCTGGGTATATACTGAAGTCATCATTGAATATTCTAAGTGATCATTTTTAGGTATTTGTCATTATATTCCGCTAGATGCTATTGAGTAGACAAATTTGTGGGTATTTTATGTAAAATAACTAGACTTCGGATGTATTTTTAAATCTTTTTATATCAAGAAAGATGTGTACAAGAGAATGGTTTATTAAAGAATAAAAATGGAATAAATGTTATAAACAAAATATAATCTGTTGTTAAGCATCATTAATATATGTTTTTAATCAATATTTAATCAATAAGAAGTTAGTAACAAATTAATTGAATGAGGTTGGTAACATTAAAAGTTCCTAAAATAAGGCAGGAATCGGAACAGGAACGCCACAAATTGTTTCTGTGTAAAGAAGTTTTGTTCGAAGTTTTATTTTGTAGAGATGATTCTCTATATATTTTCTGGTTTTTAGTTTTTAATTTGTTCGATAAATGAAGGCTGGATCACGTACGACAACGGCAAAATTCAATGTTTGGTAAATAAAGGTTGGAAATACGTACGGCAAATGCCTACAAATCTTCAATAATATTATAAGCGTTATTCATTGAAACAATGTTATATCCTTTTCTTTGCTGTAAAGGGGAATCAGAATATTTAAATGAAATATAGAAGTCTACATCTAAAATAAACTTGAAAGGAAATGTCGTAAAAAGAGTCGAATTAAGACTCTATCACCATGTCGTAAACATATTTGAAATTGTGAAAGATTTTGTCACCTTGCGGCATATATTAATGATTAGAAAAAGAGCCATTAAAGACTCTATCACCATAAGGCAAAGAAGAAATAATGATAATGTGAGAATATCACCTTGCGGTTAGCCTCTGGAAAACGGCTTGATGGAAGGTCTCAACTTATCAAAATTGTTTATATGATGTCCCCAATCGGACTTAAGTCGACCGTCGACCTTCCTATCCAAAGATACCATATGTTTGATTGGTTTGATTGTAATAAACCTCAAGAAAAACACAAATCTAAACGTTTATAATGATGCGCACCATAATCCAGAAAAAAGACTGACAAATAAGCAAAATCTCCGCTGCCAGGCAACAAGACATTCTTCTTTTTTTACGAACACTCTCTGAATATATTATCTTTGAGTTTAATCGATAGAAATGCTTTTCTAAACATAGTTCTATATTTTAATATCTTGGTCGTGTGTGCCTGCAAAACATAAAAATGTCGAGATTTGATAAAAATAAGCGATCGCAGCACCTCTCCCCTCCTTTCTCTATTTTTTTCTCTCAAAAACATCAATAAAAAGACTTATTTCATAGTTACTTCTTCATTAAAAAATAGTTGCTGTAAAACAAGGTTTTTCTTCTTAAAAAACTGCATTTTCACAAAGTTCCCTGCACTTTGGACAATTTTAAACTTTATATTCGAGTTTAAGAGATCCAAAAATATAAAGATAGACCAATTTTGTACATTTTCCTTACAGACAAATGGTCCTAAATTAACAGTTCTTTTTGTTTATCAAGTCTATTCTTCTCTCCATATATTAACTTTCATTATTCCTTTTCTTTCTCTTTTCTTCTTTCTTCTCCTTTTTTCCTTCTTTCCCCTCTCCCTTTCTTTCTCTAAACAAAATGTGATAACCGATGTTATATAATAAGTTTTTTGTGAAGTAGGAATATTTGTGAAGTTTGTGTGGGTGCGCGCGCGCGCGCGTGTGTGTATGTGTGTGTGTGTGTGTGTGTGATATACTTGTCTCTTTCTTGATATTTGATTTATTGTTAGCTTAAGAATAATCATTTAATTGTTATTTTATCATATTGTTATTTATTTTTTTTTTTTTTTTTTTTAATAGGTACTTTCGTGAAATTCTCATGTCTTACTTATAATAAAAATAAATGAGCTAAAAGTGGCCGACATCGATATAATCTCGATAGAAAAGGAGCTCGATAAAAAGAGATAAAATGGTTATTACGTAAATATATGGAGATAAATTCTATGTTCGTTATCTTAATGACCGTTATCAAAATAATCATTATGGATATTTGATTAAAAGAGATTATATATATAAAACGGCGTAATTAATATTACTTGTTAGTCGGCCGAGTTTTTGTGAAATCAAGCGACATCCAGATATCAATAAACATGAGATCCGCATTCGCAGCATTGTGCCTTTTGGTTGCATTTTGGACCGTAAGTTTTTTGTAAAAAATTAAAATATAACATTTTCAGATTTTATTTTTTTACAAAATGTGTCAATCAAATTTATCAAGATTTAATATCGAAAATTTTAATCATTGTTGAAGAAGATGCTCAAGATAAAACACTTGTTAAACAAAAATCGTCAGTACCTCTCTTTCTCCTTTTTCTTCCTTCGTTTCTTTCTTTCTCTCTCTTTCTCTATCTTTTGAATATTTAAAATTTTGATTTTAAAATCTTGTAATAATCTTATCGATTAAACGTAAACATTAATTCTAGAAATTTGCAAAAAATTACGAAAATATGCGCTTGTTCAACGCATTTTTATTATTGCATTTATTTTTTGATCTCAGATTGATGCTACTCCATTAGGAACCGATTTGGAACGTTTGAAGCTTGAAGTGAGATATGCAAAAAGGAACGTAGATGATATCATACGTCAACTCCAAAATCTTCGTAGTGAGGCCGAAGAAGACACCACTGAAGAAGTCTGGAAAAAGTTGGATGAAGAACGGAAGAGTTATAGATCGTATGAAACTCTATTGCTTGATGGAATGAAGGTAATCATTTGAATTGATCTGCAATCGAACAATGCAAATAAATTTTTTGTATCCTGATTATTTATTAATCTAATAAATCAAGGATAAATACAAATCCTTTGGTAAAGAACCCCGCACTAATCATATAGAAAATCTATCCCGGTAAAATCAATTGGTTTTTTCATATGTTGTAGCTTATGACTTACTGAACAAAAGATGTAATGGGCACAAAGCTCAATAATGGACAGTTATCGAGTTATAACCAGTCAAACATGAAAAATTCGGGCTGCCGAATAGTATAGAGCGCTCTACACATAACTCTACGCTCATAACCAGAGATGGTAAATCGCGTATATTAGTTCTCAGGAAGTTTTAGTCGAAAAAAGGTTCATCAAAAATATTTTGAAAACGTCTCGAATTTAGCTATACGAATATAATAAAAAATAGGCATTTTTGTGGAAGATTTTTGTTCACGGAGCTTTTCAAGGTCATTCAAAATTCAAAAATAATGTCACCAGCTAACAGATTTTGTAAAACCCTACTATTTTTGTTTCAAATATTTTTCCAAAAAATCAATACTTTCCGAGATTTGACTATTCGGCAGCCCAAATTTTTCATGTTTGACTGGTTATAACTCGATAACTGTCCATTATTGAGCTTTGTGCCCATTACATCTTTTGTTCAGTAAGTCATAAGCTACAACATATGAAAAAACCAATTGATTTTACCGGGATAGATTTTCCATATGATTAGTGCGGGGTTCTTTGTCTTGATTATTATCAAAGTTTCGAAATAAAACCTTGTATAGATAAAACGATATTTTTTGATGTCTAAGAGAAGCTTTAACCCACATGCAAAATTTCTTATTACATTATTAATATAATTTTTTAATCTCAAGCAATCTCACGTAATTGTATAACTAAATAATCATATATGGACTGCAGAATAATATTTCAATAGTATGTTATGAAGAATAAGTTTATTAGCATTATTTTGCATTATTCTGAGAATTTTTATAAAAATCTGTAAAAAGAGAAATCGCAAAATAAATTATGCCTAGTAATATCAATTTGCATAAAGAAATTTAATTGACAATGTCTCAGATGACAAATATACACATTATTTAACACCGAAGAACCTATATATACATTTGGTATCACATAATAATGTGTATACTTGCTACCTGAAATAATTATTATAACATTATACAGTATATTGCATCATGAAATGCTTTTATATTAAAATTAATAATGTACTAAAATTTTTTCGTTTATTCTAAATTCTAAATGATATTTTTAACTTATAATTGAGCTTAAAAGTTTATTGAAAAATCTATTTACTAAAAACAATTATCTAAAAGAAATTAATAACTTCAACTTTGATAAAATATACGTAAATGCATTTTAGTTTACTTGCTCTATATCATTTATTTACTTATCTTTTAGAAAGACGTGAAGGTCGCTACGGCAGCTGGCAAGGATGTAAACTCGTGCCACAAGGAGGCTCTTGATGGCATAAAAAAAAATGACGATGGAGTACTTGATGATGCTAAGAAATGCAATAATAATGCTGAAAGTTCGATTCAGACCGCTCTTGGCTTTATCGACAATCTCATTTCGGTATGTTTTTACAATTATATTATTGCACATTACAATAATCAATTGATCTTTCATATCGACTAATTAACAGATCGATCAAAAAATTCTAATTGGGTTAACTTTTTTTCTTCTGTAGACCGGAGATTCGCTGTCCTTAGATTTGGACGGCATCTTCTTGACCTGCTTCGATAACGATATTTACAGAATGCAGAATTGCATCGTAACTGACTTGGCGAAAATAAATGTTGATATAAGGACCTTGCAGAGCGACGCCAATTCCGCCGAGATTACTGTTGCGCACATATCCAACAACGTTATTTTACAAGCCACCAACTGCTTGAAAAAGGCTTACTCGTCTGTATATTCGGCGGGAGACATGATTAAAAAGAGCTTCACTCAGTGTATCGAACAGGCGGGCGAGGCAACTACAGTTACGACGAAAGCTACAACAAAACCTAAAACAACAACTACGACGAAAGAATCAAAATATTTATAAAAGACCATTATTGTATCTTTAACAATGTGTGTGTGACTAATCTTCGTTTGAAATTACATTTGAAAACATTTCTAAGACTGTCAGTTTGAAAAAAACACATTGTAATGATTATACGTGTTTTCTATTTTGAAACAAGATTTTAGTATAACCTAATTTTACAGATCTAATATATGTGCTTCGAAAGACTATAGTATATTATTAGAAATTTTATGTAATATGGCGCTAAAAAAGCAATAAAAAATTCTTGAAAATAAAAAAATTTGAATTATTTGTCGATATAATTCCCCCCCCTCTCTTTTTCTTTCTCTTTCTCTCTCTTTTTTATATGTCACTTGTGGTTCATTATTATGTCACTTGCGATTGATCATTACTAAACGTTTTATACAAGATTATGAAATTAGGATAAGTCGTGCATCTTATCTTTATATAGAAATGAATTTTAATGTATGCGCTATCTCTTTCGTGAAATATTCAATCTAATCTATTGATTAATAATTTATGATTTATTTTTGTCACTTATTATACAAGTAATATCAGTATAGTTTATTAAGATATTATAATGTTATACATACAAGAGATAGAAAGATATTTTGATAAACAAGTTATGATGAATATGTATGACAAACTTCTGCTTGTTTATCATTAAGAAACGTTCTGTATGTGTTTAATTACATAATGCTCAAATAAAAATAAATTGTAAAATTGCGTAAGGCTACTATTATTTGATCGCTGGAAGCAAGCTCGAGCTATCCAATATACGTTCGAACAGATATTTCATTACATATGTATATACTTTTGGCTTGATATCTCCGAAATCAGACGATTATGAACATTAGATTATTAAGCAATATATATAATTGCTTATCTTAATCTCTCCCTACTATCTCTCGAAGCTTGTCAAAATATTTTTTATCACCCTATATAAAAAGGCGCAATTGATGTAATACTTATCAATTAATGATCGATTTCTCGTGTTAACAGACTTCCACTGGTGAGCAAGCATGAAAATCTATGTAACATTATGTCTTTTCGCCGTATTTTTTACCGTAAGTTTTTTTCTCTTTGTATGTAAAATTATTTATAATTATAGATACAACTTTTTCTTCGAAAGAATTTTTTTTTATAGGATGTCAATTCAAGGCCTAATGATCAACATTTAATATCTGAAACCAATCACACCGTGGAAATAGATGGCCAAGCTGAAATTTTTCAAGAAGTAAGTGTTTAAATATATTATTTTTAATGTCGATGGAATGCGTGTTAAAGAAAAACAAATTATTTTCAATTTATTCTTTCATTAAAATAAAGATTTCATTTCTGTTTTTCATTGACCAACTTAGAATTAACTTGACATTTAACTTTAAACAATTGATCAGAATTGCAAGAATTGTGCTGACTCAAAAATAATAATATTGATTAATACAATATGTTTATTCTTTAATCTTCTAGAGTGATCCAATATCGAAGGATTTGGAAATTATAAAGCTTAAAGTGAAAGAAACTGTACGGAATGTGGAGAGTGTTATACAACAAATCGAACATATTCGTGTAGAGACAGAAGAAGATATTCTCAATACAGTCACGGAAAGATGGTGGGATCAAATGGATAGATATGGAGACTATGTCAGTCTGTTGCTCGTTTCGATGAGCGTGAGTAATAATTCGAACTAAATTGACGGAATAATATTTTGATATTGCTACTGTATCTCATCGATAATAAAGAGAATGTTAAATTGATAACAATAATAAAAGGATATAATAAGAGATGAGAGGATAATAAGAGAAATATGAACATATTTTGTAACTATTAATTTTATTATACTATTTATACATATAATTATGATTACGAATATAACGAATGGCTTATGGCTACAAATGGCACAAGATGTCTTATGTAAAATGAATTTATTAATAATTTTGTTTTGTATTTGTATAATTATATAACAATATCATAATATATTCCAATATATTAAAATATTATCTTGTACATCTTAAAATATTATATGTTAAAAATAATATACTGACTTTTTTTTATCAAAATATAAGTAATATAAATATAACATAAATATAATATCATATAATATAAGAAAAGAGAGAGAAAGAAAATATGAAAAAAATATTGTTATTTTAAAGAAAATATTATTTTTTATATTATCGTGATTATTTCGTCTTTATAAGTCAAAATGAAGCTGAAATTTATATCAAGTATTCTATAAATCTATTGAATTGTAAAGATCAAAGATTTTTTATTTTATTTTTTATAATATTTGATACATGAATATTTGATAATTGTATTCGACAAAACTTAAATATATACATAAATGCGTTCGATTATTTCAATAATATATATTAAAATTTAAAATATATTATTATATTGCTATAGTGATTTATACATTTTTAGAGAGAAGTGAATGCTGCTAAGGCAAAGAATAAGGATGCGCAACATTGCTACGATACCAATTTCTGTGGCATAAGCCAGCACAGTGACACAGCATATAAAGCGGCAAGCAAATGCAAAGACTCGGCTGAGACTTCCATCAAGAAGAGTCTCAAATTTATAGATAATCTCGTCTCAGTAAGTTAGAACATTATTATTATCATACATTATTCGATTCTTTGACATAATTTATTTAAATAATTAACGTAGACTAGTGTTTCGATCGAGGTTCCCTTTCTCGCGCATGTGTGTTGGTGTGACAGAAAATACAGCTAGTAAAAGATTATGGGTGTCAAGTATTGGCGGGCTCATATGAAAAGGAAACATATACGTATGAGTATATATATATATATATATATATATATATATATATATATATATATATATATATGTATATATTAGTGATCCCCTAGGGGTTATACGACGCTTTTCTCAAGGAGCATAATCTTTACAATAATCGAATCTTTACAATAATCTCATTACTTCTTTCTTACATCCTGGCCTTGTAAAGACCTTACACATTTTAACCCTTTCGCCCTTCCTTCCATCTCCTCTTTCTCCATCCTACATTCTCCCTTCATCTTCTTTCTTCCTTTCTCTTCTCTCTTTCTTTACTGCTTCTCATCCGCCTCCGTCTCCCCTTCGTTCTTCCTCCTCATTTGACTAATCCTGCTTTCTTTTTTCCTTCTCCAATCCATCTTCCACAATCATTTTCTAAGCAAACATATGGAGTGTTTAGCTCGAACTGAATTCGAACCTGGGACTCTTTACATAGTAGTCTGTGAGTTTCCATGCGAGGCCACATATCATACATCACACATCACATATCTCTCTCACTCACTCACTCACTCACTCACACACACACACACACACACACACACACACACACACACACACACACACACACACACACACACACACACACACACACACACACACATACACACACACACACACACACACACACACACACACACACACACACACACACACACACATATACACACACACACACATATATATATATACACACACACACACACACACAAAATTCTTAAAAAGTTTAAATAGTTTAATAGAGCTAAAAATCTGTGATACTGCATTTGCCGCGCATGCGCGAAAAAGTGAGCTGCGATCGGAACGCTGATGCAAACTTTAATCGTATTAATTTTCTCCATAGTTTGGCGAATCATTAATAACGGAATTGAAGAAACTCGTTTTAAAGTGCTATGGCAGTGATAATGTTAAAATGCATAGCTGCATTCTTACCGAACTAGGAATAATCAACGTCGTCGTGAAGAGTTTCGAAGAAGATGCGAAATATATCGAGTTTAACACCGCTTTACCCGCATCTAATTATGTCGTCCTGCAAGCCAGCAAATGTCTGAACAATATTTACTTGTTGGCGCGCTCCGAAAGCAAGGGTGCCATGTTGTCTAACTTCAGATGCGTAAAAGATGTTCTGGAGAATAAGAAAACTATGATTAATTACAAACTAATACCTACGTGCAAATTATGATTTATTTCTCTTTGAAGTTTGTTTTTTGAAGTATATGTTTGTGAGAGAAAGAGGAAGAAAAGGATTTAAGAAGAATAATACATATATTCAATAAAATCAGTTCAAAGCATCGCTTAGATTACGTATAATCTCTATATTAAAGAAAAGCTTTCATTTGTTTATCTATACTGTTGTATATTTTTCTTGTAATGTCGGCTTTCAAAAGATATTTTTTATGTATGTATGTAAAATATTGAATATAAAAACAATTAAAAAACAAAAGTTATTTGTTGATATTATGTTTCTTTATTTGCTCGCAATTGGTTTTTCACGCATATGTTTTTCTCAAGTTCATGAAATCATTTATGATAAGTAATATCGTCGTATAGAATCATAAAATCTCTAATATGATACCTTTCGGATAAAATCTAATATTTTTTTAAAAAATAACTATCATTATTCCATTATTAATAGTTATAGACATATACTATATATTATACTAGAATTCCATTAAAACATAGTATTTTTCTTGAAATCTTGAATCTCTCTCTATTCCATTATGACACAGCATGTGTATAAAAGAGTGCAATTAATATAGCTTTAATCGATTTATAGTGCCAACCTCAGTGATTCTTAGATGATATTAGCAAGCTTAAGAAACACCATAATATTATATGTTTTAGTTGCATTTTATATTGTAAGTTCTTTATTTTCTTTTTGCAAAATAATTTAGAACAAATATAATTATGTGTTCATAGAATATTAATGTAAAGCTTATTGTTAGTGTTCAAAACTTAAGGCTCCTGGCCCCTCGCCGACTATATTGGAATTGTGACGTTAGGCGAGAGAACATACGCTAAAAATTTTTATTGTTAGATGTCATTTTGAAATAAAAAGATATTTCGATGAAACAACACTTCAGATGGCTTTAGCACACTCTTAAAATACCTCGAAAAGTATCATTTTCCCTTTATAATCAATCAAGAGTTGTAAAATTACTGTATAATATGAGGCTTAGTCCGTCTAGTCTTTGCACATGCGCAGTTATTTCGTAAATATAACAAAGTCTAATATCACGATCATTTTACGGTTATTGTTGATTGACTGTCAAGAGAAAAGAATAATTTTCGAGGTATTTTAAGTGTGCTAAAGCCCCATCTGAAATAGTGTTTTATCAAAATATCTTTTCATTTAAAAATAGCATCTTAAGAATTTTTAGCATGTACTTTCTCGCCCCTGACGTCACAATCTAACATGGCTGCGATGAGGATCCAGGACCCTTAATATGGAAAATCAATGATATTGTGACAAAAAATAACAAAGAAATGTTAATATTTGCTGAAAAAGTTAACTCTAAATTTTTTTCAAATAAATATAGTTTTATTATTTATTTTAATCATTTATCTTGTATGTACAATATATATATATATATATATATATATATATATATATATATACACACACACACACAATATATATATACGTATATCTCTTCATGGCTAAATTTAAATAAGAATTCAAACAATTGCAAAATTTGCAAGGAATTCTGAATAATCCTGAAATAATGCATCACAGAAAATCACAGAAAATATAACGTATTAATTCTACTAATATTAGTTGTACTAATATTTATTCATTTATGATTAAAAAAAAGTCGAAGCCTTTATAAGATTACAGGCAAGAATGCGCAGCCATGCCAATATCGCTTTTGATATCATCAAAAATATCAATTACGCAGTTAATGATTATGTAGCATATATATCGATGCTCGACGATTGACTGAATGATTAGTGAATATCAGGTAAGAATACGTCAAAAACTTATCTAACAGGAGCAATCTTGAATTTATCGAACACTTTATCTCGGTAAGCGGTCGTTGTTATATACACTGAATGATTTTCCACTGACAATGAGTGATTAACGTAGATTAAATTATATGATTATATTAATTCCTTTCACTCAGACTGGATACAGACTGATAACAGACTTTTTCAGATAACATTTTTCCGAGAATTATTACGAGAGCATTTCAAGATTTTCGAACATTCTCAAATTGCGAAGCTACATCATTAATCAGCTGAGAATAAGCAATATCATTAAAAAAAATTTTTTTCTTGTAATATATTTGAGATAAATAAAAATTAATTAAAAAAACAGAGAATAAATGATGTATTATGTAATAAATTTTCTGCGAAAAAAATGTTTGCATAGCTTGAAATGCACGTGTGCACTTGTGTCCACACACACTTTGAGATATCTGGTTTAAAATTTAAATAAAACAATGTGTCAAAAATTATTGTACCTGTTTAATCAGAAAATTAAAATTCATCATTATGGTATTTTATGAAATTCTCGTATTTATTTAGAGTAAAAATAACTTGTTAGGCACACAATAAAAAATGTTTTCAATATAATGTCAATAAATTTTGATAGAATAACAGTCGATAAAAACTAGATTAGATAATTTTATTTGATATATGCACAAATATTTATATCACTATATGCGATTATTTCGATAACAATTATAGAGAAACTGTTTTTGTAATTGCTATCTCTCTACAATTGTAAGATAAGTATCAAAATAATACTATTATACACACATATGTGTGTGCACACAGAAAAGATTTTTTAAATCAATTAATTCCTTTCACTCATGCATAAATTTTCAATTTTGTAAATTAAATCTAAATTTTTGTCATATTCAAACATTATTAGCGATTTTATTTTTGTAGTCAGATGTGATTCTCAAATTTAAAAAGTTTATTTGATGTATTTTTTAAAATATTATTTCATACTTTTAAAATACACATATACATATATGAATATATTTATACCTAACATTTTACTAATAAGATATATTCATTTTATTAAGACATACACACTAATAAGGGTCTAACCAGAACTGATTTATACTTTTAAGACAATGTTTTATGTTTTAAATCTTTGTCTTTAGTAACGCACAATACTGTTTTTTGTCTCAAATCTTAAACTTGTGTACAAAGTGTTATTCTGCTCAGACCCTAAGTAAGATACATGATAAGTATACTAGTGCAAAGAAAAAAAGATAACTTTACTGTGATCAGCAAAATTAGGAATAGTTGAGCATTGCAAACTTGTTTTTTATAAAATAAAGAATAAATCTTACGAATTCCAACATCAAATATACAAACTTTTAGGACCGGTCGCACCATCTCCGATTAACTCAATTGGCCGATTAAACTATATCTTTGTCTTTTTTTAAGAACGTAGCTGAAAAGAGACAAAGATATAGTTTAATCGGCCGATTGAGTTAATCGGAGATGGTAGACCGGTCCTTATTCATTTACATGTGGAATAAAACTATGTATTGAGAAATTATTATTTAAAGGTTATTGGCGAATTCTTATTAATTCATGCTTTTTTTAATTAAACAATTATACAAAATTATTTTTAAAAAAACTTTGCAAATATATTAAACTTCGATTTGTTAAAAAATCATGATTTTAAAATTAATTCAATAAAGTGACCATTTTAAAAAAGAACTTTTTAGACTAATTGCAAAGATAGTAGAACTTGCTGTAGGTATATAGGCCATCTTTAAATAAGTTTTGTATAAGTTTTATATAAGTTTAATTATAAGTTCTATATAAGTTTTATATAAGTTTATATAAATAAGTATGTTCGGTTTCAAATATAAAGAGGTGAAGAATACACATTTAATGCTGTATTTGCTTTTTTTATAACACAAGGAGCAATTTCGCTTAAATGTTCCTAATTTTCCGTTTTTTGAAATATTTATTGCATATACCTACTTCAATCTGTGAAATATGATATTGAGAGATAGATCTAGAGGTATTTTAAATAAATTTTTTATTATTTAAGATTAAGAGATCACGTATTGGACATTAAATTAAAATTGTTGACAACAAAAGACTAAACTTTACAATTTGAACCTATTTTATGTGAATAAGCGCGATTGGGACATATATACGAGGGCAGTTCGATAAGTCAGTGACTTTTACAAGATATGGCACTCAAATCGCAATCTAATTTTATTTCTGATATTTACCATCTTATTTAAGTATACACACCAAGTTTCAAGTAGATCTGTCAAATAGAAATTTTTTGACAGCGTTCTAAAGCGGATAAGTTTGTTTTTTGCTAAAATGGAAAAAAGTGAATTTCGTGTGCTAATAAAACATTACTTTTTGCGTGGAAAAACCATTAAGGAAACTGAAGAAAAGCTAAAAAAGTATTATGGGGACTCTGCTCCGTCGCATGGAATGGTTCACAAGTGGTTCACTGAATTTCGTTGTGGTTTTTGGTCGATTGTGAGCAAGCGCGGCACCCATCTGGCCGACAGCTTCTTCATGCCCAAATGTTTATGCAAGATATTAAAAACACGTTCGTTTGAGATGTTTACCATCTTGGCTATCTCGCGTATCTTCACTCGACGGTCGTCCAATACAATATCATGGATTTTATTGACTGTTTCTTCAGTTGTGACCTCATTCGGACGTCCCGGGCGCTCAGCATCATTCGTGCTTGTACGACCACAACGAAATTCAGTGAACCACTTGTGAACCATTCCATGCGACGGAGCAGAGTCCCCATAATACTTTTTTAGCTTTTCTTCAGTTTCCTTAATGGTTTTTCCACGCAAAAAGTAATGTTTTATTAGCACACGAAATTCACTTTTTTCCATTTTAGCAAAAAACACAAACTTATCCGCTTTAGAACGCTGTCAAAAAATTTCTATTTGACAGATCTACTTGAAACTTGGTGTGTATACTTAAATAAGATGGTAAATATCAGAAATAAAATTAGATTGCGATTTGAGTGCCATATCTTGTAAAAGTCACTGACTTATCGAACTGCCCTCGTATGTGTGTGTTTATTTTTATATTTTTATACGTATACATATGTATATCAAATCATAAATTATCGACAAAATATACATTAATGACTAATGTCCATTTAAGAATAATATTATTTAAAGTCTCTCTTGATATAGTATAGATATACGGGAGAATTCTACAATATCGATCGTAAACATCAAACAATACTGATATTTCTCTTATGTAGACATGAATTTTATTAATCTATCTGATGATAGCTACTATTAAAACAAAATTGCTTTGTATAGTAATAGCATTTTTAAGAGATTTAATTGTATAATACTCAAAACTTAAAAAAGTTTAATAAAAAAAAAAAAAATTTTTTTATTTTTGAAATAAGTCATTAAATTTTTTAAAATTCGTAAAAGCTTACATTAATTATTTGAATTTTTTAAAAATATCATTTCTAGGAAAATGAAACATAAACTCTGTAAAATGTGTCCGAACATAATCATAAATAATTAATTTGTGAAAATAATTATTTTCTTATATGTTCAATCGTTTTCAAGATTGTCTCAATTGTCATAGTTATTAATTGTCATATATGCTTTAAAAAACTAAGCAAAAAGAATGATGGAAAAAGCACACAATAAAATTTATTTATACGAAGAAAATGAAAAAGGAGGATGTGTAAAAGTGGTCGATTTTTGCCCCCAGCCGGCAAGTAAAATTTGTATGTTTTTTTATAGTTATTCGGCTGTAGAATCATGTGGCGCAATTAGTTTTTCATAAACATAATGGGAACATACTACGTAAAAATGTGAAAGAAGTGAGTAAATAAGCACGCGCGGATGTTCTATAAGAATGAGATACATAATGATTTTCTTTTACGGAATGTTTTAATCCTCAAAAATTATGAAATGTATGACATTTTGTTGTAATAGAGTTCGAATGCAAAAAGAAATAAACCTATGAAAACCGAAGATATCCGAAGTGTGCGTTGTGTACTTGTAGAGTTTATGCATAAAGGCCGCGTGGCACATAAAGAAACGTAAGCAGTAAGACTTAAAACTTAAGTGAATCGACCAATCACGGTCGAGCAGTAAGGAAGCTATTTTGAAACTTAAGCATCTCTGCGAATTCCGTATGGATGAAATTCTTAAGTCTTAAGTCTTACCGCTTACGTTTTTTTATGTGCCACGGCCTTAACTCTTTGTAGATGCTAAACGTAAAAACATCGATTGTTGTTTTTCTTGAAATTTTCTTAAAAAAGAACAATGCCATATTGTGTGGTTTCCAATTGTACAAATTGTACAACCCGAAAAAAAATTCTATTTAGTATTTTTATTCGAGAGTTAGCGAATATGGGATATATAAGATATATATATAGCCTTTCGGGAATTATCGGATATGCGACGGAAACACACGAAGGTTACTTGTAGAAAGAGACTGCACTATGCACCCCTCTTACCGCAAATTTCACACCGCAGAGGCATTACACTCTATCCATGAAGAATAGAGATAAGGAGGCCGAACTAGCATGGAGGAATTTTCGAAAAGTGCGACAGAATGCCAAGCCTAAATGTAGTTTATTAATGCTCCGCAAGGTGGACTTTTGTGTTAGTCATTCTCTATCCTTCTTGCTCTCCATCATGAAGAATAGAGATAAGGAGGCCGAACTAGCATTGAGGAATTATCGAAATGTGTGACCAAATGTCGAGCCTAATTGTAGTTTATTAATGCGCTTTTGCCTCACGGGACTCACACGTACACGGTGGACTTTTGTGTTAGTCATTCTCTATCCTTCTTGCTCTACATCCTGCAATCTATCCTCTTTCTCAAACTAACGAGCATCTTGTGATTGCAATGCCATCTATAGGTACCTATAGGTACTACTATCGGGCCTCGGTTTTGGTCGCACATCCCAAACACATAGGCCGGTATTCATAGTCCGTTCTTATTTCAAGACCGTCTTAAGTAATGTCTTAAGATGCAAATATGGCTCTGTGATTGGTTAATCACATCTTAAGATTGTACTTAAGACAGTCTTAAATATAAGAACCGCTATGAATACCGGCCATAGTTCGGCCTCCTTATCTCTATTCTTTCTGCTCCCCATCCTGCAATCTCTCCTCTTTCTCAAACTAACGAGCATCTTGTGATTGCAATGCCATCTATAGGTATCTACAGGTACTATTGCCGGGCCTCGGTTTGGGTCGCATAGCCCGAACCACTGACGAGGTACTATTAAAGACCGACAGCCCTGGGTAAATTTTCGTGTCTACCAAGTGGGCTCGGTGGGCCCGGAGGTAATTGGAGGATGATGACATTACCGACCGGTTTGATCTGTACAGAGGATAACAAATAAGAACAATTTACCCAGTTTACCCTTACCAAATCATATTATACATATTTCATATATACATATATATATATATATATATATGTATATATATATATATATAATATTATACACATTATTTTTGAAATGACATATAGGAAATGTAACAAATTTAACAGCCAAATTTCTCTCTCTCTCTTTCTCTTTTTCTTCTTTTCTTCTTTCATATCTTGTAAACAAGCATTGAAATCTCTCTCGAGGTTTAATATTTCTTATTTTACTTTTCTGGCTTGTTTTATATATGTGACAAATGGCTTTTGTTTGTACTAAATTTTTTATATTTTTTATTTTATATTTTTGAATGTAATTTTATTAGATTAATAAGATTTTTGCGATTAAAATGACCAATTATAACATAAATTGGATAATTTTTCACTGAACAAGTAATTCAAATTACATATTTAATTAAAAATTATCCGATTTATGTCGTGTTTGGTGTCATTTTAATCGCTAAAATTTCATTAATCCATTAAAATTATTTTTAAACCGATAAAATGCAAATTAAAAGTTTTAGTTTTTATTTAAAAGATATTTACATTCGTGAATTTATTGTAGATAAGGAAAAGTTCTCGATGTCGTCGAAGGCAGAGCGAGAACGAATAAAGAGCGAGCGAGATGACGTATCATCAAAGAGTTCCGAAGTCTCTCTCGCGAGGCTCCCTTTATCTATAGTCTTTTATATCATATGACATGTGTTACTATAGAAAATAAAATTTGTATAATTCGCAATTTATCGGTTTGAAAATAATTTTAATGGATTATTGAGATTTTTCCGATTAAAATGACACCAAACACGACATAAATCGGTTCATTTTTAATTAGATATGTAATTAAAATTTTAATCGCTTATCTAATTAAAAATTAACCGATTTATGTCGTGTTTGGTGTCATTTTAATCGCAAAAATCTCAATAATCCATTAAAATTATTTTCAAACCGATAAATTGCGAATTATACAAATTTTATTTTCTCTAGTAACATGTCATATGATATGAAAGATTATAGATAAAGGGAGCCTCGCGAGAGAGACTTCGGAACTCTTTGATGATACGTCATTTCGCTCGCTCTTTATTCGTTCTCGCTCTGCCTTCGACGACATCGAGAACCTTTCCTTATCTACAATAAATTCACGAATGTAAATATCTTTTAAATAAAAACTAAAACTTTTAATTTGCATTTTATCGGTTTAAAAATAATTTTAATGGATTAATGAAATTTTAGCGATTAAAATGACACCAAATACGACATAAATCGGATAATTTTTAATTAAATATGTAATTTGAATTACTTGTTCAGTGAAAAATTATCCAATTTATGTTATAATTGATGTCATTTTAATCGCAAAAATCTTATTAATCTAATAAAATTACATTCAAAAATATCAAATAGAAAATATAAAAAATGTATTACAAACAAAAGCCATTTGTCACATAAATAAAACAAACCAGAAAAGTAAAATAAGTAATATTAAACCTCGGGAGAGATTTCAATGCTTGTTTACGAGATATGAAAGAAGAAAAGAAGAAAAAGAGAAAGAGAGAGAGAGAGAGAAATTTGGCTTTTAAATTTGTTACATTTCCTATATGTCATTTCCATAATAATGTGTATAATAATATATATATAATATCTGAAATGACGTGGAAAATGTGTGTATATATATTATAAATTTAAGAGCTAAATTTTTCTTTTTAAAAAATACTGTGAATAAATGTTTTTATTATTTGAAAAGAAACATCGTCATTTCGAAATATATGTATACATGTACGATATATTTAAATAATTATATTACATATATAAATATTTCGTATATACTCGTATATACATATATATACTCTAAAATAATTTTTTTTTAAATTGCATTTCTCGTGTTACTATACACATGTATTATTTTATTATCTCTTACAATTAGATTTAGTTACTATTTCTCACTTCGGCCGCAATATTACTGAGAGGGCGCTAGTACACAGCGCTCTTTTTCCAGTCACACTAACTCCCGTAAGACCATCGGTCTTTAATAGTACCTCGTCAGTGCCCGAACACACAGTTCGGTCTATCTTATCTCTTTTCTTCATGACTCTATCCATATCTTCTTAAGGCCTGTGTCCACGATACTAGAAATCGGTCCGAGTTCTAGATTCAAGTTCTCGAATAGAAATAGTTATACTTTGACGACTCTAGATGGCTTATAGTTGAATATGTAAAAAAAATAAAGAAAAAATTATTAAAAGTTATGAAAATTACATTTCTATTATCCAATGTCACGTTCACGAACATTTATTAGCTATTTATAAAGTATAATAATGTTGACAACAAGAAATTAAATTGATATAAACCTAGCAACTAGTATGGAAAAATGGGACGCATTTTTTCATTCGAGCTTTCTATTTAATTCGATAGATCGAACTTCTTCTCGGTCCGACAACTCGGACCGAATTCTCGGATCGTGGACACAGGCCTTTAGGTCCATGGTTGATTCTTTCAGGGCCTGAGCAGAATGGCTGACTTACAACTTTAAGACAATGTTTTATGCCCTTAAGTTTTTGTCTTATGTAACGCACAATACTGTCTTTTGTCTCAAATCTTATGTCAGCTATTCTGCTCAAGCCCTTAATTTCACGGAGTACGGCGTCATTTTAGCGTTTTTCCGTTACTCAAGACATGCTTTCTCGTGAAAATGCACCGTGGCATTAACCTTTACCGACCGTCATCTTGGTAGCTCCGTGAACTTGGCCCCCCAATTTTGACTTTTTGAGTTTTTTTTAAAAAATCGTTTGTAAGTCGTTTGTAGGTGATTGTTAGATTAATTAAAACGTTTGTTAGATTAGCCTCGCGCTGCAAAATAAAAAATAAAATTGACCGTGAAGTTAGCCCCCGGTTTTTTATTTTGATCCTATCAGTGAACTATAACCATACTGGAAGTACAACTGCCTTACCCCCTCCATGGGTACTAGCGGTCAGAGAGAGATAGTTAAACGGCGACCGTCTGTCTCCTTTTAACATGAACTATCTTAGCTGAAAACATTCGTCTCGATTCGTGTCATGCAAACATACAGTGCAAGTACTTATACCTACAAGTAATGTGCAATTTTGGAAAAGAAGAATGGGAAGAAAGTGTTAATAAATGAAAAAAGGATGCGTGTGCGTGTACTTGAACCTTGGTACTTGGTATATAGAAAATGCATAAATGTTTTTAGAGTGGATAGTATAGCGAGTCACGTGGTACGTGCAGTTAGTTAGACAAGAACAGACGGTCGCCATTCAACTATCTCTCTCTGACCGCTCGAGAACAAAGGAGTTGTACTTCCAGTATGGTTATAGTTCACTGGATCCTATTTAAGTTTTGCAGAGGCTCAATCGATGCGGAATCGTTTGTTGGTCACGAATATGCTAATTAGAACGTTTGTTAGATCGTCGTTTCTTAAATAAAAGCAAAAAACAATATTTGATAATTTTCTAGGGAAATAACCGTGAAGTTAGCCCTCGGCTTTTAATTTAGATTATTTATAAGTTTTGCAGAGGCTCAATCGATGCGGAATCGTTTGTTGGTCACGAATATGCTAATTAAAACGTTTGTTAGATCGTCGTTTCTTAAATAAAAGCAAAAAACGATATTTGATAATTTTCTAGGGAAATAACCGTGAAGTTAGCCCTTGGCTTTTAATTTCGATTATTTAAGTTTTGCAGAGGTTCAATCGATGCGGAATCGTTTGTTGGTCACGAATATGCTAATTAGAACGTTTGTTAGATCGTCGTTTCTTAAATAAAAGCAAAAAACGATATTTCGCGTGTCGCTAATCGCGCTGATCTGCCGGAGCCATAACTTATCGTTTGATAAAAAATATTCACCAATAAGAGCAGAGAATGAATATTATTCTTTGCTCTTATTGGCGAATATTTTTTATTTCCTGTTCCTATTGCCTGTTGCCTGGCATTGTGCAGGGGCTTATAGCACACACTTTCCATAAGGGTGTCTTCACATGAGGCGTAACTTGCGCAAAGCGTAACTTGCGCAGACCAATGGCCTAGTTACATCGAGCACTTGATACGCGTATCAAGTAGTGAATTTGAGCTGATCAGCCAATAACTGAACCAATGTACTAGTTATTTACTATTTGATACGCGTATCAAGTGCTCGATGTAAACTAGGCCAATCATACCGTGAGATCATGATCATGAAGGCATTCTATGGACTGATATTTTCCGCGTAACGCGTACCGCGTAAAGGCGCGGGTACAATGGAGATCCGTAACCATAACCATAACCATAACCGTAAAAGTTGGTTTATTTGAACTTTTACGGTTACGGTAACGAAAAGAGGTTAGATTCAGAATGTATCTTCTAGATACATACAGCACGAGTGTGAGGTTATATGTTTATAACCAAATATAAATATTTATAATAAATAACAATGGATCCGACGGACCAATGTTTAATTGAATTGGTTGAGAAGTGTCTCCATTTATATAATAAAAGCAGTCCTGATTATAAAGATAAAATAAAATCACAAAATTCGTGGTGTAGCATTGCAAAAGCATTGAATGCAACAGGTACGTATATGTTATCGTGTTATCATAATTTAATTAATTAATTTATTTAGTTTATTTATTCTATAGTAATACAAGAGCGCTTATATATGTACACCATAATTAAATCATACATATATTATTATGCAGCTGCTGACTGCGAACATCGATGGAGCCAATTACGAGAACATTTTACTCGTGAGAGAAGATTATTAAAAGCAGGACTTCCACCCGGCTCAGGATCCTCAAAACAGTTTACTCCTAGTGATCTATATAAAGCTTTACAATAGAACCTCATATTAAAAGTAGAAGGTATGTAATTTATTACTCATTCAAGTATTTTTACGAAATTTATTATATTATGTATTTATATTCTTATACGCTGCAGTCTTCTAAAAATTGACTCATCTGTATAGTTACTGCATCTGTACATTTTTTAATTAAAGATAGTCGACTATGCTAAATATAATGTATTAAATTATACATACTACATGATAACTACGCACGTAAAAAAAAGTATTTTCCAATTATTCCAGGACACGTGGAAATGTTTTGAAAAGACCCTTGTCATCATCTGAAGAATCTGCTATGTGGGATACGCTAGAGACCGATGAGTCAGATGTAATCGAATATCTACAAAATATGGGGAATAACAAAATTAAAGTTGAAACGCAAGTGAAAAATAAATTCAAAGAATCGGAAGACGATATATTGACGATATATTAACTTTGCTCATAGTTGATTTTGACACGTAAAAGTTCCATGCAACAGTTTGCATACTGCATCCATGAGCAAGATAACTACGAAATAAAATATTCATGTTATGACAATTCAAAAAAGACATACATTATTTAATTATTGAAAGTATTACAAAATATACTTACTACAAAGTAATACATAATCGATGTTCTGGTGACAGAGGCTCTCGAATACTTCTTTTTATTAGAGATTCTTGCACTAATTCTAATAGTCTTTTAAATTGTGGAACAGTCATTCTAGTGAACTTGAAAAACTGTTCGTCGTTATTGTTTTTAATAAATTGGAAGAGAGTATAAAAATGACCTTTTTGCTTCCGCTGTAATAACATTGGTCGAACCCAATATCTTCTTTTTGAAAACTTTTTCTTTTTTTTCCGCAATAATTGCAGAATTATTGTAGCCAAATTAACAGCCACAAGAGTTATTTTTTTAATACGCTGAATATCCATCAGTAAACAGTGAAATTTCTGCACTGTGTAAAAGTTAAAATAATAGAGGTTAGAATCAACATAAACATAAACTCACGTTACGGAATTACGGTTCGTTACGTTAAGTTACGTTACGACTATAGGCTGCCATTGTAAACGATAGGAGGCGATTTCTTACGGTTAGGTCTTACAGTTAAGCTTACGAATCTCCATTGTACCTGCGCCTTAAAGCCTAGTCTACAATAGAGTCGTAAGGTCGTAAACGTAAGAAATTGACCAATCACAGTTGAATTTGAGGAGAATAATCGACTGTGATTGGTCAATTTCTTACGTTTACGACCTTACGACTCTATTGTAGACTAGGCTTAACGCTGGGTCCACAATAGGTGATTTAAGCCCTAAGCCTTAAGAAATTGATCAATCGCAGTCAAGTATGAGGAGAAAACTCGACTATAATTGGTCAATTTCTTAAGGCTTAGGACTTAAATCACCTATTGTGGACCCAGCGTAAAGCCTAGTCTACAATAGAGTCATAAGGTCGTAAACGTAAGAAATTGACCAATCACAGTCGATTATTCTCCTCGAATTCAACTGTGATTGGTCAATTTTTTACGTTTACAACCTTACGACTCTATTGTAGACTAGGCTTAACCCGTACCGCGTAACCAATCAGAGTCGTTCCGCGTTTTCTATTACGGCTCTGATTGGTTACGCGGTACGCGTTATGGCTCCGGCAAACCAGCGCGATTAGCGACACGCGAAATATCGTTTTTTGCTTTTATTTAAGAAACGACGGTCTAACAAACGTTCTAATTAGCATATTCGTGACCAACAAACGATTCCGCATCGATTGAGCCTCTGCAAAACTTAAATAATCGAAATTAAAAGCCGGGGGCTAACTTTGCGGATATTTCCCTAGAAAATTATCAAATATCGTTTTTTGCTTTTATTTAAGAAAGGACGATCTAACAAACGTTCTAATTAGCATATTCGTGACCAACAAACGATTCCACATTGATTGAGCCTCTGCAAAACTTAAATAGGATCAAAATAAAAAACCGGGGGCTAACTTCACGGTCAATTTTATTTTTTATTTTGCAGCGCGAGGCTAATCTAATAAACGTTTTAATTAATCTAACAATCACCTACAAACGACTTACAAACGATTTAAAAAAAAAACTCAAAAAGTCAAAATTGGGGGGCCAAGTTCACGGAGCTCAGTAAGCTTATTAGATAGTAAACTTGGTGATAGTAAATTTACTACCAATGCGAGTTCTGATTATCTTTGGCTTTTCTGCCAAGGTGTGAATTCACCCTTATTGTTTTATTTTAAGATGTACTTACGTTTATACCACAGTATACTTACATACAGTAGGGACAGTCCTTTGTTCTCAAATCAGCCGTGCAGATTTGCTTGCGCATCGTAAGCGACCATTTTTATAAGTCATGCCAATCCCGTTCAACATAAAGAACCCAATAACTCCATTACTGTGATTACATTTATAGTAAAATATAATCTGTAAAACTACAATACTATCATTTTGATTTCGCGTTTTATGCAATATTTAATTTTTATTCAGAAAAAATGACTAAAATAATATAAATATTTCGCGCAAAATTGTTTTAATAGTAATGGGTACAACAAAAATATTGATACGGTGCTGCAACCTAAAGACATGGCGGACTGCTGAAAGGTCAGCTGAAAAAGATCAAAGGTTCCGACGCTGTGTGTCCCTACTGTATATAAGTATACTGTGGCTATACTACGCATGCATGCAGCATGCAGCTGTTCACCAATGCTGCCAGTTCGTGAAACGTGAAATCCCTTACTATCCAATAATCCGACACAGAACATCATTATCACAGATATAATGCATACGGCAGCGAAAGATCGTGTAGTTTCGGCCACCGAGCACCATTCACAAATGTCAACGAAAGGTGCCGAACAATTGTCCCATTCACACGTGTGCGACACTTATTCGCCGCTTTCGTTGGCACTCGTGAAAATTCCGTACACTGCCCAAAGTCGCACGAATGCCTTCAGCCTTCAGCTGCCATTCGCGCTACATTTGTGGTAGTGACGTTCTGTCAGTTGGGAGGTGGAGAATCCCACGTCCTACTAACTGACAGTACTGCTCACCCGTCATAAAAGTTGCAAACACGCTGCCGTACAGTTCAGATTGTATTTCGGAGCAGCGCGCGCCGGACATTATACCGGATAAACCGGAGTGTGACATTTCGCTTTTATATCTCTATTAATATATTTCACTGCAGTCCATCTCTTTTTCTATACATTCGCTGTGAACGCTCTCGTGTGTTTTTCACATACGTGGCAGATAAAACAACCTCGATAACATGTGTGGTAAGTAGCGATTTTTTTTATACGTGTCAAGTGCGTAAACACTTGACTTTCTTTACCGGCTTGACATCGCAGTTAATAAATGGCGAAGTCAATTCGTTATACTTACATACAGACGTCGCACGTTCGTATATTATCTGTCAGATTATTCGAAGTGTTGTTATATCATTCGACTATCATATGCTTACAAAGCTATTGTGTATACATTTGTGAATTTAAGCGGCATGAATGTAGAATGTATTGTTGTTTGATCGCTACACGTCGATATATAATTATACTGTATTATTAATTGTAACAAACAGAAGTAATAATGAACAAAACTATGTAAAAGTCTTAAGTGTAATACTTCTTGTATTATAAAAAAATTTGAATTTAAAAGGTCAGAAGACGCTAAATTTCAGAAGAGAATATTATTAACAATATGTTATTTCTGTTGTTTTTACATGCAATACAAATATATACTTACATCCGTATATTGATATGAAATATATACAATATAAATTCACATAATTACTCTGTAAGCTCGTAAACTTTTGTCTAATTTAAGATATTTTTTTAATTTTATATTTTTGATATTTTTAATTACTTAATACTCAAAAAGTATTCGTTTATCTCCTGTAAATGGAAAACATATTAATGTATTGCTATAGATGTTTTATAATATTAATTTTATTTTAATGCGCTTTATGTAATATAGAATTACATATGTTTTCTCATCCTCATAAATATTTAAATTTTATTACTTAAAATAAAAAGAAATAATTTTAATATACATGGTGAGTCATTAGAAATCGCCACTTTCAGTAAATTCCAAGATACTTGTTTAATAGAAAAATCTTTTGGATAAAAACTGCTTGATTTCGAAGAGAATATCCTAATGAGCATCAAACACTTTCAGAAATTTTATTCATCTTTTTTTAAGCAAAATTATTTTTTTTTTCTTACGTACAACGATTTTCTTTATTATTATAATAATATATATATATATATATATATATATTAATATTATATATATATATTAATATAATATTATATATATAATAATATATATATATATATATATTAATATTAATATTAAGATAATCATAAAAAAATCAATAGTTTATGAGACATTTTATAATATATACATATAATTTTGATATACAGGATGTCCCAGAGCACTTGTGCCAACGCTCGTGAGTAGATAAGGGATAGGGTACAGTAAACTGAACAGAAAAGTCTTATACCATTTTGCTAACTTTGCAATAATTATTGCGTTATTAATTAAAATATCAATGCGATTGAGCGGATGAAAAGCGGTAGGCCGGAATCGGTAGACATGTAGGATGGTTTATTTGTTTACGTCGCTTAGTAACAAAAACAGCATCATATTTCTCGGCGCGGTAATATTGCTCGCTGCTCCGCAAATTTTGGTTACACAAATCTTCCTCTAAACTCTAAACCTTATAAATTCGAAGATATTTAAGGTTCTAATAGTTATTGTCTCACCCTGTATATATATTTTTTGGTCTGTCAAATATATATCTTTAGATTTATTAAAGGTGATAATTTTTCTAATGAATTATACTTTTTTCATATTACTTCTATATATATACATACTTTTAAATGAGTAAATTTATTAGTTTGAGCTGGATAAAAATAATGATTTTTATTATTAAAATAGTAATAAATAAATATATATTATTTGTGATATAACTATAATCTTATGTTTGAGAGAGAGAGAGAGAGAGAGAGAGAGAGGGGGGGGGAAGTCGATCAACTATTGGTGTTATCTATTATTTCATACATTAATCGGATAAATGAATATTCTCTTTATGAAAGAATAAAAGAAAGATAGTAATGATAACATTTAATATATCGAAAGCATGAAATGAACGAAAATGTATAATATACACTATATCTCGACAACGATTATTTGTCATCGAGCACGAAACAATAAACGATATATGTTTTAATTTTAAATTAAATGACAAGTACGTTATTAATAAAAAATTGTTAAGCTTTGGTGTATAGAATTATACGTTTTAGGTGCGCATGATTAATTTTAGGAGTATCAAGAAATATTTTATAATATAAATGTTAATAGAAAAGAAAGAAAAATATTTTATAACTTTCTTTTCCTTTCCTATAAAATTCTTTCAAAACTTTTGGTCCCTTGATTTAATACTGATTAATGACATTAAAAGCAAGAAGTCATATGAATTTTTTTTATGAAATACGACATAAATAAACTTTTTTTAATATTGCACTCATGATAATAACAGAGATTAGTAAAATAAAAAAGTTCTCTTTTTTGTTATCCTGCATTAATAAATCCATGTATAATTTGGCTATATGCATTCCCATTTTCAATAAAAATAATTTTAAGATAAGTGACCAAGATTTGGAAAATAATCTTAAGACGATTAACCAGTTGTTCATTAATTAACAAATTGAAAAAAGGCATATTTTACTAATCCACATCTTGACAAATATGTTTGCATTAAAAAAGTTTTTTATTTTGATATATTTTGCAATAAAAAACTCATATGATAATTCAATATAGTTGCAGTGAATGCACAGGAGCCTTAATTATAATTGATAATTCAGAGATAATGCAGAAATATATTATTATATTATAATATAGCATTTTGTATTAAATAATTCTATTGATAATTATATTTCGCCTTTCATAATAAAATAACGAAATTTTTGATATGTAATAGTAATGATAATAATATAATTGATATAATAATTAATTCTATAATTATTATACAGTAAGAAATAATTAATATAAAATAGGGAATGGCTTATTGTTTTATTTTCTTTAATTTCACCGATTTATATAATAATAAATGCAAATAATCAATATTATCATTAATATATTAGATTGAAATTTGTTATTATATAATATATAATAATAGCTGACGAAGAAATTCATCAAATAATGAGTTAAATTAAATTAATTTAATTTAATTTAAATAACAAATAATGAATAATGGACAATAACAAGAATTTTATTAATATAGTTGCGTGTTCATATATGTATCGGAGCTATTCATTTTTTTTCGCAGAGTATACGAGGTATGTACAACTTTCTCGGATATTGATTTATATGCAGATCATATTTCGAGGGGGAAGGGGAGATATTCATTAGCAATAAGTAACGTTAAAATCTTCATTTGCTTGCTTATTTATAATTGTCACTACTAAATTACATTGTTTTTCCTTGAGAAAATGATAATAAAAGTATTTATTGTAATTATAAACTTTTGCACATATAAATTAATATGGAACATATATGTATATTTTATTATTATTGGTTTTATAAAATGAAGAAAATATTGCTTAAATAATTATCATTCTCTAAGTGTTAGAATAAGTATTAATGATTGAAGATCACACTGTAGTTTCTAAATATATATATTGAAATGTTATAATAACATTGTGTGTGTGTGTGTATGTGTGTGTGTGCGCGCGCACGAATATTAACTCGTTTTCTTACATTCTTAAGAAACTTTTTTTTGCAATATTTATTATAAGAATACGATTTTTCGATTTTAAAATAAATTTTTTAATGCTCTAAGCTACATTTTGGCAAAAAATTTATTAAAGATTCAAGCTTAAATCGTGCAGATCTTCAGAGAACGAAACATTCACTCAAATTGCTTATACAATATACATATACAATATACAATATATATAAACAGTCTCGAGTGTCCCAGACCTACCGTATAACCTGTTAATGACAGATTCCTGGGATCATGTGGAGACGATATTTCCTCAGCGAAAATGTCGAGGGAGGTCATCATTTTTTGCATGTTCCCAATTTTTACCATCATGCGTTCTTTGTAACTAAGCCTTAAATTATATATATACATATATAAAATTCTATTAAAGTAAACTCTACCTGAAATTAACTGAAGAATTTGTTAATATTTTTTATTTGATAATATATTTTATTTCCACAAGGCTTAGTTTGCGAAAACTCCTTTATTTTCAATCACTTGTAACTCGAAAATTATTGGTGCCTCGACATTTTCATTGAGGAAAAATCGTCTCCAAATGATCCCAGGAATCTGTCATTAACAGGTTATACGGTAGGTCTGGGACACCCTACATAATATATATTTTCTTTATATTAAACAAAAAATAATCTAAATGTGCTCTTTTGCGTCACAGCTATATACTATAGTATATACAATAACTGATTGGTGAGAAGTAGTTTCTGGTTTGATACGAGGAAATGTCGGCGACTGGCCGAGTGAAAGTTTGCTTTTTTCGTGGTGCGCGAACCTGAGAAGGTACAACAACATAGGATACTTAGCATATGACATTTAGCAGAAATATTCACCTTTGGACACGGTTCCTTTCTTTTCGATCGTTCCTTTCGTTCGCCTCGCGAGGTTCAATTATTTCAATATAAATTCAGCTTTTAGATATTCGAGTTTCGAAGTCTACTCGAATATTCATATCATTATACATCGACCAATCATTTATATAAAATGATACGAAAGATTTCGAATTATGTTTGATCACGCAATATCGAAATTTAAAACTTTGACTTTGAAACCACCAGCAATAAGATAAGTGACAAGTCATAAAAAAAGACAATAATTACAATGTTCGAATTCGATTCCGGAAAATGTGCGACAAAATTCTGTTTAGTTTTTATTTAGACATTAGCTTCATTAGCCTTATGAATTTGATTATTATTTTTCGCATTATGTTCGTTTTTTAGTCTAATTTAAAATTTCAATTTCTTATAATTTACATATATAGATTAAGAAACACATCAATAAGTGCATAAGCGTTTCATTAAATACATTTACATTATGAAATATATTGTTCAAACGTATTTTATGCTCGTATTGCCTTTTTGTTTTATTGAAGTTAAATTTATTTAATAAATAAATAAATGTGATTTTTACAAATCCGGCCAATAGAGCCAAGCACGAAAATTAATTCGTGCTTGGCTCTATTGGCCGGATTTGTAAAAATCACATTTATTTATTTATTAAATACTGAGAGCCGTTAAAAATAAAAATATTTCTTAAAAATATTCTTAATTGTTAAGTTTATTTATTTAAAAATATTTGTTTTTTTTATAATAAATAAGAACACACTTTTATATACAAAAATTATGGAAAAAGTACTGGTATAAGTTCTGTTATAATACTATGAATGTGATACTAACAATATAATTTTTAAATGACGTTTATTTCTGATTTATTGTATTTTAAAAATCCATTATAAATAAATTTTATCAAATTTTACACATGAATAATGGAATTTATGATTAGTGTATGTATTTTTATTATTGTTTTTATTTTATAGAAGATTCAAAATATTGTTCTTCAATGTAGATAAATATCGTGTAGCGTAAATAGGACCATATATTGTACCATATATTATTCAAATTTTATAAATGATCTATTTTAAGACTTAATATTGTAAGATTTTTTAAAATTAAAATGATCAGATAGAGTTTTTTAAATGCAAAATTAAAATTTTTTTTTTACAGAAATAATCTTGAATTTTAACTAAAGTCATTTTTCAAGGTCATGTGAGAATCAATCTAATTTTTTTAAACTTAATTTTTGGAACTTAATTTTTTTTATGTAAATTGCGATTCTTTGCAATAATCGACAATTTTTTAAAATAAAAAGTTATAAGGATAGGATGGCTAAAAATTGAATATAATAGTTTATGAAATAGTTTATACTTCAATTTGATATAATTTTACATCAACTATGAAATATCTGGTGAAATATTTATTTTTCGATGATCAATACTTTTGTATACATAATAATGATACGAATCAATTAGTGTAAAGAAAACATATAGTTGTTTTTAAGAGAAAATATGTAATTTGTAATAAGTATTTTATATTTATACTACATATATTCATATATATTCTTGAGATAGAGTCAAAAATAAATTGAACTTTGCATATTGTTTTGTAAATAAATAAACGTGACTTGTGCACATGCGCATATAATATTAGTTGACAGAAGTTCGAGAAAAGGTTACTAAGCGGCACTTATAAGGGACATGTCACAACTGTCTGGAACCGATTTGATTCTCCTTCAAAAATCTAAAAGACACGTATTTTTTTATATGTGCGGATTTTGAGGTTTAAGGGGTGAAACACTCCTTTGAAGAAAAACAGTATTTTCGTTTAGGATCGAATATCGTCGAAACTATAATAGATAGAAAAAAAAAATGTTAAACGAAAGTTTAATCAGTTGAAGAGTACTTTAAAGTTATAAGAAAAATATACAATTATGACGATTCTTATTAAATTGAAAGGCCTCATCGGAAACAATAAGATTTGACAAAAATTGAGTATTTGTGTCCATTTTCTTCATTATAATTCCGCAAAACTCCATCTGCGATGAATAAAATCATCATCAGACAGTTTTTGTACTTGGATAGATTTTGTAAGGATGGAATTTATTTTTCTTCAAGATTTTAAAGACTTTTTATTTATAATTAATGGCGTATTTTTTATGCGACCTTATGGATGGACAAATTGGGAATTTCAAGAGACTGTAGTATGTTCAAAGATATTTCAGAATTCGTTGCGGACGCAAGTCTATCAGATTTTAGTTAGCTCTTAACGTGTTTATTTTTCTTGAAACGCTTCACGTTGCATTGTAGATTCAGATAAAAATGTTTTTGACTCGGAAAATATCATTAAATAACTGCAAAGTCTCTCTGTAAAATATTTGATGATCATGCCATCTTTGCATCATCAAAGCCTGTGAGATTATTTTAAAAGACACTGCAAACATATGTACTAATATCTATCACGCAATACTATATCTATCAGTCAATTATCTTAAAAATAAAACATTTTCGGCAAAAATGTTCCATATAAAAGTTGTAGGGTTTTGAAAGGGATATACTATTGTGATCTAGGATTGTTCTTGGGTGGCGTTTTTCAAAATCATTTCGACGTCAACTTGGTTTTTTTTAAATGAAATGACTTCTTGTTTTTTTTACATAAATTGATTTCTCGCAATATTCGGCATGAAAAGTTATAAAGATAGAATGAAAGTGAATAATTTACGAGATATTTTATACTTTAATTTGACGATTTTTTAAATACTTTAATCTTATAATACATAAACTATAAAATATCTCATCAAATGTATATCTTTCGATCTTACGTCAATACTTTTATGCACAAAATAATGAGAGGAATCAACTGGCTTAAAGAAAACACATAATTGTTTTTAAGAAAAAATATATAACTGATATCTATTTCAAGATGAATCAGATTTTTTTACAATAAAATATAATTAAATACTATGAAATTTGAGAAAAATTAGAGAATATTTTTGAAAACTAATGATAAACTTACGAAATATTATTTTGTTTTGAAATTTACAGAATTTTACTAAAAGTTGCGTTTTTTCCAAACATTATTTAAGCAAAGTTTCTTAAAATATTGATGAAATTATTGAATAATCTTCTAAAATTGAAGTAAAAAGTGTAAAAAATATATAAAAAATTTTGAATTATAAGAAGTTTGTAATATATTATTTTAATCGTTAAGATTATTAAATATATGAAGACACAACTGATTTCGATTCAATAAAGATTTAATATAAATGTCTTATTGAATTCTTCTCTCGTACAAAAGAGACGGTGTAGTTTGCGCGACGCATTGGAAAGAAGAGAGTGAGTTTCGAGAGAAAGTGCGCTCAACAAAATGTAGCCCACTTGACAACTATCTTTGGCGCACTTAAAAATAAAATTTTTAGACAATAATTTCATCAATAGCATATCCTGTAATAGAATATAAAGAGTGCAAGTATTCGATTGTTCTTAATATTCGCTGATTTTTCACTTTCCTGATTTACATTCAAGTTTTTCTTTATACTAGTTTTCTGATGCAATAAAAATCTTCGAAATGTCATGAAAAATAGGCGTATTTATGCATACAAAATTTAATCTCTGCATTAAATTAAAAATGAAATTTAAGGAAATTTTGTATCTACATTGATTTTATTTAACATAAATATAAGAAATATTGTAGTATATTATTTCTTTACCATATTTCTCAAAAGATCTAAATTATAATCGCATATGTATAATTTTTATTAGTTCTTAAAATCAATTTTAATCAATTAAACACATTAATAAAAATTATATATTAGTTCTACATATATATATATATATATATATATATATAAAATTATATATTAATTAGTAAATTTTGTTGCAGTATAATATAACGTGATAATATTTGAGATATAAAAATTTTCTTTTAATTTGCAACATACACAATTTTATTTATTTTATTATTGTATATTTTTTATTATATGAGTTGCCAAAGATATACCTAAAATATTGTACAACATAAAAGTAATTAATAGATAATGATAAAAATATTGACTTTGATTCTTATTTATATTCTAATTAATTGTAATGTGTATTATATTTTTTATTTCATAAATATATAGCAGAAAGAGATACGCAGAGTTTACGAAATTAATTATTTTTTTATTCTTTCATAAACAACAATGATTGTGTACAGGATTTATTTACGAATTATATTATATTGACAATAAGAGACAAATTTATATAATAGTAAAAGATAAATTTAAGTTAAATCGAATGGTTATATCTTTATGTGGATAATTAATTTATTCTTAAATGATATTGCATTTATGATTTTCCCTGCATCTTCTGTATTCTTGACGCACAGCTTGTACTGTTCCATATATATTTTATGGATTAGCATGTTGATAAAGGTAGAATGAAAAATTTCATCACAATTTCTCTTTTTTGACGAGTTTTTTGCGCTCCTAAAGATTGAATTCTTCACTTTTCTGCATTCTGTCGCGAATATAACCTTCAAAAACGAAAGGCGATGCAATGTTGAATAAAATTAACAGATGATCTGTTTTAATGGAGCGAATGTTTCTAGTTTTAGTATTCTTTCGGATGATTTGCATGCTATTAACGAGTAGTTGAAGTAAAAAATACAGCATTTTATAATATTATACAAGAGTACAAGTGAAATGCATTCGGAAGATGAAAAAATAAAAAATACAAATAACATACGTTTTGTAGAAAAATATAAATAATATATGTATATAATAAAAGATATAATTTACGATTCAAATTAATGGTATATATAGTATATAGTGCATGTTTGTATATGCATGAGCAAACTTATAAACCAGAATTACTTTTAAGTTTTTTTTTAAAGATTACAAAAATTGAATATACTTTTTTACATATAATTAGAGAAAGTTATAATGAGAGGAAAAGAAATTATATTATATATCACAAATAATAATGTAAATGAAATAATATATGTGAAAATTATTGTATAATTGTAAATGATTCATGGCGTTGTTGTTAATTTAATGTAAATGATTCATAGCGGAAGAAGAACTTAATATCTTTTGTTTATCAATGATCTAAATATCTTAATGATAATTAAATACAATTATATTTTTAACATGTCGATAATTCGAGTAATAATTACATTTTCTATTTATGCATTTTCAGGAATTTTTGCTTATTTGAACTATTTGACGCCGAAAAGCAGGAGAGAAATCTTGGAGCTACTTGTTGTTGGCCTGAAAAGATTAGAATATCGCGGATATGATTCTGCAGGTAAGATGATATCTTTAAACGTTAAGTTAAAGTTTCTTCTCACGTAAAATTATATACGTTTACGAAATGCAAGGGAAAAAAATAAAGCAATAATATAAAAGGATTTTGTGTGATACAATATATCTTTCTTATACTAGAAAATAAAAATAATATTATAGAAAAAAATATTATAAATTATAGTTTAAAAAATATTTGAGAATTATCAATTATTTAATTATAATTATATAATTTTATTATATATATTATTAATTGTGAGAAAAATAATTAAGTAAAAAATGATAATTATTTTTTTTACGATTTTTTATTTTATATATTTTATATATATATTATGAAGTAATAACAATTTTGCCGTGTTTAACTTTTCAAGAATAAAGAATATATAAAAAGGTACTTTGAAGAAATTTCGTATGATGTCGTATAAGTCATTAAATTTATTGCAATAAAAAATTGTATTAAATTCTGATCGTATTATTCGATTATATTGCTTTTCTTATCTAGTCCTCGTTTTTATTTGAAAACCTGTTTCTAATAACAGAGAGAAAGGAAAACGTTTTTTTTTTCGTTTTTGCACAAGCTAACGAATAAATAAATAAAATAACACGACATATTAGTTATAGAAGTTTTTTTTCACGAAACGTTCTTTTGCAGGTGTCGCTCTTGATAGCGTGGATGGCAAGGACATGTCAATTATCAAGAAGCAGGGGAAGGTTAAGGCTCTCGAGGAGGAGATATTCTGTCGTAAGTGCTGGCTGTGGATTTTCAGAGTTTGAGATTATTTCATATATTTTTTATTTGTTTTTGTTACTGTTATGTAAAAAGAAATACACACGCGTATGTCAAAGTACCCCCCCCCCCCCCACTAATCTTATGTGAAATGGATTTCGGTTAAATTAGCTGGTTTTTTCATATGTTGTAGCTTATGACCTGCTGAACAAAAGATGTAATTGCCTCAAAGTTAAATAATGAACAGTTACAAGTTACAACCAATCAAACAACTTGCAGAATTCTATTACTTGAAGATCCTATTACATTTTTTGTTCAGCAGATAAGCTACAAGATATGAGAAAATCAGCTGATTTTATTGGGATTCAATTTCATTTAGGATTTCATACAGGTTCAAAAACCTCGCACTAATCCGATATAAAATTGAATCTTGATAAAATCAGCTGGTTTCTCATATGTTGTAGCTTATGACCTGCTGAACAAAAAATGTAATAGCTCAAAGATAAATAAAAGACACAGTTACTGATTTACAGCCATCAGTCAAATACGAAAAACTCGGGTTCTGCGTGTTATTTGAGTGGATGTAGTTCAGTAACTTTTAGCTTTCTTATTTAGCTTTTTTTTTATTTAGCTTTGAGGGAATTACATCTTTTGTTCAGCAGGTCATAAGCTACAACATATGAAAAAACCAGCTAATTTAACCGAAATCCATTTCACATAAGATTAGTGCGGCGTAGTTTTTAAAATATATATCAATGGAAGAAGATGGAATCTGATAGTCCACATTGTTAATTGATAGGTTGAACATTAGGATTCTCTGATTGGTCAACCATACTGGTTATTCTAGGCATATTGATCGATGTATGTGGATATAGGTATGCTATTGGGATGTGTGCTAATGGACTTTCTCTTAATGAAAGGGGAATTGAGCATCGAGCTTGTGTTTAAGATCTATGCGAGAGGGAAAGAAAGTGACTAACAAATTATCTGCAATGTGCACGCGCTGATATCGTCGTTGCCATGGTTGGAGGAGGGATTATATGCTTTGCTTGAGTTTGACGTTGATTTTTCGATGCCATTGATAGTAAGTGACCATCGCAACAAAATATATCAACGTATGCGCATTGCGAACGATTGTTAGTCACTATCTTTCTCTCTTTCACCAATCTTGGGCACTTGTTCGTTTCACGGGAAATATAGGGTTTGTTCTCTATTGCTGCACTGGTGAACTAGTGCACATTGGTGCAGTAAGTTAAAGTAAAACAAAAAAAATATACTTGTCTCACTTTAACTTCCTACATATAGACAATTCCGCTCCCAATGGCCACATTCAGCGAACTCAACTGTTAAGTAACAATCGAACGTGATTAGTTTCTACTTTCAGATTCAGCCAATTAGCGTCGAATGAGATCAGAAAATCTAGTAATGTTGCCCAACTGTTGAATCCGCTGAATGCGGCCATTGATATATGTTCATCTTAGATAAAATTGCCCGCATCTGTCGCAATGTAAAATTTTTAATGTTTATTTTTGCAGATACCAATCTTGATTTCGAATCACAAATTCAGTGCCACGTTGGTATCGCTCACACGCGATGGGCGACCCACGGTGTGCCATCGGAGGTGAATGCTCATCCTCAACGCTCCGACAATGAGCATGGCTTTGTTGTTGTTCACAATGGTAATTATTATAATATAGAATTTTGTTTTGAACGAATAAAAGCGTAAAACAGAAGGAAAGCTTGCAATACGCACATATAAAAAATAATCATTTTTTTGATAATTATGCATAGTGCTGACTTTACAGATTTCAATGGCCTTGATATAGTATATTATCAAGGACGAACTAAACTTTTGGAAGATTTTAGCTATTTGCTCGACCGGTGTGAACCTAGCATTTCAATTGTTAGGATCTCACAAATTCTCTTCAAATTTACTTGCATCCGGCATAGTTCTAGGAGTTCTGATAAGTTTTAACAATAGTTCAATTGATTTACACATAAAATCGCGTTCTAAACAAATGAGATGCTAACTTCTCGTATGGCTTAACAGCATCTCATCGAATTTCGAATCTTTCAGCGTAAGGGAGCAATATTCCGACGAGTTCAACATCCTGGGCATGAGTTGTCAAGAGTTCAGGGAAAAAAAACTATAATAAAAAAAATTTATCATCGCAAAGTGAGATACTGCACAAAATTTCGGAGTTTCGGTTTATATATAATATTACTCGTATAGTTCTGGACATACTTCAGCATTTTCTAAAGAGTTCTAGACACTGGCAATGTCGAATTATTTTTAAATAAATTAATACTGTTTTAGCATCGTGTACTTAGAAAGAGGGTGAGATGCTGGGCGAAATCTCGGAGTTCCGGCTTATATAAAATGTTTTTTGTATAGTACTGAGCATATTTCAGCATTTTCTAAAGAGTTCAAGGCACTAGCAATGTTGTATTATTTTTTAAAAAATGTTTACTGCCCGAAAATGCATTTTAAGACAGATAAAAGTGAGATGCTGGTCGATATTCGAGAATTCTAGTCATTGTAAAATATTTTTCGTGCAGTTCTCAACGTAATAAACAATTTTCTAAGGAGTTCAAGGCACTAGCAATGTTGTATTATTTTTAAAAAAATTTTTACTGCCCGAAAATGCATTTTAAGACAGATAAAAGTGAGATGCTGGTCGATATTCGAGAGTTCTAGTCATTGTAAAATATTTTTCGTGCAGATATAAACGTAATAAACAATTTTCTAAGGAGTTCAAGGCACTAGCAATGTTGTATTATTTTTAAAAAAATTTTTACTGCCCGAAAATGCATTTTAAGACAGATAAAAGTGAGATGCTGGTCGGTATTCGAGAGTTCTAGTCATTGTAAAATATTTTTCGTGCAGATATAAACGTAATAAACAATTTTCTAAAGACAATTTTCTAAGGAGTTCAAGGCACTAGCAATATTGTATTATTTTTAAATAAATTAATGTTTATAATAATGTAATAGATATAAAAATATTTTATGATAGCTCAGCTATAAAATTTTGAGGTGCTGGTGCTCGAGTGTGAGTTCTGGCATCTATTGAAGCCTTAGATGATGGAAATCATGTTCCTGAACAATCATCAGAATATTTCCGACTATTATTAAGGGGTTATACCTACCTATAAGGTCGAAAAAAACAAGTATTTTCGGGAATTTATTTTTTTTAAACTTGAAAACTTTTTCTAACAAACGCTACTCTATTTAAAAGTATACATTTAAAACTAATTATAATAATTTTTATAATAGAAAATATTGATAAATAAAAGAAATATCAGTGATCTTCCGGCAGTGTTTTTTTAAAAGGTATTTTGCGGTGACCACTTTTCCTTCGACTTGGTTCATCTGAAATAAAAAATTCAAGTAAATTTAATTAATATATTAGATTATCTAGTGCCCGATCGTGGCTTTTTTTTTTTTCGTTACATAGTTTTTATTTTACAGACAAAAAACAAGCGATTTTTTTTTACAAAAATTGATATTTCAACTTTGAACTCTTGCCATTTTGTAGCAAATTAATTTTCCGAGATAATGAACGATTAAGTACTAGATAATCTAATATATTAATTAAATTTACTTGAATTTTTTATTTCAGATGAACCAGGTCGAAGGAAAAGTGGTCACCGCAAAATACCTTTTAAAAAAATACTGCCGGAAGATCACTGATATTTCTTTCATTTATCAATATTTTCTATTATAAAAATTATTATAATTACTTTTAAATGTATACTTTTAAATAGAGTAGCGTTTGTTAGAAAAAGTTTTCAAGTTTAAAAAAAATAAATTCCCGAAAATACTTGTTTTTTTCGACTTTATAGGTAGGTATAACCCCTTAATCGAAATAGTTTTAAAACATTAACAACATTCTATCTATGGTATTTCTTACCCTCAGCGTCTTAAAATGCATTTTCGGGCAGTAAAAATTTTTTTAAAAATAATACAACATTGCTAGTGCCTTGAACTCCTTAGAAAATTGTTTATTACGTTGAGAACTGCACGAAAAATATTTTACAATGACTAGAATTCTCGAATATCGACCAGCATCTCACTTTTATCTGTCTTAAAATGCATTTTCGGGCAGTAAAAATTTTTTAAAAAATAATACAACATTGTTAGTGCCTTAAACTCTTTAGAAAATGCTGAAATATGCTCAGTACTATACAAAAAACATTTTATATAAGCCGGAACTCCGAGATTTCGCCCAGCATCTCACCCTCTTTCTAAGTACACGACGCTAAAACAGTATTAATTTATTTAAAAATAATTCGACATTGCCAGTGTCTAGAACTCTTTAGAAAATGCTGAAGTATGTCCAGAACTATACGAGTAATATTATATATAAACCGAAACTCCGAAATTTTGTGCAGTATCTCACTTTGCAATGATAAATTTTTTTTATTATAGTTTTTTTTCCCTGAACTCTTGACAACTCATGCCCAGGATGTTGAACTCGTCGGAATATTGCTCCCTTACGCTGAAAGATTCGAAATTCGATGAGATGCTGTTAAGCCATACGAGAAGTTAGCATCTCATTTGTTTAGAACGCGATTTTATGTGTAAATCAATTGAACTATTGTTAAAACTTATCAGAACTCCTAGAACTATGCCGGATGCAAGTAAATTTGAAGAGAATTTGTGAGATCCTAACAATTGAGATGCTACGTTCACACCGGTATTTGGTAGTTTATTAAAAATTATAAACAAAATAAGTTTAATGAATAAAACGTAATATTTTGACATCACATACGTTTAAGAAGGAATATATGTGATGGAATGTGTTCAATACATAGTAGTCATAATACTGCGTTTAATATGTTGTAATATTTGTTTACATTTTTCATAAGTTATTCGCAATGTAGTCTTGTACTTTTATTTACAATTAAAATGTGAAAATCTTTCAATGAATTTACTTATTATAAGCTGAAATAAAGCTATCATACATATATGAGTTTTAACAGTTTGTGATAATTAGGACGAATTTATCGATTATTTAATGAATTAAAGAAAACATAAAGTTTTGCGTGATTTTGCTACAAATACGTATTAAAACGTAGTAAATCTTTTCCACGCGTCATATTTAAAAAAAAGTAATTTATAGTTTTACTTTATTAAAAAGTGGAAGCGTGGACGGGGGAGGAGTTTCGCTCTTCTTTCTGCATCTCTATTCCCAAAAAATTTTAATTTAACCCAAATCTATTTCTAATTTTAAATAGAAATTAAATCTGGATTAGGTTTGAATTAAGTTATAATTTTTTTCGAATTATTTTTATAAAATTAAAAATAAAGCCTAATAGAATTGTAAGTCCTCATCAATTAAAATAATCCATCTTGTATATGAATGCACTCCGTCTTAAAATCTTTTGATTCTTTACATGTAATTATTTTAAATACAGGTATTGTGACAAATTATAAAGAAGTCAAAACTCTGCTGCAACAAAGAGGATACGTATTTGAGAGCGACACCGATACCGAAGTTATTGCCAAATTGATTCACCATCTATGGGTGCAGCATCCCATGTACTCGTTTCGTGAACTCGTCGAGCAAGTTGTTCAGCAATTGGTAAGAATTATATAGGTGAAGTAAAATATAGAGAATTTTAAAAAGAGATGTCCTCTTGAATTTAGTTACTCACTTAAAATAATAATAATACAATTTTTATTAAAATAATAGATTTAAGACAAAAAAGAAAGAGATAACAATAAAAAAAACATTTTAGGAAGGAGCTTTTGCTCTTTGCTTCAAAAGCAAGTATTTCCCAGATGAATGCGTGGCTACGAGACGAGGCTCGCCGCTTCTTGTTGGTATCAAGACAAAAAGAAGACTTGCTACCGATCATGTACCTATTTTGTATGGAAAAGGTAAGTTTCAATCATCGCGGATCCAATTTTGATTTTTACTATGGTATGGTGAGCGTCATGAAGAGATCAAAGAGTTATTCTTGGCTGATGTCAAACGTCAAATATCGAAATTATAACTGTCGATGCCTCAACACATCGGCCATTACTAGTATAAAAAAAAGTTTCGAACATTTTAACATTTTCAGAAGCGAAAAACATTAAAAACATATCCATTATCCTGAGTAAATAATTAATTGGCGAAGATATGCGAAAGTGGTAATGCTTCAAGAATCTCTCTTATCTTATTCAATTTCTCTTCAGTATCGATCACATGTTCACTGGATTCTATCTTTGAGAGAAAAGCGGCTGATATAACTAATTAAGCATGTTGTGTGCTTTTCCCATTAATCCGAACTGTACATTCAATATGGAATAAAATTAGCGCTTATATAACTAAATAATATCCAGCTTTATTGTTATTATATCATCTTGCATTTTGATCATATATACTGCAACAAATCGAAAGTATTATAGTATTGGATGCGATCGTTGAGATATTGCCAGAATGTTATCTGATATTGTTTTATCAAAGAAGTATCCGCTACATGTATTTGCGATTTGAGTCTTTGATCATGTGTCTATTCAAGTAAAAATATTTTTTCAAGGTTAAAAAGCGTGTTTCTCTTTCTCTCTTTCTCTCTCTTGAGTTGTTTTTATATATATATATATATATATATATATATATATATATATATATTAATGAAGAATATTAAACTAATAATAGATGAAATAATAATAGATATAATTACTTTCTTGCTTGCAATTTTGTTCCACGCCTTTTTTTAATTTTGTTTTTGTATTGTAATTGCAACAAAGTTCGAATAGATGCATGATTATTAATTTAAATCCTTACATTGCCTGTTTCTTAGAATTTAGTAAATATTTTAGTGTTGCATTTTTTCCGTGCGAATTTAAAATGAATTACTATAGAAGTATTTCTTTTGCATGAACACCTTGCGGTTATGTTCTACTTTTACGCCATCAGATGACCTTGAATGCACAAAAAAAGGTATATACACTACTATAATTAAATTTATCTTGATTATTATCCTTGCCATTGGATCTCTCACTATAATGAGAGAATGAAAGAAAAGAGCACACGATCTCTATGTGGTATGTAAATCGAAATGCTATTCGTCGATGTGTTTCTACTATTTAATTAATGTGTGTGTGCGTGTGTATGTGTGTGAGCGCGTGCGTGCGTGTGTGTATAAATATCCATTTGTATCGCTTAATTTGTCCATTATTATTAAACAATCGAGTTACTCTATCGCGCAAGATCTAGTAATTAAGGAGATCCTAAAGCCATCTGTTTCTCATGATTTGAGTTTTTTTTATTGACTATACAGATTGATAAATCCTTTTTCACAATTTAAGGGGATCCTAAAGTTGGTTCTGCCGTACCGACAGAAAGTGAGATTAGAATACCATAAATCTATTTATTGGCTATACAGATTGTTTTTTACCTGAAATTGAAACGCTTCGCGGTTTGTTAATATTAATACTTTAATTGTGCGAAAGGATTGATCAATCTGTATAGTCAATCAATATATAAAGAGTATACAATTAGTTGCAACTTCTTATATTTTGATTGACTATACAGATTGATCAATCCTTTCACACAATTAAAGTATTAATATTAACAAACCGCGAAGCGTTCCAATTTCAGGTAAAAAACAATTGTATAGCCAATAAATAGATTTATGGTCAATTCTAACCTTACTTTCTGTCGGTACGGCAGAACTAACTTTAGGATCCCCTTAAAGGCCGGTTGTTCCAACTTCTTGATAAGTTTTACTCGACAGAGGTAGCATATCTTCGTCTCTTTTTTAGAACTTATCTGAAAAAAGACGAAAATATGCTATCTGTCCGGTAAAACTTACTAAGAAGTTGGAACAATCAGTCCTTAGGCTCCTGACTCTTTACCATGTTGGAATTGTGACGTCAAAGGCGAGAAAACACATGCTAAAAATTCTTAGATGCCATTTCGAAATAAAATGATATTTCGATGAAACAGTACTTCAGATGGCTTTAGCACACTCTTAAGGCTCCTGGCTCCTTGCCGACCATGTCGAAATCGTGACGTCAGAGGCGAGAAAACATACGCTAAAAATTTTTAGATGCCATTTCAAAATAAAAAAATATTTCGATGAAACAGCACTTCAGATGGCTTTAGCACACTCTTAAAATACGCCAAAAATTATCCTTTTACCTTTATAATCAATCAACAGCTGTAAAATGTAATATTATGAAGCCCAGTCCGTCTGGTCTTTACACATGCGCAGTCATTCCGTATGTCAAAGTCTGATATCTCGATCATTTTACGGTTATTGATTGACTGTCAACGGAAAAGAATAGTTTTCGGCGTTGTTTAAAAGTGTATTAAAGAGATCTTAAGTGTTATTTTATGCAAATATGTTTTTATTTAGAAATGGCATCTAAGAAATCTCAACGTGTTATTTCTCGCCTCTGACGTCACGATTCCAATATGGCCGCGGTGAGCACCCAGGAGCCGTAAAATACCTCGAAAACTATCCTTTTTCCTTTACAATCAATCAACAGCTTTAAAATGACTGTAATATGAGGCTCAGCTCGTCTGGTCTTTGCACATGCGCAGTCATTCCGCATGACAAAGTCACGATCATTTTACGGTTGTTGATTGACTGTCAAGGGAAAAGAATAGTTTTCGAGGTATTTTAAAAGTGTGCTAAAGCAATCTGAAGTAGTGTTTCATCGAAATATCTTTTTATTTAAAAATGGCATCTAAGATTTTTCAGCGTGTGCTTTCTCGCGTCTGACGTCACAATTTAACATGGCCGCGGCAAGGAGCCAGGAGCCTTAAAGGGTAATGCCACTCTAGCGCCCGGAAAAACAGCCTAATTTTGACAATTTTTTATGGGAATGTAGTGAATGGAATACAAAATCTGTTTAAAGGCCATTATTGTACATACTTTAAACTGTATTCACAAAAAAAAATTTTTTTTTTACAAAATGGCGGCGCCAGAGAAAGCCTCTTCTCACGGATAGTGTTCTGCGGCCGGAAAGATTTCTCCTCCAATTTTTGACTTGGAACAAAAAACTAAAAATTTTTGAGTTTTATATAAGATTAGCTCGGGAAGTACGTACGGAAATTAAAAAATACCGTTTTTTGTAAAAATGATGCACTTTTGAACAAAAAGTTTTATTTTTAGGTAAAAAAATTACGTGAAAAATTGTTTATAACAAAAGTTTACAACGAAACGTAAAATCCGTACGTACTTCTCGAGCTAATCTTATATAAGACTCAAAAATTTTTAGTCTTTTATTCCAGGTCAAAAATTGGAGAAGAAATCTTTCCGGCCGCGGAACACTATCCATGAGAAGAGGCTTTCTCTGGCGCCGCCATTTTGTAAAAAAAGTTTTAAAAAAATTTGTAAATACACTAAAGTATGTACAATAAAGGCCTTTAAACAGATTTTGTATTCCATTCACTATATTTCCATAAAAAATTGTCAAAATTAGACTGCTTTCCGGGCGCTATAGTGGCATTACCCCTTAAAGTATTAATAATAACAAACTGCGGACGCTATAATTTCATGTAAAAAAAATATAAAAAATTAAAAAGGACCGATACAAAAATGTAATTTTTTAACCTTTTTTGGTTTTTACATGAAATTATAGCGTCCACAGTTGTTATTATTAATACTTTATTTGTTTGTTGCACGTTATTAGTACTTTAATTGTGGAAAAGAATTTTTTAATCTGTATAGCCAATAAAAAGATTAGTGATCGAATTCAACTTTGCGTTTTATCGGTAAAACAGACGACTTTAGGAATGCATTTTCTATTCTTTTGTTTTCTCACTTTAACACAATAACACTTACTTGTCTACTAATTGGCATATTTTTGTGTTCGCGCCAAGTGAATTATGAATAAAATTTTGCTTAAGTCGTAAAACTTTTATCATTTTTTTTATAAATTGGTTTATCACACCCTATATGAAGACATGTCTTCAAGTGATTAATAAACAATTATTATTGCGATTACTTTTATTTTGAGATATATCTTGCGGCGAGAAGTTTTAAATAATTTGCATTTTAAATCAGCTAAAGAAGATATTGCAATAATAAAGTAAAAATGAAAAACTTAAATTTTTTTATTTAGTTCAGATTGGTTTTATTTTAAATTTTTATTTTTTTTCCTTCCTTTAATCTAATTTCTACTCGTATCTTCTGGTATCTTCTCAAAAAGTGTAAGCCTTCATTTTATAAATATTTTGTTAGTGCATGGGAATCTACACAAGCGTTAGCTTGTTCTTTTGTTACAAAAAACGCTCACGAATCTAATATCCAGACTTGAAGAAACAAAGGATGGGACAAAACGAAAAGACTGAAAGTGCAGCGTTTACAGTGACTGGTAAACAACCTAACAAGAAATCTGAAATAATAGGCATTTGTCATTACTGTCATAAAACTGATCACTGAATTTCAAGATTGACCAAGATTGATGGTTTGCTACATATAGCAAATTAAAAAAAAAGTCAATACATATCAAAGATGGAAAACTCATTCCTGCAATTAGATCCAGAGAAATCAACATTCTGGCTTTTGATGGGAAAGAGTGGAAACAAAAGTAACTCAGCAACGTTCTGTATATTCCTGACTTAACCTATAATCTTTTATCACTAGGCACAGTTCTCGAGAAAGGCATAATATGTCAATCTGACAACAAAATATGTGAACTGATGAAAAATAAAAGTATCATTGCAATGAGAGAAAAAAAACAAGCTGTTCCGGATGAAATTTAAGGTTATCAGACGAGAATGAATCTCAAGCAAATATCGCCACACAAAACTCTCTCCTAACAGCATAAACAAAAGACACATCAAAATATAAGATAAAAAAATATTGAATAAATAAAAAACAAATTTCCAAGATCAGAACCGTAAGGACTGCATACGGTATGCAGGTATAGTACGGTCGCGGTCGGTACGGTTTTGCGCGTAGCGAATTAAAGTCATGTTCTACCTATCCTTGTCGCACAGATGTTGGATACAGTTTCGGTTTACGGAAAGTATACGTTATTCCTCTTTCATGTATATTAGTTCTATGCAAAATGCACAGATTATCGTTTCCAAAAAGTAACTCCAAATCTGAACGAGGCGAGTTTGTGCATGCAGATCTCTGTAGTTTAATGCAAGAAAATTCCTTAATGCCTGTATCTGACAATGCAATTTTTTGTGCGACTTATTGCAGCGACTTAATTGTCGCAACTTACTATAGTTGCAGGTTGCAGCAATTATTTGAATGTAATCACACTACGAGCAACTAAAATAAGGTAAACTGGACTATTGTCAACTACAGAATAAAATATTAAAATTATGTTGGTACAACATATAAAATACTATTGTCTCTTTTTAAAGTAAATATGTACATAACAAAGACTTATGTTCTTAGAATTTATCTATTTTCAGTTTGTAAAAAATTAGTTGCATGCAATTAGTTGCTAGAATTAGAACTGGATCTAAATCTTGTGCAATCACTGCAACCAAATTGCTGCAACAAATTGCATAGTCGGATATGGGCTTAAGAGGTACACTCTATTTTTTATTGCTAAAGACCATTGCACGTACAAAAATTTTAGTCGTAATCGTAAGGCCGTAAGCAAATTGTCCAATCACAGTCAAGCATTCTTATTACGTTATGATAATTCTTCTTTATGATTGGACGATTTGCTTACGGCTTTACGATTACGACTAAAATTTTTGTACGTGCAATGGCCTTAAAGGATGATTATAGCCATTGAAGAGTGTACTTTATCAAACAAAAATCTGAGACAACTCATAGTCTAGAAGATTTCTTCAAGAAAATAGATAAATATTTAAAAAAGGATATTAAATACTTACGAACAGATAATAGACTTGAATTTGTAAATGAAGAAATTGATAATTTTTGACGTATCGCTATGATACACCAAATATTTGTACTACACATTCCTGAGTAAAACGGAAACATTGAACGTGAAAATAGAATTGTCGAATTAGCAAGAAGATCACTTCATGCAAGAGGATTACCAATCAAAATGTAGGCTAAAGCAGTCAACTAAGAGATATGCACACTTAATCGAATGGGAACAAGTAGTAAAAAAAGAATACCTGGTGAACTATGGTTTAGAAAGAAACCAAATCTAACGAATCTCAAAAGGAATAGGAATAGGAATCTTTATATTTCTAAAGAAAAGAGGCATAGTGGAATTAAAAAAAAAAAGGTTTTTTTTGTAGGCTATGAAAACATGAAAGATTATCGTGTTTGGTTTCCGGAACGAGATCAAGTGAAAGTATAGTTGTTTTTACTTATTGACAATATGAACATCATCTAGCAGAATTACGCAACAAGCCATTTCTATTTGACTGCATCGAATGAGAAAAATTCAGGAGAGTAGATGGGATATTCATATATGAAAACAACAAACAACGACATTTCGATACGTTACTTTATTGTCTAGGGAAGAAAAAAAAAGATCTTTTAATATCAGATCATAACCAATGATGAAAAATGGATTTTATTTCAAAACAGTTTCAAAAAAATTCGTGAGGTCGCAGCTATATCGAAAAATTAACCATACATACATGTATACATATTATACAGGATGTTCCAGGGTGTATTCCAGAAGTAGATGGCCAAACTTTAAAAGCATATTCTACTCATCATAAAAATGAAAAAAATATAACATGGGTCTGAAAACGCTTCCTTTCCAAGTTATATGTATGTGTGCGTGTATGTGTGTTTGCGATGATATAATTTTAAAGTTTGCAAAAAGGTTTACGTAAAAAATCGATAAATATTTTGGAAAATAAAAATTGTTTGAAAAATTAAGAAAAGCTAAGAAGAATAATAACTTTTTTCGAACTTTTACCGTTTTGTTTTAATATCCATCAGCGCGTGCTTAATGCTCATTCTTTATGTCACACAGTATTTATATTCATTATATCAAATTTATATTTGTCATTATATTAATTTTGTTATGCTATTTACCATTTGCGGCATTAATTGTGCGCTAATCGTTTTTGTTTTCTTTCTCGTTTTTCTCCTCCCGCGTCCCATTCTGTGCAGAAGGTGAAGCATCGTCTCAAGGTAAATGTTAAGTTTAAGCTTCCTTGCTTGTATTCTGCACACATTAATAATGAAAATGAATTTATGATTTACCTATTATAAATAAACATAATCACTCTTTTTTAACTTGGATAAGCGCTTGGATATCTTGCCGACCTTCACGCATAAAGATAAGAATGGATGATGGGTTATCACGTCATGCTTGCAGTACGTGTATCATAATCATTTCTTTATGTAATTATTCTGCCGTATGTATAATTTACAAATTATTCCTTTTTCCCTATTTATATTGAAAATATTGTATGAGGAATCATATAATACATATCGGAATTTATTCTTTCTTCTATTATTAGGAAAGTATGTATAAAATACTACTATAATAAAGTACTACTTTAAGCCACTGAGCTATATACTATACTGGAGTGCTCACTCTAAGGCCGGGTCTACAATATGTATAGTAAGCTTTTAGCCTTCTGCTCTAAGCCCTAAAGTGTGACACAATTTTCGGCTAAAAATGTAACCCGCACTGTCTGAAGCTCTAATCTTTAAGCTTTAAGCGAGCTGGCCAGATCCCAGCTCTTAAAGCTTACGACTTAAAACTTTCGACCGATATAATTCCTTTTTTAGGGCTTAGAGCTGGAAGGCGAAAAGCTTACTACACGTATTGTAGACCCGGCCTAATAAGAAGAAACGGGAAAAGAGAGATAGAAAATTGCCACCAGCCCGTCCTTTTCTAATGTAGTATTACTCGAGCTAAAGCATCAATCAGAAGACGTTTTAGACAAGGATAGATGTGTTTGCCATCAACCCTTCTCTGTCTTTCGGTGACCGGCTGCTTAACATGGAGTGAGCACTCCAGTATAGTATATAGCTCAGTGCTTTAAGCTTATTTAATAAGAATATATATTCCTTTAACAGGAGCGGGGGGGGGGGGGGCTTACTGATCGTGCGTCTCGATCATCGTTATTATATTATGGTATCGACATTATTTATATTAATTTCATCATCACGGTGGTATTATCATTATCTTGCAGCGAGCTGTAAGATTAACATTTGGATATCGTTAATATTCCTAATATTAACATTTTAGTGTCGTTAATATTTCTAGAGGGATATTGTAAAATATAAATACCTAAATTTTATAATAATCGCTATTATCTCTGTTGATTTTATTACATTGTATGATATTACATTTTATGCCATCTGGTGTGGGGCTTAGAAGCTAGAAGAAAAAGCATAGTGATTTAATTTTATTTAACTTATCTGGTGTAATAGATAATAGAAAAATTAGAATTAATAATTAATCATTTTAATCTTGAATATTTTAGTTATCAACTTTGAATCTTTGTTATCACTAACACAATCGTAAAATGAAGAGGCATTTTCCTTTTTACTCCTCCTATTGATATATAGTAATATGAATTTTGTAAAATGTTGGATGTTTCAGAAATAGGCAGACAAACTTTAAAGCATTATATTTATTGTAATAATGAAAAAATTGTGCAAATGGAAATTTGCACATTGCTTCCTCACCTTTTTATTTCGCTAATTAAGATGGTTTTTCAATTATGGCTTCCTCATAGAGGAAGCTTAACTTGCACATTGCTTCTTCACCATTTTATTTTGCTCATTAAGATGGTTTTTCAATTATGGCAATGTGCAAGTTAAGCTTCCTCTATGAGGAAGCCATAATTGAAAAACCATCTTAATTAGCGAAATAAAAAGGTGAGGAAGCAATGTGCAAATTTCCATTTGCACAATTTTTTCCAATATACTAGCAAACCCTATATATAATTAAAAAATATTTTCTTAACAAATTTTTTTTAAAGATTTCTATGCTACTGTGTTCTGAATGTTGTATAATTTGTCAATTTACAATCAAAAAAAATTGACCAATTCTCAACAAATTTAATATCAATCATGCTTTAATGATATTTTATTCAGAACTTTCAAAAAATTATTTAAATTTTAAAATAATTAAAAATTTTATAAAAAATAAACCATTTTAAAAATTCTTCCCAAATTAAATATCAATCATTCTTTAATGATATTTTTAAAAGTTCGATAAGTTCAATATTTTAAAATTTACGAAAGTTAAAGCATGTACAAACATTTTTTGAAATTGATAATTTTATAAAAAAAAAAAAACACTTTCACTTATCCTCGTCAAATTAAATAACAAACATCCTTTAATGATACTCTATTTATGTAAAAAAATTTATGTAAAAATATTTGTTTGATATCTCAAAATTTACAGAAGATAAAATAACCACATAAATTTTCAAAAAAAATTTTATAAAAACTTTATAAAAATGAACCCTTTCACCGATTCTTGTTAAATTCAATACCAAATATCCTTTATTGGTACTTTATTCATCTAAAAAAAATTAGTTCGATATCTTAAAATTTGCGAAAAATAAAAATGCACATTTCTTAAAAATTCAAAATTTTATAAAAAACGAATCCTTTACCGATCATCGCCAAACTCAATACCAAATATCTTTAAATGATAGTCTATTTATGTAAAAAAATTTATTCAGATATTTTAAAATTTACGGAAATTAGAACAATCAGACATTTTTCATAAAATGTAAAATTTTATAAAAATCGAATCCTTTCACCGATTCTCGTCAAATTCAATACCAACCATCCTTTAATGATAGTCTATTCATGTAAAAAAATTTATCTCGATATTTTAAAATTTACGAAAGATAGAGCAGCCACAGACAATTCTCAAAAAATTCAAAATAAAAAAATAAACCCTTTCACCGATCCTCGTCAAATTCAATACCAACAATCCTTTAATGATAGTCTATTTACATAAAAAAATTTATCCCAATATCTTAAAATTTACGGAAGTTAGAGCAACTACAAACATTTCTCAAAAAATTCAAAATTTTATAAAAAATGAAACACTATGAATTTTTATAAAAATGACAGTAAATAAAAGTGTTGTTCTACTTTACTTGTATGCCAAATTGGAGCGCTGCAAGTCAAATAATTTTTGAGATATTTAAATTAAAAAAAACATGGGTGGGCACATACATACACATACACATACGGACATTTTTTAAAATGTTATTTTTCGATGTTTTGGAACATTCCAAACACATTGGCATAAAAATCTGAAAAAAAAATTTTTCACGAAAACAAAGCTTCCTCTATGAGGAAACAAAAAGATCGGTAAATATATAGAATAGGACACTCAGGTCGAATCGTCGTGACCTTGACAACATATGTTAAGGTCAATACACTGAGTAAGCATAAAAAAATTTTAGCCGTCGCTCGTTGTTTATTAAAAAAATTATGTTTATTAAAAAAAAAATGGTTTTTGTTTATTTTTACTTGCAACTCTAAATTTGATGTATGTATAATTTGCCAAAGTCTATCGTAAAAATAAAAAATGCCTGTAATTCGAAAAGAAAGTGTTTTCCATGTTTATATAATATTTTTTCATCATTATAATAAATACAATATGCTCCTAAGTTTGACCACTTATTGAAACACTTTGTGTATATAAAAATATTATAATGTTTATAATATTGTATTACAATCGATTCTTATTAATACAATGTGTTTGTCACCCTTATTATTTTGGGAAGTTTTCATCAAATAAAATAAAAACTTTGTAGTAGAATATTTTATTTTGTTATATAATTCTGCTTAAAATTTGAAAGAATATTTCGTTTCGCAAAATGGAACATGTTGCTAAAATTTTCACTTCTGTGCAGATCATCGACCACATGGTAGAAACACGGAACTTCCGGTTATACCGCGTAGCGAGAGCACGTCCGAATTTCAACCCCTCGAGGATAAAGAAGTTGAATACTTCTTTGCTTCTGATGCGAGTGCCATAATCGAACACACAAATCGTGTGATATTTCTGGAAGTGCGAATTGTTGACGTTATATTATGCCAGTTTTTATACACAAGAGATTCCACAAAATCTTATGTATACTTTTTGTCGATAGGACGATGATGTGGCGGCCGTCAAAGAAGGCGCGTTGAGCATTCATCGTCTTCGTCGTTGCATGGACGATCCTCATGCACGTGAGATCACGACGCTGAAGATGGAGATTCAACAAATCATGAAGGGCAATTATGACTACTTCATGCAGAAAGAAATTTTTGAGCAATCGGAATCGGTGGTGAACACCATGAGAGGACGTTTGAACTTTCAAGATAATTCCGTCACTTTGGGTGGAATTAAAGTAACCAGTTGTCAAAAAAATTACTTATATAAATTTTAAGCTTCTAAGGAAAAATACTAGTGCCGAAAAACTTTCAGGATTATATTCCCGAGATCAAAAGATGCAGACGTCTCATGCTTATTGGCTGTGGTACGAGTTATCATTCTGCTATAGCTACGCGACAGCTTCTCGAAGAATTAACAGAACTGCCGGTGATGGTTGAACTTGCGTCCGATTTCTTGGACCGCAACACGCCAGTCTTTAGAGATGACGTTTGTTTCTTTATCTCTCAATCGGGTAAAGGTCTTTCTACAATGGAGATTTTAGCGCAGTAGCAGTAGGTCGTAAAGAGTATAGTTGTAGCAAAAATGAACCACTAAGAATATAAAGACTCGATATATATCAAATATAAATCGGTAATAGATAGGCTATTCGAGCCGTACGCGGATGTCGGTACGTCGATTCCAACGAATCGATGCACCGACATCCGCGTACGGTTCGAATAGCCTATCTATTACCGATTTATAAAAATGAACCAAATCCATTTTCACAGACGCCACAGTCTTTCGTGACTGTGCATGCGCGTTCGTCGTAGAATGTACGCCGTAAGCTGTAGGAAATGGATTTGATTTATTTTCGCTACAACTACTGCTACGACCTACTCTTACGATCTACTGCTACTGTGTTAAAACCTCCATTGTAGAAAGACCTTAAGACTTTACAAATCGGGTCAACTTTATATAGGTCTAATAGATGATAAGAATTATGCGATTATATGATGAACAAGTTACATTATTTCTTTCTATTAACGATAGGCGAGACAGCTGACACTTTAATGGCGCTGCGTTATTGTAAAAGTCGTGGAGCCCTTATTGTGGGTATAACTAATACGGTTGGTAGTAGTATTTGTCGCGAATCCCATTGTGGTGTGCACATCAACGCTGGTCCCGAGATTGGTGTGGCAAGTACCAAGGCTTATACTTCGCAATTCATTTCTCTCGTGATGTTTGCACTAGTAATGAGTGAGGACAGAATCTCTCTTCGTGCGAGACGTCTACAGGTATGTTCACTTGTGTTTTTAATATTTATATTTTGATAAATTAGAAAATGTAATTTAATCGTATATACACATATTTTTCAGATTATCGAAGGTTTGAAAAATCTTGATAATCTCATTCGTGAGGTTTTAAAGCTTGATGATAAAGTGAAAGAACTGGCTAAGTCCTTGTTTCAACATAAGTCTCTGTTGATCATGGGTCGTGGATATAATTTTGCTACATGTATGGAAGGCGCACTTGTAAGTTCACGATAAACACATGTGTTTCTTTTCGCATAATTGATGTGTTATTATAATTCTTTTATACTTGCAGAAAGTAAAAGAATTGACATATATGCACAGCGAAGGAATTATGGCTGGTGAATTGAAACATGGTCCATTAGCTCTTGTCGATGATTCTATGCCGGTGATTATGATCGTGATGAGAGACCCAGTATACATGGTAAGTTAACAATGTTTAATAATCAATTATGCCATAAAAATATATTTACTTTAGATAGTTTAGATTTTTTTTAACTTCCTTAGATGTTTTATATGTACCTACAACCTACATTATTTCGCGAAAAAGAATTTACAAAACTAGGTGACTCATTATTTGAAATTTAAAGTATAAAAGTGAGAGTTACACCGTTCAGGGAAAAATTGTTATGCATTTCTTTTTTTTAGCTTTATCATCTAAATATTTATTATATATTTTAAAAATTCAAATATTAATATATCTAAAACATCCGTTAATCTAATCTTGATAATTATATGCGAGGCAAACTTAAGAGAAAATATACAAAAATATATCATATTTTTATCGTAGTCTAATGATTTATTTTGCAGAAATGCATGAACGCACTGCAGCAAGTTACTGCGCGAGACAGCAAACCGATCGTTATTTGCGAGGAAGGAGATGAAGAAACGAAAGCTTTTGCAGATAGGGCACTCGAGATACCCAAAACGGTCGATTGCTTACAAGGAATTCTTACCGTTATTCCTATGCAATTATTATCATTCCATATTGCGGTTTTGCGTGGTTGTAACGTCGACTGTCCAAGAAACTTGGCAAAATCGGTCACGGTCGAGTAAAGATCAAACGGATATATATATATTCTTTCGGAATATATCACGAGACCACAAGTTTACTACTTTATGTTTCCGCGAAATTTTTTAAGCTATACAAAAATGCTATAAAAAATGAGAGAATCATAACAAAAGATAAGAAAAAGATTATTATCTTGATAGTAAATATTTACATTAGTTGACTTTGACATATGTTTTCAAGATCATGACTCTAAATAATGTCTGCAAGATTTTAGTCATCGCTAGTTCTTTATTAAAAAGTTATTAACAAATAAAAAATAAATATATATATATACATATTACTATTATATATATATATATATATATATATATATATATATATACAGGGTGTCTCAGACCACCCGTATCACCCTATTATATCGAAAACTGAGCGCGGCAGACAAAAATGTTTCAGACAAAAGTTGTAGGGCTTCAAGTAATGCATTACATAGTAATATTAGTATGACCTTGAAGAGTGTTGTCAAGGTCATATAAAAATGACCTTGAAATTTTTAAATGGAAGTACCTATATTTCATTCCATATTCTTGTAGCTTATCTCGAGAGCTTTTCAAAACACTATATGTAAGTCTCTTTTTATTAAGTAGTTTTCGAGTTATGGAGCTTGAAAGTTACAGTACCGCCGGCGTTAGCATTACTCAAAGTCTACCGCGCGGAGGTTGCCCGGTCGGATTTACATTTCTTTTGTATGTGCGCGCGCGTATGTCTGTGTGTCTGTGTGTGTGTAAATGTATGGCTAGATGCTACATGTGATTAGGCCTGATGTTCGAAATGTTTACCGTTTACTTCAATACAAGCACGTATTCTTTTCTTGAAATTATTTGTTGCATAAAGAATTTCATCGGCAAAAAGCACCGCTAGGCGGCGCATGGCGTAACAATTAATCCGTACATAAAATTCACTTAAGCGGAATTATTAACAGGCTCTCCAGCGAAGAAAAATGATCTTCTCTTGCAGAAAAGCACGTAACGAAATTCTCATTAATCAGCTATGTCGTATTCAAACGCAGAAGCTTCGGATATGATGCTTATTTTAGGTGAATGTGGTGGTCAATTTAGAGCAGCTGCAAGATTGTGGCGAGAACGATACCCAGATCGCGTTCCTCACTCATACAATGTTTTTTCTCGCTTAAGTAAACGAATTATTAATAAAGGCATTATTCAACCTGATCACAATAAAGGTAGACAAATTCGACGCCCAGTTATAGAGGAAAGGACGCCAGAAATTCTTGCATCTGCTCAATTGTATCCCCACGATTCATTAAGGCGTAGAGAAAGAGATTCTGGTATTAGTCGTGCCATGATCCACCGGATTTTTCATGAAAACAAGCTGCATCCGTACAGGATGAGTCTTCACCAAGCATTGACGATTGTCGATTTTAGAAACAGACTTGAATTTTGCAATTGGATACGTCAACAACCACAAAACTTTCATCAGAAAATTTTATTTTCTGATGAAAGCACATTTAAAAGTGACGGGTCTGTAAATACTTGGAACTGTCGTTATTGGGCACAAGAAAATCCTCATTGGTTCCGAGAAATTGACCATCAACATGTTTGGAAAGTCAATGTTTGGTGCGGAATTATTGAAAAACATGTCGTTGGGCCGTTTTTCTTTGAAGAGGACTTACGCGGTGCTCGATATGCCAATTTCATTGAAAATAATCTTCCGCTTTTGCTTGAAAATATTCCTCTACAATTACGCCTAAACATGTTTTTTCAGCAAGATGGATGCCCAGCGCATACATCTATAGTTGCTCGTCAACGATTGAACAATATGTTTCCAAACAAATGGATAGGCAAATATGGCCCACATCATTGGCCAGCACGATCACCGGACCTCAGTGTTCTCGATTACTATTTGTGGGGAAGAGTAAAAGATCTGGTATACTGCGAACCCCCAACGACAAGAGATAATATGATTCATAGAATACGCGACGCTATTCGTTCTTTAGATGCCGATGAAATTCTTTATGTAACAAATAATTTCAAGAAAAGAATACGTGCTTGTATTGAAGTAAACGGTAAACATTTCGAACATCAGGCCTAATCACATGTAGCATCTAGCCATACATTTACACACACACAGACACACAGACATACGCGCGCGCACATACAAAAGAAATGTAAATCCGACCGGGCAACCTCCGCGCGGTAGACTTTGAGTAATGCTAACGCCGGCGGTACTGTAACTTTCAAGCTCCATAACTCGAAAACTACTTAATAAAAAGAGACTTACATATAGTGTTTTGAAAAGCTCTCGAGATAAGCTACAAGAATATGGAATGAAATATAGGTACTTCCATTTAAAAATTTCAAGGTCATTTTTATATGACCTTGACAACACTCTTCAAGGTCATACTAATATTACTATGTAATGCATTACTTGAAGCCCTACAACTTTTGTCTGAAACATTTTTGTCTGCCGCGCTCAGTTTTCGATATAATAGGGTGATACGGGTGGTCTGAGACACCCTGTATATATACAGGTTCCATAAGTTGAGGTAAATCGCTCGGGAGATGAATGGGGAACCAAAAACAAGAAAGAAGGTTGATACAAACATAGGTCCGAAAATGCGTTGTTTCCGAGTTATCGCCATTTTTATGTTAAAATTTGAAATTGCTTTGCTTTCGAATTTTTTTGTCAAAATTGAAACATGAGATGGTTTTTATAAGTTTCAAAACATAACTAAAGTCAAATAAAAGTTGCGGACACACACACGGCAGAGAGGGTTTGGAGTCACTATAAATACCACAGGAGTGACGAACTGTGGGGTCCTGATCTCTGCCAAGGAATGCTAAGCGGGCTGTACCTCCACATGGTGCATCCTGGGTAGTGCTAAAGCAGCCCGCAACTTTTATTTGACTTTAATTATGTTTTGAAACTCATAAAAACCATCTCATGTTTCAATTTTGACAAAAAAATTGGAAAATTTCAAATTTTATCATAAAAATGGCGATAACTCGAAAACAACGCATTTTCGGATCTATATTTGTATCAACTTTCTTTCTTGTTTTTGGTTCCCCATTCATCTCCCGAGCGATTTACCTCGACTTACGGAACACCCTGTATATATTGTGTATATACAATATTATATATATATATATATATATATATATATATATATACATATATATATATATACATATATATATATATACATATACATATATATACATATATACATATATATATATATATATATATATATTGTGTATATATATATATATATATATACTTATATATATACACACACATATAAGTATATAATCTCTATCTATCTATCTATATAAGGTATTTCCTAAGTGATGTCGAGAACTCCAGGAAGTATTTGGATTCTTTGGACAAACTTAGAAGAAATGTTTCTATGAAATGTTTCCGGAAATGTTTACCTGCAGAGTTATGAGCCTTCAAAGTTAAAAAAAATAAAAACAGTTCTTTTGGCATATCTTTAAAACTTAATTTACATCGATCATATTTCGTATGTAACCAACAGCCATTGGGGTCTATAACTCTATTTAATTTGGATACAATATTTTTTACCTTTATTTTAAAAATGGGTTTACAGAAATAATTCTTGAAAGAGTTTCAATCAATGGCTTTTTTCTTTAAAATCGATCAAAGAATCCTTCCTGGAGTTTCATCGACATCACTTCTCATACAGCACACAAGTTTGCAGTAATATTGCAGCAACATTGCAATATTGTACATCACATTGCAATGTTGCAGAAATATTGTATAGGCATGAATTTGCAATATAGTTTAAACAATGTTGCAGTAACATTTCAAAAATATTGTGAAAATAATGTGTCTGGTTAGGAAAGTGTGTGCGTATATATGTATTGCTTAAAATAATACAGTGTTTATTATAACAAGGATTACTTAATGCGTTATCACTTTATGCGTTATTACATACAAGTTGACATATTAGTCTTAACATATTATTAGGTAATCACTTTCTATAAGAGATCCATATATATATATATATATATATATATATATATTAAGAAACATCCTCTATATACAGGGTGTCCGGTAAAAGTCGCATCAACCGTCGTGTGCAGGTAGAGCTAGTTAAACCGAGTAGAAAAGTCCTCTACCATTTTGCGATATTCTCAATAATAAGAGAGAAATAAATTAAAGAAAATCAGCCAATTCGCGCGATGATAAGCGTTCGGCGAGAAGAGACAGCCCACTCGGGGGTCCAGAGTTAGCGCTACTCGTATGGAGTTACTGTCTTTTGTAAAGCGCTCCTCCCCGCTTCATCGCGCGCTTAGCAACCGTGTAACATTATACTGTTTCTTTTCGCCGCATGCTTAGTAACGACATAAAACTGGGCTGTCTCTTCTCACCGCCGTCACGCGAATTGGCCGATCTTTATTAATTAATATCTCTCTTATTATTGAGAATATCGCAAAATGGTAGAGGACTTTTCTACTCGGTTTAACTAGCTCTACCTGCACACGACGGTTGATGCGACTATTACCGGACACCCTGTATATGTATATGCATATGCAGAATTACATATTTTTAGATAGGAATCTCTTTTATATACATTTATATATATAATATTTTTTATATATATGTATATATATGTTATATGTATATAAATTTTTTCTTAAATTTTATTTGTTAAATTATTTTTTATTTGAATTTTTTAATGATAAACGCGAAAATGGTTAAAACGTTTTGAACATTACATGAAATTCACAATATATAATATGTCAAGACCAAGATCATTGGCGACAAGTTACACTAAATATTTATCTGATATAATTATAATAAATATTATTTAAAATATATTTATTTAAACATCACATATTACAACAACACTTAATCTAATGTTCTTTTTTTTGCAAGAGATGACATAAAAAAATTTCCAAGTATATATAATTTTATTGCATTTAATATTGTATTTTAACTCGTATAATATAAGTTAGTATAATTTTTAAATATAACTTTTTTAAACAAAATAATTATATCGATAAATCAATCTTTTGACAAATTTGACAAAACAATGTGAAATCTTGAGAAAAAAATCCATATATAATCAAATATAAATATAATTATGTATAAAATATGCCTATATATTTTTTTCTTTTGTGTAATATTTGTCCATATGTACAGGAAAAATAATAAGACAAATTAAAATAATAATTGAATAATTTTCGCATTTTTTTAGAAAAAGTAATTTAAAAAAATGAGAAAAGTTGCTTATGTATAATATTATATATATGATTATATATGAGCAATTTTTTCTTCAAATATATATATATATATATATATGTGAAAATTATTCTTCTAATTATTTTTTTTATTCTTATTATTTTTCCTGCACATACAGATACAAATTATACAAAAGAAAAAGAACACATATATGTAGGCATATTTTATATCTAATTATATATATATATATATATATATATATATATATATATCTATATATAGTTATATTTGATTAAATATGGATTTTTTATTCTTCGTAATTAAGTTAATTAAATTGCGAAATTTATATACAGGGTGTAACAAAAAAGATAAGAAAGAGAGAAATTGCTGAAATGTTTTTTATTAAAAAATATGAAAACACAATCAACCTACAGAAAGATACAGAAAATCTAAATCCTGTTTATAGCAATATTATTAAGGTCGTTTAAAAATACCTCTTTCTTTTATGTGTCTCGTCATCGTGCTAGACGCAACGATGGAAGTGATAACGAACTCGTCAACTATGATTTAATTCATGTTTCTGGAATTTATACGGTTTATTTGAGGTGCGTTTCATTAATATTATCATTTACAATGTCCTTGAGTAAGATTTTTGTTTTATTAATTATACAATTTTAATTTTAATTTTATTATATTGTAATTAGAGACTTGAAAAGGACCTGAACCAAAGGTCGAAACGTGTCTGTATGACAACAAGTTAATAAAGATCAATTTGCCAGTTTCGTCGAAAAATATATATACATTTATTTAATTTCTCCACTGGCGGTATAAAACTACTCTTAATTATTTTTCTGCACTTTGACCGAGATATGGTGCCTACAAGGAAAGTTAGTTTCTTTCAAATGGTTTCTAAGAGTTACGGAAATAATAAGACATCTCTCTTGAAATCATGGATTGCGATAAAGAAGAAGATTTGTATATCTAAACAATTGGTTTTCTTGCTTCGCTGTAGAAGACACGATGTACTTCCCGCACACATTGAAAACTTCAAAATGAACTTCTTTTTCCATAGTAATATTGCTAACAAAAAACTTAAGGACATATTAACACGCAACCGATTTAAATTGTTGAATCTAGAAATCAAAGATTTGAATTTTAACGTAAATTACCTACGATCAAAGATCCAGTGTATTGAGAAAAGATTGTTGGAATTGTTACCACACAGTTTGGTAGTCAGATTTTTTGAATTTAATGAGCAAAAAATTTTAACATTTAATCAAAGAAAGAAAAAGAATTCTTGTGTTAAATTCAACAATTTAATAAACAGACAAAATAGATTGCTTAACCCCTTTATAAATGTAGATAGATCTAAATGGCTTGTTAATCTTAGTCACAAACAAATTCCTGACAATATTTTAGAGGTTTTAAGCTTGGGTGATAAATTCGGTGTTCCGGTCAATCAGGATAATAAAAATGACCGCATTAATATGGTTGTCGAAAATGTAAAAAATTTGGAAACTAAATACCGTAAGATTCCACACAGCTTAATTGAACAATCAAGGAGCATAGTAGCTAATTCGTTACATGGGTTTCTTTGTAAGAAGAAACATATGAGCCATGTGGATAGATACATTTATAAAAATTTTGATAATTGCCAAAAATTTTTACGTAATGATAGGGAGATTCTAGTCACTAAAGCTGATAAAGGTCAGGCCACTGTAATTATGGATAGGACAGTATATGTTGAAAAAATGAAATTATTATTAAATGACCAATTAACTTATAACAAATTAGAAAAAGATCCTATTAGAAAATTGACGAACAAAATGTCTTCCCTTATTAAATCGTGGTGTGACAATGATCTGATAGATGATATTACATATAAACACCTTAATACTACCAACGGTAATCTCCCACGATGTTATGGACTGCCAAAAATTCATAAAATTGATGTTTCTATGCGTATTATTGTCTCGTCTCTAGGTAGTCCCTTTTATAATACAGCGCACTTCGTTCATGATATAATACAACGTTCGATTAAAAGACCAAAATCTCACATCAAAGATGGATGGATGTTCGCAAATGTTATCAAAAATCAGAGCATTAGTGATAATGACGGGTCTCACTTGATGTCACATCATTATTCACAAACATTCCAAAAAACTTAGTATTAAATGCAATTGAGAAAAGATGGGCTGAAATTTCTTGCAACACAACATTTAGTTTGGCTCAATTTTTATATGCTGTTGAAATTCTGTTAGAGTCAACCAGTTTTTGTTTTGACGGACAATTTTATGAGCAGATTTTTGGTAGTCCAATGGGATCTCCGTTGTCACCGATTTTAGCAGATTTGGTTATGGATGATTTGGAAACTCATTGTTTAAACCTACTAGATTTTGATATTCGCATTTTTTATAGATTTGTTGATGATATTTTTACTATTATACCACGGACGAAAATTGACGACTTGGTGATTACGTTTAACAGCTATCATGAACGACTGCAATTTACTTATGAAATGGAAGTAAATAGTATGATTAGTTTCTTGGACACGAGTGTTATTAGGTGTGGGGGTAGACTCCTAACAAATTGGTACCAAAAGCCCACATGCTCGGGCAGATATTTAAATTATTATTCGAATCACCCACTTAAGTATAAAATTAATACTATTAACAATCTTGTGGATCACGCGATTTTATTATCTGATGACCAGTTTCATAACAATAACATTGGCATTGTGAAAAAAATTTTAATTAATAATTGCTTCCCCCCACACATGGTGGACCGTTATGTTTCCAAGAGAGTATGCACGTTAATTGATCGGAAAAATAATCTGAATGCCGTTGATAATAATAATAGTAATATTAAAGAATTCGATAATTCTTCTTATTTGATATTACCCTATATTAAGAACATAAGTGAGAATATCAGTCGATCAATCAAGAAAAAGACAGATTTGAACGTAATTCACACTATACCAAAAAAACTTGATAGAGTAATTAAGCGAGGAAAAGATAGACTTTCTAAATTGAACAGCACTGAAATAGTATATAAGATTGATTGTAAAGATTGTGACGCAACTTACATAGGACAGACGAAAAGACATTTAGACACCCGAATTAAAGAACACATAAAAAATATTAAAATGCATGTTAGTAATCATAATGTATCAGCAAACATAGGGCTGAATTAATGCATGATTTTAAATGGACAGCGCCTAATATTTTACATTGCGAGAAACATATAAGAAAGGGAGAAATTGCTGAAATGTTTTTTATTAAAAAATATGAAAACACAATCAACCTACAGAAAGATACAGAAAATCTAAATCCTGTTTATAGCAATATTATTAAGGTCGTTTAAAAATACCTCTTTCTTTTATGTGTCTCGTCATCGTGCTAGACGCAACGATGGAAGTGATAACGAACTCGTCAACTATGATTTAATTCATGTTTCTGGAATTTATACGGTTTATTTGAGGTGCGTTTCATTAATATTATCATTTACAATGTCCTTGAGTAAGATTTTTGTTTTATTAATTATACAATTTTAATTTTAATTTTATTATATTGTAATTAGAGACTTGAAAAGGACCTGAATCAAAGGTCGAAACGTGTCTGTATGACAACAAGTTAATAAAGATCAATTTGCCAGTTTCGTCGAAAAATATATATACATTTAAAAAAGATATCCGTTACTTTAAGGGTAGGTAATAGACATTAACTTTTGACCATAAATTTGTTATTAAATTATTAAATAAATACAAACAATATTTTTTTATTTTGTTTTGCTTTGTTTTCATTTGACATCGTTCTGATAATCTAAACAAAATTGTTCAAAAAGTACAATTTGGTGTTAATTGCTGTAATAGAGAATTACACTAGTTAAGAAATGGCAGACATGGCATTTGGTTTATGATCTTGCGAATTGTAATAAAGATTAAACCCTTTATATTCCTCGCTTCATTAAAATGTTGGGATAGGTCTGTTTAATTTTTGAATGCTGGATTCAAAAATTGAGCTTTGCGTTTCCATATTATAGGATTTATCTTCAAAATTTTAATTTTTACCGATGAGACCATTAAAATTATTAGTAGTTTTATTGAAATAATAGAAATGATTAATTATTGATGTCAAATAAAAAATAAATAAAAACATTACATTGTTTGTAATTATTTAACAATTTTAACAATAAATTTAAGTTTAAAAAAGGGTAATACAATAACATATAACTCGGTAGAAGGTTATTTACGGACCTGTGTTGATAGGAACTTTTTAAAATCATTTTTTGATGTGTACTATCCACTTTAAAGCTTTTTTGTTACATCCTATATATATAAATAATGATGGATAATATCAATATCATGATGGATAATATATGCGATATGAGAATAACGTATGTGTGCTTTGCATGAAACATCTTTATATTGTGATTTTCAATCTTATACAAGAAATTATACATACAAGACGAGTATGATACAGAGAGACTGTTATCTGGTTTTCTTTGGATAGTAATCATTGCATCATACGCAAATATATAATTAAGTTGACTTTATTAGGATATGTATTTTTTAAAATTTATTATATACAATGCTAAAATAATTAATCAAATATATATTATTAAAATTTAATTCACATATGTATAATAAATTTTCCCTTCTCAACATTTCCTCGAAACATTAAAGCACAAATTCTGTAGTTCCGAAATTTTGCAATATTTTTAAAGATAATATAGAAAAAAATTAATAAATAATTTTAAGCAAAACTTTTATGTCGTTATTAATAGAATCAAACCATCATTATTCATAAAATATTATGCAGAGACAATGTAAAAATAAAATATTACGACAGAATTTAAATACATTATTATTTTTATTTTAGAATTACTATACAATATTTTTATTTATTTATTTATGTAACGGGGACGAGCCCCTTTAGTTTAACAAATACAATAATTCATATAAGATCGGTATACATATGAGAAAAATGATTCAGAGACAGAGTAAGAATTAGTTAGTTTATCGGAGACAAAGATATAAAGATTGTTTGAATAAACTGAGAGATGATTGAAAAAAATTTAAATGATCTGAAAACTTATTAGCTACAGTGCAAATTCTATTCAATGGTTTAAACTTGCCGTAGTCAGTGCGGTGCAGTTCCCCATAGAAAACTTGGCTATTTCTGAGCGATCTGGCTGGAACATACAGCCTTATCCGGTCTAACAATTCTGGGCAAGTAATATGCCCATTAATCAGCTTATAAAGAAATACTAAATCAAAGAAAGTTCTTCTTTTTCCAAAGTTATTAAATGAAGTTTGTTTAATATAAACTCATACGAGTGATCAGAAAAAGACATAGGTCTCTCCGTGAGATAGCTAATCCTACGAAGAAAACGGTGTTGAATTTTTTCAATTATAGAACAGTGTTTAGCTTGATATGGAGACCAGACAATAGCGGCATATTCCAGCTGTGATCTAACTAGAGAGCAATACAGTAATTTCAACGTGGACAAATTTTTAAAGTATTTACAGGCACGCATGACAAACCCGAGTTTTTTAGCCGCGCAACTTGTTGCATTTTGAGTATGATTTACGAAAGACAAATCAGAACAGAACACTACGCCAAGATCACGAATGATCTCAGACCTCGAGAGAATGATTTCATTTAAGCTGTAGTCATAAATAGTTTCTATTTTTTTTTTTTTCCACTAAAATGAACTACATGGCATTTAGACAGATTAAGTTTTAATTTATTTGCAGAACACCAAGAATCCAAACGAAAGAGATCATTTTGCAATAGCTCTGCATCAATAGCAGAATCAACCCGGCGAAATATTTTTAGATCGTCCGCAAATAGCAAAAATTTACTATACATAAACGCTTCATTAATGTCATTAATGAATAAATTAAATAACAACGGACCTAAATGTGAACCCTGAGGAACGCCTGATGTAGCATTTATAATCCTAGAGAAACAATTTTTAAATTTGATTATTTGCGAACGATTTGTCATAAAACTTGATAGCCAATTTAACAGTAACCCATCTATGCCAAACGCACGCAATTTACACAATAGCAGAGAATGATCGATACTGTCAAATGCTTTACTGAAGTCAGTATATATGGCATCTCAACTATAGAGTCTTCCTCCATAACTGAGTTAATAAAGTCATGATAAAGGAGGAGATTAGTTGATGTAGAACGACCACACACAAACCCATGTTTTTCATTTATTATTACATTTTTAAATAAGACAGAGAGCTTCCCGGCAATAAATATCTTTGGCATAATATTCTGCTTACTGATTTAAAGATAGGCGTAACTATAGATAATTTCCATAAATTCGGGAAAGTGCCGGATGATAATGATTTATTGTAGATTAACCAAAGTATTCTCGACATAATATAGTTGCATGATTTGAGAAAGATTGGGGGAACACCATCGGTACCCGGACTCGAATTCATCTGTGCGTTATTTATATGAATGAAAACTTCACCAATAGCAATGTCAATATTTAGTAACCTCAGATCATGCGCATATACCACATCCTTGTTTTGATCCTGAGAGACAGAATAATTTGATTGAAAAAAATCCGCGAAACAGTTTGCAATAGCAGAGCCATCCTCAATGTATGAATCATTTTGATGTATAAATTTTGGCAATGCATTAGAAGCAGTTAAAGAGTTCACAAAGCTCCAAAAAATCTTGACATTGCTCGAAATGGCTTCCTCTGAGCTTTGCACATACTCCCTCATGCATTTAGACGAAAGAGATTTACATTGTATTCTTAATTTAGAAAAAGTTAAATAATCCGAATATTGATACGTATTTTTAAACTGATAATGAGCCGCTTTTTTAGCCCTTATGTGGGAGATAAGTTCTGAGGAAAACCACACTGGATACGAGGATTTTCTTACAGTATACGTTGGTATATATGCAGATATCGCAAAGTCAAGATGTCGGTATAAAAACTCAACTGCATCGTTAACATTCAGATCACGCAATTCATCATCCCACAAAATGCTAGCCGCAAGTAGTCATTAATGGCCACATAATTTGCGCGCTTAAAATTTAATTTGTATTCTTTACTCGGCGGGGAAGATGAAACAACCGACAACGGCAAGGATATTTCAATAGCCGGATGATAGCGATCGCATGTACAAAAAGGTTCCGAGGCCGGCGCAATCGAGACATTATGCATTGTAGAAAACACCAGATCCAGAACGCCATGACTCGCATTGACAACATGGTTATGCTGGTGAAAATTAAATTCATTAAAAAAATGCTGGATGACATTTGCCTGTTCTAACATATGACACGAGCTTTTTATGTCATATTGAAGATAAGCATATTTACTATGCCAAGATAAGCCAGGCAGATTATAATCTTCAACAATCAAAATATCCACATTAGGAGACGAGGCAATAACTTCGTCGACAGAGAGGCAGTGCGACTCATAAATATCAGGATCTGATGTCGGAGGCAAATAAATAGTGCCGACAATAATATGTTTATGCCCAAGCCGAACGTCAACATAAAGCTGTTCTACGTTCGACACCGACACCTTCAAGGCCCGACTGAATAAATCGCTTCGTACCGCACCTCCCCCTCGCGAGTATTTGTTATTTTCAGAATTTTTGTCTACACGAAATATATTGTAATTTTTAAATCCCAACTCCGCATCCGCAATACTATTATTCAGCCATGTTTCCACTAATATAATAATATCAAATTTAACAGAGATTGACGATACCGTGCAACGCAAATCAACTAATTTTGTTCTTAAGCCACGAACATTTTGATAATAAACTAAAGGGGCCTGAACTAGTTTTTTGATCTTGTATTTATATCAATGATTTTTGGCACTCCGTTTTTATAGCGAATAGTTTTATTTGTATCGCCCGCATCCTTTAGCATCTTCAATTTAGATTGCAGCTCCTTGAGATACGCTCTTTGTTTCACTGTCTGATCTTGGAATATTTTTACAGGACCCGAGTACTTGTATTTGTTGCGCAATACAGCCAGAGCATCCTCCTTGATTGGCAGAGATACGCGCATTGGTCTAGAATGTCCTTGTCGTTTCTTTCCTAGCCTCATTGTTTTGATGTGAGAGACCCTATCAGGTTTTATTTTGGAAATAATATCCTTCGCAAGATCGTCATCAACACCATCTCCACCATCATGTTCATCCAGATTAAGAAGTATTAGATTCGATGACCTCCTCTCCCTGTCCTCCAGCTCCTCAATTATATCAGATTCTAGTGATGGGGAAGAGGCTAATGGTGTAGAAGCTAGCATGTCTTCAAATTGATTTAATCTAACGGACAATCTTTGAATGTCATCCGTTAATTTATCCATATCGGCACGGTAAATCTCCCTCATCTCCTTTCGGAATTCAATAAACTCCATGCGAATCATCTCCTTTATGGTGCTGAGAAGAGTGGAGTCAGCATCAACTCCTTGAGCTTTCGCTGTACCCCGGCAGCTCAAAAACTGCCCATTTTGATGAGGATGGCCAGTACGGTTAGTACAAGAGGGGTGAGATGCAATACGATTGCTGTCGAACATGATGGGCAAAATTTCGAGCAATTTATGGGTTAATAAATGTTTCATAAAAAAGTTGTTTCAGTTTTTCCACTTCTTCGAATATCAATCTAAATTCAAAAATCCTTAGAATCCAGTTTACTACTTACATACTAAAGATGTCGATTATCTCGTAAACGATGCATAGTAGCAATTTTTTACTAGATATGATTTTGATTGCAAATAACCTCTACTATGTAAATATGCAAAAAATTATAGGTATCCATTTAAAAAAACTATGTTGACCTTTATAACTCGAAAAGGTCACGAGTAAAAAAAAATTTTTTACATGCACTTTGTAGCTGACTCAAAGCCGTGCAAATTTCTCTTATTAAACTTTCTTGTAACTTTGATCAGTTGCGAGATATTTGCTCGGACACTTATAAACAAACACCCTGTATATATATATATATATATATATATACACACGCACTATATATGTGTACAAAATTAATATAACATTAACGTGTTTTGCAAATAACGTTTGTAATATTACCTATGTGTTACAAATTACATTGTCGTAATATTATAAATCTTTTTATGCAATATTACCTGAATAAAAATTTTTATATATTCAATATGTATTCTAAATGTAATTCTGGTAATATTACTTATAAATAACATCTTATATTATTGTTACGTTGTAAGAGTATAACAGACGTAATATTACTTGTAACTTCTAAGTTATATAACTGTTAGAAACTGTGTTCACTGGGTATATGTATATGTATTGCTTAGAATAATACAAAAGTGTTTATTATAACAAGGATTACTTTTTATAATTTTATAATTTTCAATCTTACGCATAAAATACACTTTATGCATTATTACATACAAGTTGACATATTCATATTTTCTATAAGAGATCTATATATATATGCATTCTAGATATTAGATGATGTTACTATATGCAAGCAGCTATTATGCCGCCTTGTATAACTCAAAATAATATTTATTTATTTATTTATTTGGTCGAATTGAATCTTCTGTGCCCAATAATATTTTTGCGTGAATTTATGTACATTTTTCGCTTAACAAAACTCTACGTGCCGTTAGTAGTGTCGGTCTTCAAATGCAGTCTCAAGACCGACAGTAACAGCACGTAAGTTTGTTAAGCGAAAAATGTACATAAATTTACGCGAAAAATATTATTAGGTACAGAACATTCAGTCCGATCATGTATTGGCACATTTTCAATAATCCAATAGTAATATTGCATATATATGTTTTATTGTGCATTATTGCTGCAATGTTATATATAACAATATTTCTGAAAGCGGACATTTTACCGTTGCTGCAATCTTGCATCAATCCTGCAGCAACATTTCACAATGTTTATGCAATGTTGTAATATTGCAATGAAATGTTGCCACAATGTTGCTGCAATCTTGTTGTGCTGTATAATGATAAGTAGATGAGAATTGGATTAGACTCGATAATTTATATTAATCTATTTGATCGGATCTGGACAAAGATCTTTAGGTTAAATAAATGGAAGATTAGATTGAATTCGTCTTTGTTGAAAAGAGAATAAAAAATGAGACATTAATGATCAGAGAAAAGAGTAAGGTCAAGGGTTTGGAGGGCAAAAGAAAGGGGACAAGGAATTGATTTGCTCTATTTATTAGATAGGAGAGAGTTAGATAGGAGTGAGAGAAAGAGAAGAGTTTAGGTAGTGGTTTTTTAATCGTTTGATAGTATTTCAGATAGAGGACATAGAGATAAAAGGATTTTAGGATTTACAATAGGATCTCTAATTAGGACGTTTAGCTCTTTTAAGTCATGGTTTCCAGTTTTTTAAATATGAGAAAATTTTGATAGGAAGAGTTTCTACAATAATTACATAAGGCTTCTTTTCTGATTGTGAGAGCGACAGCTTTAGAGCACTCGTCATTCTACCATGAAGCGGAAGGAGAGGAAGATTTTTTAAAGGAAACCTTGTTACCGGTGTTAATAGAAAGGGATAGTGCGCTTTTGATGTGCTCAATAAATATATATTTTTCACTTTGTTCTTCTCCTATTAGTATTCCATCGTCCACATAAAATCCTAAGATGATTGTCCTGTGTTCCTTTTAACATAGATGCATTGCTCGGCTTTCAAAAGTTCGAAACCTTTTTGTCCGAGGAAAAACGAAAAACGTTGATTCCACTTCAGTAAAACTTGTTTTAAGCCGTACAAGGCTTTTTGTAGTTTGTTAATCTTATTACTATAATTATATTCTTTTGGTGTATATATATACATATATATAAATATTCTCGTTCAGTTCCTTATAGAAATGCGATTTTTATGTCAAACGTGACGAGGTGATAATTTTTCTTCACTGATAATTTTTTTTCTCTTCAACGCAAGAAATATTCTAAGTGAGCTGCTGTCCACTACTGAATTAAATGTTTCATCGAAATCTACTCCAGGTTTCTCTTCGCAACTTCAAACGGCTAATTTCGCTTTATTCCATTTTCTCGGAACTAAGATCAACCAGTTTCTACGTCACATTTCTTTTTAGGAATTCTTTCTCTTCTTCTATAGCTCTTTTTCATTTTTCTCTTTCAGGATCCGCAATTGCTTGTTCATATGTCAAATAGACATATTCTCCATATCTCTGAGGTGATTTTATTATTCTAGTTTTCTTCTTATTCTAGTTTTCTTATTCGACTTTCGCGTAGATTGTTCTTGTCTTAATTTTTATCATCTTCCTCTTGCGTATGATATTTATTAGACAAATTTATTTCTTCTTGAAAAATTTTTTTTCAATTTTATTTTTTATATTTCTTCATGTTCATTTTTGTCTTTATCATATTTCGATTTAAAATTAAACACATTGTTGTTTTTTCTTATGATCGAGGCTCCAACTTTTTTTTTAAAGTTACGTGTTATTAAAATTTTCCTCCTTTCCGAGTTCCACACTCTATAGTGCGTTCACGGAGAGAACGACCACGCTCCGCGCAGCTTTGGATATATCATTATGAAGTGTGTATAATTGTCTATACTGCGTTCACGGAAAGATCGACCACGCATTTTGTCCAGTTCGGACAAATATCATCCAACTGAACGTCCATTTTGCCCTCTTCCATGTCGCCAAACGGATCTTGCAGGCTAGACCCGGCAAAACCAGTAGAGGGAGCCCGCGCGTATTAACTCATTTAGAGAGAGTATTGAGATTGTGTGCCGGAGCCCAAAAGTATAATAATAACGTATTGAATAGCTCGTTCGAGTCCCTCCATTTGATCCCCACTCTGCCCAAAGCTGTGCGAAGAGTCGTTCTTTCCGTGAACGCAGTATAGCATCGTGAGGATATATTGTTTGTTATTTCAAGTAGATACTTGCACAGGACCACACATGTTCATATACACTAGTTTCAGAAGTCTCTTTGGATATTCTCTCTTTTCAAATAGTAATCTAATTTGTTTAGCTTTCATGCACGTTCAAGTCTTCGATGCCAGTTCTCGACTGACAAGTAAACCTACGGAAGTGCCACTCACCGATTTTAATGAAACTTTGCACATTTGTAGAACTATGAAAAATACTCGATACGTATTTTTTTTTATCGGCCAAGGTTCGCTCTGAAGGGTTGAAACGACAAGGGTTGGATTTTATGCACCAGGTGGAATAAGTTGAATATTTCAAGACATTAAATAAGTATAGGGGTTTTTTGTGGTCGCCGAAACTGAATCTGATGTTAAAATTATGGAAATCAAAATGGCCGACCCAATATGGCCTCCAGGTACATAAAAAAAGTGTTCAGTTCGGCCTTGTGGAAAGGTACTCTTGAGAAACTGCTGTTTTTCCGGAGTGCCGACGGTGGTGGAGACCGTGCAGCCGGCATGCAGAGCAATGGTGATCGCCGCTTGACCGATGCCGCCCGCGCCACTGTGAATCAACACGCTTTCGTCCGCTTTTAATCGGCCCCGTACAAACAAAGCGTAGTAACTGATGACGTAAGCGACCGGTATTGTCGCCGCCTGCTCCAACGTCCACTTGTCAGGTACCTTCCAAAGAAAACCGGAATCCGGCAACACGGTGGTCACCAATCCTCTAGATTTGGTTATACCCATCACTCTACAGCCGTTTGCGTCTCTCCCGGAGAACTCTAGTCCTAATGTGGAGTCTTCTGCAACAATCCCTAACAATGAAAGAGCGTTCGTTGGCTGTTTACCGATCGCCAGCATAATATCCCTGTTAATACAATAATACAAAATTCATTTAGTTTAAAATTTATTCAACAAGTATTTATCATCATGACAACATACGATCCCCGTTTATAATCAGTCGAACAAGCAAAGAATAATGTTTGCCGAAACTTACCTAAAGTTTAACGACGCATAGTACACAGTGCAGAATCTATCTAAATGTTTAGTTTGAGAATACGTTAACGGGCTTTGAATCCATGCCAGGCTACTCAAATCTCCTATTGTCCGTGCACTCACATAGGCGTGCTCCACTCGCACGTCGTTATGCTGATCTAATTGCAAGTGTCGATAACTGCCCCATTGACCTCCCTTCAAAACATTAGCCATTAATCCTTTTTCCAGTTGCTGCGCGTAGAACTGCGAGGATAAATCGAATTTGAGAGCGTTGCTGTCCTGGATGAAAACATAATGCACGTTTGCGATCTCGCGCCGGATGCAGGTCATGAATCCAGCTAGACCTGCGAATAAAAAGTGACAAGATGTTGCTGATAAACGCTCGAATAAAACTCGGAAAAAAAAGATAATTTTTAGATAAATATTTTTAAAAATGGAAAAAAATGAGTTTTTAAAATCATTTAAAGAAATATTATATATAAGCATGCAGATAAGCATATTTGTATATAATTTCGCTTATAATTTTACCGAATAACTCTTCGCCTTGGGATACAAAAAGCACTTCTTGACTATTGCTGTCGTATTTTCTCAACACCGCTTTTGCATTTTCCAACCATGAGAAATTCTTTTCCGTGATCTGTATTACGATCGGTTCTCGCTTCTCCCTTCGTTTTTTCAACAAGATGTAACTCTTTCCCGAGGTATCGATTTGTTTACCGATCAGCATCAGATTCGCCTCCTTCAGTGCGGTCTTCAAGTCGAGTTGCGTGGCAGTCTCTTTCAGAAGAATAAAGCAAGTGGAATTTAAGGCAGTCGCCAAGTTTTTGAGAACGGTGTAAGATTGTTCAGAGAGAACGTCCGCCGCTATGACGAGATGCACATTTGGACCTGAGAATGCATCGTTCGCATCCCATGTCACTACGTTAACATTAACGTTCATTTCATTGAAACTTGTGTAATCGTCAATCGCGGAACTGACGGCCACTTGTAGGTCAATCTAAAACAATAGAAGCGACATGTTTTCACGTACTTAGAACTCGAAAAAAAAGACTTATGATATATGTAATAAAATTTCCTCTTGTAAAAATTGATGACATAAAAATTTTGTAGCGAGTATACTTACGTTGACTAAAGGCTCTCCATCGAAAATATCGCTTATAAGCGGCGCCAAGAGATTTCTCGCGGCTCGGCTATTCGCGACTTCGATGGCCTTGATTCTCGACGTCGTTATGTTTTCACACGCAATTTGCAACAGCACAGTGAGCGCGTGCAGCTTCTCTTTCGTTGAATCTTTCAAGACCAGGCTGCGCGCATTTTCGTATGGCACGAAAACGTAACGTTTGTACTTGGGTTTGATTTGAATCTACTGTCGTTGAGGCGTGGTAGGTTTCATCCCTCTTAATTCGAAACCCCCCGATTTGACGATATTGACGTTTTTATAGTGATATACCGGTAATCCAGCGTCTTTCGGTAACTCCTCGACCAATTGTTTGTGAAGCAAAGGATCAATCACGGCGTAACGGACCTTCGAGCCATACACCAATTTCCGATCGATGGACAATAATTTAAACTGAAACATGTTATCTATGTACGAGGACCATTCGTTGAACCAGCGTAACTCGCCAATGGTGATGGAACTGTCGCACGATTTTATTCCCTCGAAAACACCGCTGTATTCGTATCCGCGCAATCTCAATTCCTTATAAACGTCCTCAGTGTTCAATAAAAATCCAGCGGGTGGCATCGGAAGCGGCGCCAGATCCAGCTGATCTTTCTCGGTGGCCTCGACAACGCGGATGTTCCCGCTGACGACAATCGAATCGGATTCGCGGACTTCGAAGTCGCCCTTTCTCTCAAGAATATTTACCGAAAACTTGATCGTTTTCTTCTCCGGTACGAAGGTAACACGCTGGAACTACACGTTCTCGAGGATTATTGGCAGTAGTTCGAAATCGGTATCATGTAGTTTCGCGAAAACTTTCCAAACCATCACAAGAAGGCCGGCGCCCGGGAAGACATATCGCCCGTCGATTCTGTGTCCCGCTAGATACGCGTCTGTTTCTCTCGACAAATTTACTTCCACAACGTGCTCCCCAGACAATTGTTTCTTCTGATTGAAATTCTTCTGACTGGGTACCTCCCATGTGGCGGAGTGGTCCCATTTGATCAGAGGTCCGATCATTGGTGTTCCGCGACTAATGGGAAAACTGATCGGTGGATATAGTTTGGAGATATCAGATTGCGCACCGGCCATGTACATCTTTCCCACATTAGACAGTAGACAGATCAGATTGTTTGGATGATTTTGTTTTTGGAGACTGATATTGGTCACCGTCGATGGTAACGATCTACGCAGGATCGACTGCAGCAGGCAATGCGGTGCGATCTCGATAGTTATCGCGTTCTCCGGAATGTGCGCGATCGCTTCCTGGAAGAGCACCGGCGACAACATATTGTTTACGTGATACTCCGATGAACTGAATTGTGCGAGTTGGTTGTCCCACGCGGCCTCGGGTACCGAACTGGAGATCCATTTGGCAGATCTTTGCTTTGGCTTTGGTATGATCATGTCGAGCAAAGCGCGGTATTTTGATTCAGTCGGAGAAACGTATTTGCTGTGGAAGGCGACACCAGATGAGTTGATTATTTTAGTAAAGATATCTTTGCTCTTCAGTTCTTTTACAAACTTCTTCACAGATTCGATTGGGCCAGAAATAGTGACCGAGTCCGCAGAATTGTGACAGGCTGGAGTGATATCAGGCGGACATATCTTCTTGGCTTCCTCCCAATTCACATTGATCACCGCCATAGCGCCTAGTTCTAAATTGGAGTCTAAGATCGATTTGCCTTTGTAATAGGCTGCTAAGATCGTTTGCTCTAGCGTAAACGCGCCGTCGGCATATGAACAACTTAACTCGCCAAGGGAGTGTCCAATTATGCCGTCCGGTCGAATACCTATAAGTGTTAGCATGTCGACGAGAGCAATCTGGATGGCCACGATTGATACGGTAGCAATCATCACATTCTCGTATGTCTCATTGCTGCCATTTAAGATGATATTCATTAGGTCGACATCATGGCTCATCAACATGTTTGCGCATTGCTGTAGACTACGTTGACACATTTTGATGTCGAGCAGTTCGTGACCCATGCCTGGCCTATTGAGTATTCATACCGGAAAATAAAAACCAAATGGGACGTTTCTGATCATCATTAATTTCGACAATTTCGCGCGTACCATCATGAGCGAGTATCTCGTAGCCGCAAACGTTGTGTCCCGATATATTGTCCTTGTGCACGGCATGCAATAGAGACAGAAACTCGTCGTTCTGTCGATGCTCATTTGCCTTGTCCAGTAACACCTGTACAGCTTCCTTCGTGCGGCCCGACACGGCTACCAGCTTCGGTAGTAGCAACTCAACAGTCTCTAGCGCCGATGACATTTTTGCCTTCGGATTGCTGCGCAGAATGATGTGCGAATTCGCGCCGCCAGCGCCAAATGAATTGACACCCACGAGACCGCCGTCCCACGGCGTGGCCTTGTCAATTACGCGAATACGTCTCTCGCACAACGCAGGAATCTTCGGATTTGGAATAGCAAAGTGCAGATTCGCGGGGATCACACCGGCTTCCATCACAATCAGCACCTTGGCGATCGAGCATAGTCCGCTGGCGGCTTCTGAGTGGCCCATATTTGATTTAACCGAGCCGATCTGCAGCGGTGTCTTCCTGTTCTTGCAAAACAATCTATCGATGGCGCTGACTTCCTCCGGATCACTCGCTTGGATACCGCTACCATGCGCCTCCACGTAAATTACGTCTTCGGGATTGATACCCACCTCGCTATACACCTTCTGCAACATCAAGTACTGAATGTCACCGCTTGGATACGTGAAACCCTCGGGTTTGTAGCCGTCTGTGTTTATTGCCGTATTCATCACTGTGGCGTACACTCTGCGCGCATCCTTTGATTTCTGCAGAAATATTGCGACCACTGCTTCGGCTCTTGCGAAACCATTAGCCGTAACGTCGAATGATTTACACTTGCCGTCATTGGACAGCATATTCAATCGATGAAACTGAAGACTATAAGCCGGATCGAGCACGAGATTCAATCCGCCGATGATCGCTGCGTCGCATTCGCCGGCGTGCATCGCTACGACTGCTTGATGCATAGCAGTCAAAGCCGAGGAACAGGCCGTATCCAACGAGAAACTGGGTCCGATTAAATCGAAAACGTAAGAGATTCTGTTGGCGAACATTGCTCTGCTACATCCGAGCAATCCATATCCTGCAAACAGATGATAAGTATTTTTTTTTGTTCACTTAAAAAAGATTTGGCTAAAGCTTGGCTGAAATTTGAAGCGTTCTTATAACAAAAATTAAAATATTATAATATGAGAATATAATATATTATGCAAAAATTCCTTATTTATAGGCAAACTATTATTAAAGATAACAATTTAACTGTCAGTTTTGTTATCGTGTTTACTTTAAATTAAATTAATAAAATTAAATTTATTAAATAATAATATTAATGCCATGTACATAATATATTGTATATTATTTTTAAATTTGTATGTGTATTTGTGATACAAAAGTAATATATTTTAATTAATCTTTATTTCAAAATCTTATACCAGGTGAGGCAATAATTATTAGCACCTTAATATCTTTATAAATATTGATTTTAGACAAAAATGTTTCAAACAAAAGTTGTAGGGTTTCGAGGGGGACATAACATCGTAATCAATAATTGCCCTTGAGTGGCGTTTTTCAAGGTCATTTGAAGGTCATTTGTTTTTTTAAATAGAATTATCTAAATTTTTTTATATAAATCGATTCCCCGCAATATTCACTATAAAAAGTTATAAGGGCAACATGGCCAAAAAATTAATCGATAAAAATTTAATATTACATTTACTTAAAAATAATTAATTAATATTTTTTTCGAAAGATTTTCAAAAAGTCTCGGTGGGTCGCAGTCTTTTTGTTGGCGAACTGCATGCGGCCCGCGGGCCGCGTGTTTGATATGCTTGCATTAATTTATAAAATATCTTGTAAACTATTTATTTTTTGGCCATGTTGCCCTTATAACTTTTTATAGTGAATATTGCGGGAAATCGATTTATATAAAAAATTTAGATAATTCCATTTAAAAAAACATAAATGATCTTCAAATAACCTTGAAAAACGCCACTCAAGGGCAATTCTTGATTACGATGTTATGTCCCCCTCGAAACCCTACAACTTTTGTTTGAAACATTTTTGTCTAAAATCAATATTTATAAAGATATTTAAGGTGCTAATAATTATTGCCTCACCCGGTATTTCTATTTTAGCCAGATAGAGCAAGATCGAATTATTCGAAGATCAAGATGCCTACTAAAATTGAAAGTGACATCGTCATTAAGGGCATTTCAGGTAATTATGCCGATTATATCGAGCAACCGCGGTACAATCAATCAGTTTCGTTATAGAAGTGAGATGCATTTATATTTTGTAAAAGGCGATTTTTTGTCGACTTTTAAAGGTGACGGAAAGTCGACTTCAAGCAGTCATTTTTATATTTATATTTTAAAATAAAATAAAAGTATAATAACCTCAAATATAGTCGCGGTTAAAAGAAAGTTGCCCAATAATATTAGTGAAGATGAAATCGCCGGCTGCAAACAATAATCAATTTTATGTTGTGGTAACTGCAGAATGAACTGCTGCAGTGCCATCCAACTGGGTATTCCCAGAAATTATGACGATGTGGTGGCCCAAGGGAGAAACAATTAACGATGGCAATAGCAAAAAATCAAGAGCCTTCAGGATCTTGGAATGAATTAGTTTATCAGTATTTAATAGGACCTTTTGGTATGTATATATATTTTGTGTACACTTCAACTATCAGATTAAAAAATTTCGGTATGTTTGTTGTGCGACTGAAATTATCATTATTTGCTTCAGATACATATGTGGAAGCTCGGAATAATGAGAAGAGGGCTATTTCCATCAACACGGATGACGATACCGAAGCATTGTGCAGGGCAGTTCAGCTAAAAAGAACAGTTTATTCATAATAATAAAAAAGTACAAAAAGTAGACTGAAACCTGACGTAAAAGATCGAGTTTGAAGTCGACTTTAATGTCGACTTTTAGTTGGCGTTTTTTGGAGCTCTGTGAAGTTAGCACCTCTAATTGCAAATTTTTATAAAATTCTGATAGCATTTGTTTGTCCACGATTTGTCCACATTTGTCCAACAAAAAATTTCGTTTGTCCACCTTCCAAAACGAAGTTATGACAGAAAAAAGTTTTTCGAAAAAATTTCATCACTAGCACCCCCATGAAAAGATTTCTTTAATTTCAAAGCACCAAACGATTGTCCAGGATTAGTCCACGTTTGTCCACTAAAAAATTTCGTTTGTCCACCTTCTCAAAAATAGTTGCAACAAAAAAAAGTTTGAAAAAATTTTATTAGTAGCACCCCCAATTGCGAATTTTTATAAAATTCTGATAGCATTCGTTTGTCCACGATTTGTCCACATTTGTCCAACAAAAAATTTTGTTTGTCCACGCACGGAAACATAGTTAGTGATATCGCACGATCGTTAAAAAACAATGGATTGAGAGTAGTCTACAAAGTACCAAAAAAATTGGATACAGTTATAAAATGCTGCAAAGAAAATCTACCTACAGATCTTAAAACTAACGTAGTATACAAAATTGACTGCAAAAATTGCAGTGCCTCATACATTGGACAAACAAAAAGACACCTGCGCACACGAATAAAAGAACATTTTAATAATATCAAATTGCACACGACAAATCATTCGGTTCTAAGTAAACATAAATCTGAATCCGGTCATGAATTTGATTGGGAAACTCCCAATATTTTGCATAGTGAAAAATATGTTAGAAAGAGAGAAATAGCAGAAATGTTTTTTATCAAAAAATTTAATAACACAATTAACCTACAGAAAGACACGGATAGCCTACCTAATATCTATGACAAAATAATACAGGTCGTTTAATATAGCTTAGTCGTTGTTTATATCATTTACCGACGATCCTTCACATGGATACGATGTGTTTCTCTTTTAATAATAATATATAAAACAATACTGCGTCCGATCTTATAATTAATGATAACGTATCTATAAGTACTTTTATTTTCTAAGATTGAATTTGTTATTCTGAAACTGATCAATGCGGCGATCGAATTAATATATATATGTAATTTCCAGTGTATCACTTGAAAAGGACCACAACCACATGGTCGAAACGTTGTGAGCTTAATAAAGCACTATTGCTAGTTTGGTCGAATACTTTACCATTTATTATTTTATATACTAGCGACTTGTAAAATAACGAATATTATTTTATATAGTTATAAACAATTAAAACGAAATATCAAATATAAAAAGAAAATTGGAGGTTTACAGCGATGTTGATTTCGCAAGAGATATCAAGAGATATCAAACTCGTAAAGTATTGTGTTGTTTCGTTGAACTGGCTAATTGTAAGTCACAAACAGGAAAGTGTTGCTCCATCAACGATTGAAACGGAATATATAGCTGCAAGCAAAACCGGAAAGCAGTAACTTATTTGATTGAAGAGACTTTGTACACAACGAGAGAGAGAGAGATTATCTATATTCTCTATGAATAACTTGAGTGCTATTCGACAAAAAACCCGAAATTTCACAAAAAAGCATGCACATAGAAGTGCGTTATCACTTTGTTTGAGAAGGAAATTTCGATATTGAGCATCTGAGTGGAGAAAAGCAGATTGCAGACTTGTTGACAAAAAATTACCGAAACTACGATTCATGGAATTGACTGAGTAAATTAGACTTTACATTAAATCAAATTGAGGAAATATGTTAAGGAGTTTTTTTAATTTGGCGCATAGCAATATATAGTGAAATAATTTCCGCTTTAATAAAATAATTAATTAATTAAAAAATTTTAATTAAATTTAATGTGAATTTAATGATTTAAGACTTTATTATTTATCCATATGCTTCTTATTATAAATTATTTAATAAACTATTATATAAAAAAAGTTACTTTTTATAATTTTAAGTCAATATATAATAAGCTATACTTTTATATATAATACAATAATTAATTTATTACTTTAAAAAAAATTCATAAATAAAGTTGTTACAAAATTTAAAAGCATGATAACTGATATTGGAAAACAGTAAAAAAACTTATTATTGACATTTTTAATGAGATTTTCCAATTTTTTAAAATATTTATTGTACTGTACTTGCATCAGTCATTTGTAGAAGTAGATTTTCAAAAGTGAATGAATGAAGAGATGTATCTAAAAATGCATTAAATCAATGGAACGAACATTTGCGAAAAATCTATAGAAAATAGTGTTTTTATAATAAGGCGCGTGCTCATAGTAAATACTTATATAATGTATTGAAGAATCTATAATATATAGAGAATATATTTATACACAATAAGCAGTTATATATTTCGAAAAAAATGAGTCTATGCGAAATAATGCCACGTTGAAAGTCTAACTTGTTGTATCAGCATGCTCGGATGAAATGCAACAAAAACGTCGCATATAAGTGCTGCGCACAATTCGCTTTTGCGTTATCATTTTGTTTTTCCACATGTTGGTTTTTATTACGAATTGCAAATACATATAATACGTAGATATAAATAGTCGATTAAATGCTAGAAGTGTTTGATTAATTAAGATAAAAAAAGCAGATTTTTAAATTGTAATTGACCAATCGCTTCCAAGTATTTGTTTAAGCGACAACTATAATAAGTAGATAGCGCTGTGCGAAAAAAGAGCAAAGATGAGTAATGTTGCTTTCTCTCTCTCCTCTCTCTCCTCTCTTTCTCTCTCTCTCTCTCTCTCTCTCTCTCTCTCTCTCTCTCTCTCTCTCTTTCTCCCATATAAATGAGATAACAATAACACAATATTACAAAGATAGTAAACATTATCGGACATAAATAATTTTTTTATTTTCATATTTTTATTTATAATATATTTTTATTTATAATATTATATATTTTTTTAGATAAAGCATAAATTTACTCCTTTTTTATTTATTAACATATAAAATTTTTGTTGAATTTTTGAATATAAAATTTTGAGAAAAATTTTTTTTATTTACTCTATAATAAAATCTTTAAAAAAACTTAATAATTTTCTGCATTAAGTGCATTTGTTTCACGTATATATACAATTTCTCTATTTATAAGAATACTTTTTTAAATAAAGCTTAAATGTTTGTATGAATTTCTTTATTTTTATAATTAAAAGGAAACTTTAATAACAAAATTCTTATACAAAATTTTATTAAAGTTTTAGAAGTCTTAAGATTTATTATAGATAGGTGCAGAATTCGTTATTTAAAAATTCTGCCTTAAGGGGATCCTAGTCGGATGGTCGAACTCCGATAGGTTAGCACCACACATATCCAAACATATACACGTATACACATATACACACGATAGGTTAGCACCACACATATCCAACATATGCACGTATGCACACATATGCGTGAAAATGTTTTTAATATATAACTTTTTTATTAGACTTGCAATCTCACTTTTTATTGTTTACTAATATTTCTTCATGTTAACCCTATCGCGTATACTATATTTTATCCACAGATAAACTGCAGAACTATTTTTATTAAATAAGTATTGTTACGAGCTGACATGAAAGAAGCCGATAACAAAACTGTAATTTTTGATTTTTATATGATTTATATATGGAATTATAGCTAACGCGGTCCGTTTTTATAAGTACTTTAATCGTGGAAAAGGATTTATTGATCTGTATAGTCAATAAAAAGATATCCCAAAATAATAAAGTTGGTTCTGCCGTACCGACAGAATTAACTTTAGGATCCGACTAGGATCCCCTTAATAATTGATGTAAAAACTTATTTTTTATTTTTTAAATGCAAGAACACAGGTTTTTTTTATTTTAATAAATAATTTTGTTTAAATATAAAATAATTTATTTTCAAAAATAATTTTTATTGTATGCAATAAACAATAGTTTATTTAATATAACAAAACATTTTTGTAAACAAAGTATATATTTATTTAATTTAAAAAAGATAAACTTAGTGTATTTATTTGATTGAAAAAATTTTATTTTTAATATATCATAATTGACAGATTATATGTCTTCTGTATTCAGTTATTTTCGTCATCAATTGGTGTTTTATCTGACTTACATATTGTGTCGCAATCTTTACAATTGATTCTGCATACAATATAGGTCTAATGGGTCTTTGTGTGCATTTTAAAGTCGGAATTCTAGAAGCTTCTTATATGGCTCATGAGTTATTAGAATTATAACATATGTTCATAAAAATACCGGGTGTTCAAAATAAAGTGTTATAAATTTTATGTAGCTGCATGTTGCAAATTGTATACTTTTTCTTAAAAATAACTATGCGTTTTCTTTATATTAATTGATTTGTCTAATTATTCTATGCATACAAGTATTAAGGTAAGATTATCGAAAACTAAATATTTTACGAGATATTTTGTATTTTATATCAAAATATGTCAGATATATTAAGATATAAAATATTTCATAAAGCGTTAAATTTTTGGCTATTTTATCTTTATAATTTTTTATGCAGAATGTTACAAGGAATTTATTTACATAAAACACTTAGGGTAATTCCATTTAAAAAAATCAAGTTGACCTTGAAATGACCTTAAAAACCGTCACTTATAAACATTCCTATAACATTAATTTATGTCCTCCTTGAAATACTGCAACTTTTATTTGAAACATTTTTCTCTAGAAACAATATTTTTGGAGATAAAAATTTGTAACGCTTTATTTTGAACACCCGGTATAAGCAAATAATATGTAAATTTTGACAACTCTGCGTAAGAATTAACAAATCAAGAAATTTAATAGCGTTGGTTAATTATATTATTGATATATATATTCATTTATTATTCGTTCATTCTCATCAAATCTTTAAACTCGCGGCTTATTTACTGACAATGTATAAGTGAATGACAAGTCGCGAATCATGAATTACTAGTAATAGTGAATTATCCTAGTTTCATCGCTTGATGCAATGTGGTTCACTTATCGTGGATCGGCAAGTTTCTACTGTTGTAGAATTCTAACTTAAGAAACTGTTTAAAGTCAGGTCCACAAATCAAGCAAATAAATACAAATACACATTGCGAATATTTATTAACAAATATCAGTAAAAATATCAATTATTTTATAAAATTTATTATTTTATACAATTAAAAATTAATAATTTTTTTAAAAATTAAAAATTAATAATGAAATTTAATTAAATAAATAAATTTAATAATTAAATTTAATAATTTTATAAAAAGTAATTTATATATACAAAATTTTAAGGTTATCTAAAAAATTGTTTAAATTAATATTTGTTTTAATTAACATTTTCTTATGCTCGCTCATTGATATCATTTGTAATTTATTCAGTTTACATTAATTCAACTATTTATATCCTATTATACATATACTTGTGTTTTTATTTTCAATTAATCTATCTTATGTAAAAATTTTGTTTTTCTCTACGGATATTAAAATATTCACTTTTTAAGATACAATATTTATTCAAATATAGTCAAATTAAATTTTTTTAGTATCAGTAAAAAATCTAAATATTTATTACTTCAAAAGCTTTTATGAAACAAGAGGTCAAATAAAAACACAAGTTGTTGCATGTAATACTCATTAGGATTCGTATGTTTATCTCTAAATATACATGAGTTTACATTGGAAAAGTAATCCGCGAATGGGGATGATTTTCAGGATTGGGACTGAGAGCACGAATCTCCGTCATCGTGAAAAAACGCCAACAACGCTCGCATCCATCTCTTCAACTCGCATTGCCAAAGAATTGCCGAGCCTTAGTGATCACTTTATACCAAGCTGGCTGCACTTCTGTACTCTTCTTCTAATCTAAATACGAAGTACAGTCAACGATGATCCGTCTGTCTATCTGTATGTCCACCATTTTGGCCAACCGTTCGTCTGCCTCTTCCCTCTCTCTCTCTCTCTCTCTCTCTCTCTCTCTCTCTCTGTCTCTCTCTCTGTCTCTCTCTCTCTTCCCCTATCATTCCGGCTACAACCTACAACCTTCAACCACTACGCAAATCAGTTGACGATCTGCCAGCGAGCGGTACGGATGCATCGTCGTGGTAGGATTTTGTACAGAAACGAAGCAATCGCTTAACGTCGACTGCGGAGATTCTGCCTTTAGTACTCTGCGTTGATACCACTGCTT